>NC_056735.1:120814526-120862026 GCF_019279795.1 Protopterus annectens | reverse complement strand
GTGTATTGGTTAGTCATGAACAAAACATTTAAACATTAGTCAACACAGCATGCGTGGGTGTACCAATTGACCCAGAACAATGGAATTGTAACAGTGGCATGGCAAGCAGAAAACATGCAGAAATGGAATGGCAGTCAGAATTGCAACAACATGCCAGTTATATGTATGGCAACAGGCCAACAAAAATGGTTATTCAACAAGGTATGTTAGTATGCACACAGTTTCAAATATAATAACCAAAATGGAACAAAGGTCCCAACAGTAAGTTTTGGTAACAACATACCCATATTACATTTTGTGCAATTATTGGAGCAGATGAGTGGTGGGGGAAGAGAAAATAATTCCATTAACAACTGCATTCAGTGATACTTCTCAATACACTACTGTTCAATACTCTAGTTCTGCCCTCCCTTAACCTCTACCTGGACCATGCAGCTACTACAGCACATACACACCTGTACATATGTGTACCTGGAGTATTATGGGGCAAGGTATGACAACTCTACATAAATAAAGTATAGGGAACTCATACCTGTCATACCTACTGGTACATGTAACAATGAGTTCCCTGTCCTGCTGTTCTGTAAGTGTACTTTTGGCATACTTGTACTGTGATGTTATCTGGGTGCAGCTTTCTTGGTGACAGGGGAAACTATCCATGACAGCGTGACACTTGAGAGGCTTGTAATGGGCAGACGGCATAGTGTAGATGGCTAGCCTGCTTCTATTTGTAGGACTGGGGCTGCTCAACAGAACATTTGTACACATATCATACATATACCCATCATACTGCTTCTGCAAATATTTATTTACCTGTGGGGAAAATATCTGTTCACAATAGATTAGTGTTTCTACCAATATTCAAGTTTACAGCTGTAGAACTAGAAAGACATGTTAGCAGCAGTCACTGGGTTCGAACCATGGTGTGTGTGTGTGTGCGTGTGTGCGTGTGTGCGTGTGTGTGTGTGTGTGTGTGTGCAAAAGAAACAATAGACCTAATCTTTATCAGACTGAGCTACTTGGGAAGTGGTGTTGGTTATTTGGGTTATTTCTCATACTTTTCTACACACTCTACTTTTTTATCAAATGTCTTTTTATTTGTTTTACATAATACCTACAACAAAAATCAGAACAAGACACTATTGATGTTACTGTTTACACAATATGAGCAGATTATTAAAACTAGACATTTGGGCATTTTAATAAAACAGACTTCAATTTAGAATCAAGTCAACACACTCTACTTTTGCAGTCTGCACCTGTTACTGTCTCACACTTTCCTGTACATTCAGGACTACATACAGCTGAAATGCAAAGGTTAACACAAGGCAATGCTGGCAAGAACACAGTACAAGACATTACTGAAGAAAATATTTACTTTTGCATTTTGTCAGTTATTTCAGATCCACATTCTGAACTATGCAGACGAACAGTGCTACATCACTTCACCTCAGTTACTGCATGCTGCAGCAGCTACACAATTGTATTTTTCGAATACAAGACAAATGAAAGGCAACAGTTTATGGTAGTCATCTTTATTATTTTTGACATAACACTTTCTGTAAGTCAGAAATCCACAGTTAGTATTACTGCATGATCTACACAGGAGGACTGCTTCTCATTTGTAACTGTTACAGTAGCCCTGACAGCAGTTTCTTGCAGGTTCTTTCAGACAGCCTAATATATATTCTACTCTTCCTCTCCTCAGTTGTACCTTGTTTGCTACAAAACTCTCTGTATTACACAGCAGCTGGCACTACTGAGTTCTAACACTGGCAGCCTGACACATGCATTTATTCAGTACAGTTAGAGCACAATTATATATACAGACAGTACTACCTTTACTATTTCTGATTTATTACAGCAGATATTACAAATATTTCTGCACTCAGCAAACTCTCGGCACAGTCGGACCAGGCGCTGTGCATGGGCACCAATGTTCACTGCCCTCTCAGTGGCAGCTGTATGGGGACAGAACACACATTAAGCACACCTGTACAGTAACATATACAATTTTTAAATAATTATTTACAAATACACAAACTGGATACTTACAAACTTCTGGGACATCCTCCGCTCATGCCTAGTGGATCCACTGGTCCAAGAGCTCACCCCTCCTATGCTTTAGGTCACCATAAGGATGACACACCTGCTCACCAGTTCGGGATATGCCAGTGGCACTGGTGAGATCATGTGCCAGATGGTCCCAGGCCTCCGCTTTGTACTGGGAGCCCTGGTACTGGCCCTGCAGCAGTCTAGCTTCATGGTCTTTGATAAGGAGTCAAACCACAACACTGGATTCCTGGATGCCTCAGAGTTGCACCCGAAAGCGAACATCCTCTCCTACACCTGAGATTGTTGCTGTCCTGATCAGACTTGAAGAGATATAGCTGCATTCCTGCCTGTGTGGTTTAAATAATACCATTTTCCTGCACTTTTCCATGATTGGATGATTTTCAGATATGTTAAGCTATGCTTAGCTCCGCACATATCCACTTAGCAAGGCTTAAACCAGTTAAGCAAAGCGTACAGTTGCTAAGGATTGCTTATATTTTTATGCTAAAGCAATCCTTGGCTTGTTTTAGCAGAGCTGTGGCAGGCTTAACTGGCTGCAAACAATTATTAAAAAAAAAATAGAAAAAGTTTTTACATTTCCCTATGGCATTTTCCCAGCCCTACACTACCATACGTGAGGCATATGACTTACAAATATCATTCCAATTCATAAAAATGAATATACAACTGTTTCCACACATAAAACATATTAGCTAGAGCTGGGATTTGAACTGTGCATAGTTTGTATGCTAAACCAGTGCTCTAACCACTACACTACATCAGCAGAGGGTTTTTCCTTCAGAATGCTATTTCACTCTCAAACAGCATTTAAGCTGGGCTGAGCAAAGAGCTGCACTGTGCTTAAACTTTCTTTTTTATTGTAAAAAAAAGTAAAAGAAATATTAAATTATTATATATATTTATCAGCAGGTTGCAGGCATGTGGGGCAGGGATCTGGCAGGCTACTTCTTAGGGATTGTGTGCTTTCATTTATTTTTTCTTATTTCAGTGCCCACGAACACTGACATGTTAGTTTTACATTTCAGTGTCCGCGGACACTGAAATAATGTATAATATTAGAGCCAGGCTCTAGTATTATGCTACGAACCAATTCACTGCACAAACCAAACCAAATAACTTCAAGATATCCACAAGCCACAGGACCCGGAGCCAACTTGGAATCAAGGCAAAACTGAATACGTTTTTTAACAGAACAAATACAACCAAGAACTTTCACCCGGCCTCTGCCAGGCTTTTTCAAGGACTGAATGATATTACACTCCACAAATCACCACTTAAATAGTTCATATCCACATCAGCTGGTCAACAATTAATTAATTAAATCAATATTTTCAGTTAACTTAACATTTAGTTAAAATACAATATCCTTGACATTAAAAAATCAAATTCAGGAGTAATTTGTTCCAATACCATAAACTTTAACTCCATTTCCTTACACTTCTGGGAATGTTTAAATAAAGCATTCGTTTCTTTATTTCTAGAAATGTCATAAAAATGTTCATACACCCTTTTTCTTAGGGGTCTTTCTGTTTTGCCAATATAAAAACCAAAACAAAATGTACAGATCCCCAGGTATGCCACTCCCTTTGATGCACAGTTATAATAGTTATCAGATCTAACCACAAATTTTCTGTGCAGTGAATTAAGAGGAGGGAGATGGGAGACACTGCTAGAATACCGTGAACTTTATTGGCAGCTTAAACTAGATGCCACAAGGTTCCCAGGATTAAATGACAACATAAATATTGCTCCAGTTTTAAAATTGAGGAGAGCTAGAATTTAATATATTTTGGTATGGGGGGTAATAATTTACGTGTAAGGTTTTAACATGATGAATTTGATTTTTAATGTCAAGGATCCTGCACTCCCACCCATTTAAGTTGTCTTGTTAAATACCACTGTCTTTCTAGTTGCCCGCCTCTTATGTTAATCTGACCATATATCTCATTTCTCTCTACTTTCACTGGCTTATGTGAGTAATCACAAAATCATCATTTTTGAAATCCCACCCCTTCAATTATTTAAATTTATTAAATTTATTGGCCATCCTACAGTATTTCATAGTACCAAAATACAAAAGTGACCACCCCTTTCAATCCAGCTTGCTGTTTTAAAAATAGTAACTCTCCACTAAACCTTAACTTTTTAAACAGGTAAAACTCAAGTTACCTACTTTCATATCTAACTTCTCTAGTGCACACTGCAGAGTGCATTCTTTTCAATCTTACCTTTAAGCATCCCTGTGACTAGCACTTTCTCTAATACCTGCTGGAAAGCACTAGGAAGCCTTAAACTCATACAAACACTGAACTCTCCTTGTTAACAAGGAGAAATTAATAGTAGGCACTAAACAGCCTATAATTGCAAAGTACCTTGCTAAGGAAACAGCTCCTATACTTTACAAAGTAAAAAAAAAGCCCCAAACCAGGCATGTCCAAGGGTCAGCTTCCGGTGATTTCTCCTGTCCACCTGGTGAATCTGGGCATACTGGGGCAATGCAGCAATTGCCTCATGTACACAGACAACCCTCTCCTCCTACCACCCAACACTACAACCTGTGAGAGATGCACTTACATAGCCAAAATGGAAGCAAAGCTCTCTCCACCCAAGATTGTGCTAAACAGTCAAGAGGAGAAGGTTAACACCCACACTACACCTCAAGCAACACATAGCCCTTCTAAACCCGCACCACCAACACCCACATATAGCAATACTAAATCCACATATGCAGAGGCCCTTAACTGTAACCTGCCCAAGCAACAAAGACCTCTGAAGCTGAAACGCAAACAAACACCAATCACAACCAATGTGTCACATAGTTCACAACACCAGTGTGCCACCCAGCAACAGCCCCTAAGGCAAGACAATGTACCTAACACTTTAGTCATAGGTGACTCTATAGTCCAGCACACTGATGTCCCTCTCACCAGGTTGAATAAGGAGAAAATTACAGTCAGCTGCCTGTCGGGTGCCAGGATCTGCCACATAATGCATGCACTCAAGTCACTCCACAACAAGTACAAATATGACTCTGTCATTGTCCATGTTGGAGTGAATGACTTGAGACGTACCTCCCTGGACTACATGAAAAGAGACATGGAAGAGCTCTGGGATCATGTGGCCCAGGCAGGTATGACCCTAGCCCTGAGTAGCATCCTGCCTTCGCCCAGAATGATACCACAATATAAGGATAAAATGATTGACTTCAACAATTGGCTAAGCTTATGGTGTCATTCAAAGGGGATCCAGTATCTGTCTGCCTGGGATGACATGATTGACAGACCACGATGCTTTGCCAGAAATGGTCTGTACCTGTCGACCCTGGGATTCAGGTTACTGGCTAAGGCTCTTGCCCCCCCATAGTGCCTTTTTTAGGCAAACTTCAAAGGACAAAACCACCACCGTAACAGGGACAAGCATGCAAAATCTGAAGGTAATGCTACTCAATGCTAGAAGTCTAAACCTCAAAATGCACTCTCTCGAGGCACTCCTAAAAATGGAGAACATCGATATCTGTGCAGTAACTGAGACCTGGTTCAAGGCTCCAGAGAGCACCCCTGCAATACCAGGCTACAACTCTTACCACACTTTTCTGCCACCAAACCAGGACCGAAACACTAAAGGTGGAGGAGTGTCAATATTCACCAAGGATATTCACACCACCAGGCTAGTTGGCCAACACAATGTGTCTGGAATTCTCCAAGTGCAACTAACACTAGGTAAGACTGCAATCCAAATTGTAGCTTGCTACAGATCCCCACCATACCCCAAGATTCTCACTACACCTTTCTAAACATACTGGAAAATATTAAGATAGAACCAAACACCCTAATACTGGGTGATTTTAACTACCCTGCCATTAACTGGGAAAACAACTCTTGTTCCAACACCTTTGCAACAGTTCTTGGAATTCATAAATTCCAATGCCCTGGATCAACTAATCCATAGTCCCACCAGGGCTCCAATATCCTAGACCTGGTCATTACCAACATGGGAAATCAATGCTCCATACCTATGGTCACCCCCTCGTTAGTCAGGTCTGACCATAAGCTAATCACCCTTAACATCAACATCCCACCCCCACCCCCAGTAAAGAAACCACCATAAAAACTTCTCCAAAGCCAACTTCATGCTACTCAAGTCAGAAGTGACAAACTTCATGACACCCATGCAGACGGGAACTGAAAGTTCAACTGCTGAATCCTACACTAAGGCACTGTACGAGCACATCCACTCATGCATGAATCGTGCCATCCCAAATAGAACCAAAATGTTCTCATCCAAAAAGGAAGCCAATCTGGTGGTCCCCTGCCATAAACAAACTTTACAACAAAAGGAAGAAACTTTGCAGAAAAGAGGAAAATCCCAGGATGCAAAAAACTCCCTTACTAGCCTCAGTAAGAAACTGAGATGCCTCATAAAATCCTCCAAAGCTAGTTACGAAAATAAAATTGCCAAAGATTCCAAAGACAACCACAAAGCATTCTATAACTATGTCAAGAATCTAAATGGCAATGCTCAGATCTGCTCTGAGCTAAAACAGAATGGCATTAAATATACTGATCCAAGGATATTGCCAATATCCTGGCAGATCGATTCAGTGCCAACTTCACCCCCCTCTCACCCCTAAATGGCCCATCTCAATACCGGAAGATTGCCAAATTCCAGTAATAACGGCCACACAGGTACAAAACGCACTCTCTAAAGCCAAGAATACAGCATCCATGGGACCAGATGACATCCCGGCTGTATACTACATGAACTACAATATGAACTGGCACCTCACCTAAGTGTCATGTTTAATCATAGCCTCACCTCAGGTTTCGTGCCCACTGAGTGGCGCAGAGCTACAGTTATCCCAATCCACAAGGGGATCCACCTTGGATCCCAGAAACTACCATCCCATCAGTCTGACAAGCCTTATCTGCAAGGCCATGGGCGTATTATCATGGAACTTATAAACAAAGACATTGGCAACCTTCAAACACTGGACCCCACCCAGTTTGGGTTTGTGAAGGGCCGATCTTGTCTCCTGAACCTGATTGACTTCTTTGAATCAGTCTCCAGAGCCATGGACAAGGGTAAGGTGGTCCACACAGCCTATCTAGACCTTGCCAAGGCCTTTGACACCATCCCCCACTCTGGAATCATAGATAAACTTACTAAGTTGGGCATTAATCCCTATGTCACCCAATAGGTTGCTAAATGGCTTACTAATAGAACCCACACTGTAAAAGTAGCCGACTCCAAATCCAGCTCCAGACGAGTGACAAGTGGAGTACCTCAGGGTTCAGTCCTGGGGCCGCTCTTGTTTGGCATCTACTTCTCTGAAGTACAGGTCAACACTAAGGGACTCTGGCTAACAAAGTTTGCAGATGACTGCAAACTGGGAGCCATTATTGAATCCCCAAATGATGTGGATACTCTACAAAAGGGCCTTACAGAAACAGATGTTTGGTGCCAGAGCCATGGGCTCAAGCTCAATGCCAAGAAATGTATTGTTATCCCTTTGGGAAAAACATGTATCCATGAATTACCATATAGGTGGCAGTACACTAAACACAGAAAGTGTGATAAGAGACTTAGGGACACAGGTGGACAGTGGTCTCACCTTCGATAACCACATCGCCACAACAGTCAGGAAATCCTTCTATGTGGCACACCTCATCACGAAGGGCTTTTCATCCAGAAAAAAGGAGGTCATTGTCCCGCTGTACTCATCCCTCATTAGACCCATTATAGAATACAACGCCACATTTGGTATGTACCTCTCAAGACATCTGCAGCAACTGGAAAGGCCTCAGAAATACCTCACTAAAAGAATCACAGGCCTAAAGCAGATGCCCGCTGACCACCTTAAAAACTCCAGCTATACTCTGTCGCATATCGTCTACTCAGAGGCGATCTCTGCTTAACATACAAGGCCATGTCAAACCCAGAGCTGTTGGACATGCTACACTTAAAGAAATCCCAATCCCTCAGAGCTACACGCTCCAGGGATCTAAACCTTGTCATCACAATAAACAAAACATGCTGGAGGGATAGGTTCCTGACCCAGAGACTCCCCAGACTCTGGAATAGATTGCCCATACATGTCAAGCAGAGTGCCTCTTTGGACCTCTTCAAGAGAAACCTTGACGATTGGATGGGAGAAAGGAAATTCACCCCAGGGATCACGTCAGTCGCCCTGCTAGACAGGGGTCCAGGAAAGTAAATAATGTGGGAAGAAATAGCCAGGGAATTGTTATGGCTAGGCTTGTATAGGCCCTAGGGCTGATAGCCTAGTACCAACCTATGAACCTATGAACCTATAAGGATATTGTATTTTAACTAAATGTTAAGTTAATTGAAAATATTGATTTAATTAATTAATTGTTGACCAGCTGATGTGGATATGAACTATTTAAGTGGTGATTTGTGGAGTGTAATATCATTCAGTCCTTGAAAAAGCCTGGCAGAGGCCGGGTGAAAGCGCTTGGTTGTATTTGTTCTGTTAAAAAACGTATTAAATTTTGCCTTGATTCCAAGTTGGCTCCGGGTCCTGTGGCTTGTGGATATCTTGAAGTTATCTAGTATTATGCTACTTCCTTGTTAGAAAGTGCTGTACGACACTTTCAGAGTGCAGGGGGCATGTTTAAGTGTCCGTGCAGGACTTATATACAACCCGTGCACTTGTACACAGATCGTGTAGGTGTAGGAATACAGCAGCATGCCCTCATTAATATGTAGAGTGCACTGCTGCATTCCTACATGGAACAGTCCATGCAAGAATAGACTATTCCTGCCTGGATTGCTCATGAATCTCGAGGAGGGTCTGTTACCATGGATATGAACTTTTCCACTATCTCCGTTACCAGCCTGATGGATATGGGCATCCTGAGGCAATGTAGAAATTGCCTCATGTTTACTGACAACCAGTTATTTCTCAAACAAACTGATATGGTATGTGAGAGATGTATTTATACAATGTCACTGAAGGCAAAGCTCTCACATAAAAGTACTTCTAATGTCAATAAGGTTGTCAGTAGTACACACATTGCACCCATCACACACAATTCAAAGCAGACATATAGACCCATATATGCTGAGGCATTTAAATGCAATGTTACTAAACCATAAAGACCTCCTAGACAAAATATACATAACAAATCCCCTCAGCAGCCCCAAATGCACTCCTTCAAAACAACACCCACATCAACACACAGAGCCATTCCTCATGGAGCCTATACCTCTAAGCCCGTAAGGCAAGCCACCACACAATCCAACATTCTGGTCATTGGAGACCCCATTGTGAGACACACTGATGTCCCTCTCACCAGGCTGAGTAAGGGGAAAGTCACGGTAAGTTGCTTATCAGGGGCTAGGATCTGCACATTATGAACGCACTCCTGTCATTGGAGCACAAGTACCAGTATAACTCAGTCATAGTCCATGTGGGAGTGACCTGAGACATAGCTCCCTAGACTATATGAAGAGAGACATCATGGAGCTCTCAGAATATGCCTCTGAGGCTGGTGAGAGCCTAGCATTGAGCAGCATTTTACCTTCTTCAAGGAAGATGCCACAATACAAACAAAAGATGATTGATTTTAATAACTGGCTTAGTTTATGGCGTCATTCTAAGGGGATGCAATATTTGTCAGCTTAGAAGGAGATGGTCAACAGACCACGCTGCTTTGCCAGGGATGGTCTGCACCTCCTCTGTCTAGTCTTTTGAATATTAACTATAACATTGCCTTCCCCCACAGTGCCTTTTTTAAGCAATGCCAAATTGAAAGTACTTCTGACATAGCAAATCAAACCAAGAAAATTTAAAGGTATTACTGCTCAATGCTATGTGTGTAAACAAAAATAAGCTCCACTCTCTAGAAACTCTCTTCACCCTAGAGAATGCTGATGTCTGTGCAGTCACTGAGACATTGTTTAAAGCCATGGAGGGCACACCAGTAGCGCAAGCTTATAATGCTTTCCACACATTTTGACCAGCTACTCCACAGACAGGGACTAAATGTGGGGGTGTCTCTATTTACATCAAAAATAAATATACCTCAAGACTGGTCAGACAGGAAAATGCTCTTGAGCTGCTCCATGTTCAAATCACCATAGGCAAAATCCAATATAATTTCCATGCCAGCTATAGGTCCCTCTCTATGACCCAGGAACCCATACCATGTATTTAAACTTATTAGAAACGCTAACCATCCAATCAAATATTATATTCATGGGCAACTTTAATTATCCCACTATTAACTGGGAATCCTATACAGCACTAAACGTACAGCCACAGAGATTCCTGGATTTTCTAAACACAAACTCCCTGAACCAGATAGTCAATACACCAACGAGGGGTACAGCTATACTGAATCAGGTCCTCACTAATATGGGAGAGTGCTGCACACCCCCTACTGTAATGTCTTCCCTGGTAAGATCAGAGCACAAAATGGTCTCCTTTGAAGTAAAAATAAAACTGGACCACCAGCTAAACCTGGAATATTCAGGAACTACTCTAAGACTAACATCTTGCTACAAGCCTGTTAATAGCTGCATAAAGACAACTATACCCACCAGGAAGAAGTACAGAACTAACTCAAAAAACAAGCCACCCTGATGGAATCGCAAAATCAATAGGCTGTATAACAGAAGGAAGAAAATTATGGCAAAAATTAGGAGGTGCAGTACCCAGCAGGATAAAACTACTGTCATCAAACTAAACAAACATCTCAGAGGATGGATAAAGTCTACCAAAGCACAGTTTGATGTGAATTTGACCTCCCAAGCCAAGGACAACCACAAAGCATTCTTTAGCTATGTCCGAATCCTCAAAGGCAATATACAATTGTGTGCAGAGCTCATTGTAAATGGAGCCACCTGTACTGAGCCAGAAGATATAGCAAACCTACTGGCCAATAAATTCATCTCCAACTTTACCCCTTTCTCCCATTCAACCTTCTCTCAGGAAATACCATCAAATATAACTGTCCCTGCTATCACTAGGGAACAGGCCTTTAATGCTCCCTCTCTAAGGCCAAGAACACTGCATCACTGTGCCCAGACAATATCCCAGGATGCCTTCTAAATAGCATGAAACATGACCTATCAGACCCACTGGAATTACTATTTAACTGTAGCCTTCAAACAGGCTTCATGCCTCATGAATGTAGAACAGCAACAGTCATCCCTCTATGCAAAGGTGGGCCATCTACAGGCCATGGGAACTACAGACCCCATAAGCGTCACTGGTCTTATATGTAAAGCCATGGAAAGAATTATCATGGAAATGATCAACAGTGATATAGTAAACTTCCAGACACTAGACCCAACACAGTTTGGTTTCACCAAGGGCAGATCATGCATACTCAACCTGGTGGACTTCTTTGAGAAGGTCACCAAAGCAATGGATGAGGGCAAAATGATTCACACTGCCTACCTTGACTTGGCCAAAGCATTTGACACAATACCCCAATCAGGCATTGCTGACAAACTCAAGAGGTTAGGTACAAACCCACATGTCACCAGGTGGATAGCCAACTGGCTCACAAACAGGACCCAGGAAGTTAGAACTTGGGAGTCCACTTCTCCAAATAGACAAGTCACAAGTGGACTCCCTCAGGAATCAGTCCTTGGGCCACTCCTTTTTGGCAACTACTTCTCTGAACTCAAGGCCCATGTCAGTGGTCTCTGGATGACTAAATTTGCAGATGACTGCAAATTAGGAGCTGTCATTGAATCTCATACTGAGACAGATGTTCTCCAGAAGGGACTGTCACAGACAAATAACTGGTGTCAGAGCCATGGAGTAAAACTAAATGCCAAAAAATACATAATAGTTTCCTTCAGGAAGTCATTTACCCCTGCTAACTATCATATTGATAGCACACCCCTTAAAGTTGACCCAGTAGTTAGGGACTTAGGCACACACATAGATAGTAATCTAGCCTTTGATCATCATGTGTCTACAGTAGTGAGAAAATCATTCTATGTTGCGCAACCTATTAAACAAAGGTATGGCATCTAAGTCCAAGGAAGTAATTGTTCCACTGTATTTTGCATTCATCAAACCTATCACTGAATACAGTGCCCCCTTTGGTGTGTACCTAACCAGGCATATCCAACAATTGTAACGTCCACAGAGGTTCCTCACTAAAACAATACTGGACTTAGGTAAAATGTCCTATGCAGACCACCTCAGTGCTCTATCCCTGTATTCTGTCTACTACAGGCTTTTGAGGGGAGATCTATGCCTGACATACAGGCCATTCATTATCAGACCCCACTCTGATGGACCACTGCATATCCACAAAACAAACAGCACCAGAATTACCAGATCGAAAGACTTAAATCTTGCATGTGCTATAAATAGGACCCTGCTGCAGATACAAGTATGTATCACAGAGATTACCCCATCTTTGGAACACGCTCCCAATCCATGTGAAGCAGAGTTCCTCCCTAACCCAATTCAAGTGCATCATGGGCGATTGGATGGGATACAGGGAGTTCATTCCTGGTTTGCCACCTATGTCTCTAATGCACACAGGCAGCCTGTAAATGGTTCATCTCCCAGGTCCTACCTTGTAAATATTTAATCTCCTAAGCCCCTGCTTACACTTATCAAGGGTATCAGAACTTGTCAGAGATTTGGGATGCATGGCTAGGCTTAAGAAGGCCCTTGTGATTGTTAGCCTAATAAACACCTATGAACCTATGAACTTATTAATTTTTTATCAATTAACCTGATAAGATTTGTGAGACTATTACTGACACAAGCCCTTTACACACACTGAAAGGCACACTACCCACTTTCCAACACATACACTGCACACACACACACACACACACACACACACACACACACACACACACACACACACACACACACACACACACACACACACATCTGATGACAATAAATAAAAAATTAGTCCACACCCACTGAAATATCTTTATTTAATCATAAAAATAAAGTGCCCCTCTACACTACCAATAAGCTGACCCTAACTATGACCTTGCTCTTGCCAATAGCCATTACCATGCATGTTACATTTTAAAAGCCTTTCTGTAACGCTACCTCTTTGCAAGAGACTCAGACACATACTATGGAAATCAACACAAAATGTATCCCCATGCCTGCTTTGCAAGAGACGCAGACACATGCCACAAAATTCAACACAAAATGGATCCCCATACATAGCTTTAACACTAACCCTAGCCCCCAAAGACACACACACACACACACACACACACACACACACACACACACACACACACACACACACACACATAATTATCTTCCACTCACCACACACAACAAACAAAATCATGTAATCACAATACTAAAAGTACCCCCTATACCACCTCTAACTCTAACCCTAACCAGTGAACACTCTCAGACAAAGCCATGTCCCTTAATGTTAAAAGCTATATTAAATTTGAAAACTTCAACACTAAATACTTATCTTCTTGTACTTGATATCAGGTCTTCAGCAGCACATGCCCACAACCAAACATCTGCTTGACCAAACATCCATTCAAAGTAATTCCCACACACTAAACTCTGTCAGCAAAACATTCCGTCAACAAAGTTAACAGTAATAAAAACCAGCACTCAGTATGTAGTGAAAATGAATGCTGTTTTACTTACAGCATCAGCTAAAACACATTTACCAGCTTCAAAAAAAGGATTCTTCAGTTTAATTAATCAAAGTTCCTGCCCCATCAATGTTTATAGGAGTCCATTTCATGTGACTAAATTAAAAAGCCAAACAGATAAAAATAAATATAAAACCAATAAAAATGAAAATAAAAATAGACTGTAACATAATCCAGAGATATAGCTTAATAAGAAATAATTAAGCAGAACAAAAATCACAGTCCATATGGAAGCATAATATTTGCACATAAAACCTTTTATCATGTAAACATCGGCAAATACGTCCTAGCTCACACACATACACACACACACACACACACACACACACACACACACACACACACACACACACACACACACACATAGGTCTAACGTAATGTAATAAAGCTTAAAACAAGGATAACTCATAAATTGATATCATTATACATACTAATATATAGCTATAAAACTTAGTAAAGTTCATTCAAGCATGGCTTAAATAATGTCAATATAGCAATAATCCAATAATTTGCTATCCCGGGTAGATTCCCAAACAGTATTCCTGATATTATTAGGTATCATTCTATCAATACATAAAAAAATGCATTTAGTTCTTGGATGTACATTTTACTTGTAAAAACATTGCTTTCTATGTGACACAATGCCAGGACACTTCTATGGGCTAGGCTTGTAAAGGCCCTGGGGCCGTTAGCCTAGTACGCACCTATGAACCTATAAACCTATAAACATCTGAGATCGATAAGACATGGGCTAATCTTTAATTTCAAAACTCTGTTGTTTTTCCCACATAGGAGTCACAGATACATTCTGCCGAACAAATAACCTGTTGTGTAGTTCATGCTGTATTACAGTGAATCACAAAGATCTTACTTACATTTTGTGTTAAAACATTAATGTTTTAAAACATGTTTACAATAAATTCAATATCCATATGGCTTGCAATCAGGAAACCTAGATTTTAAAAGTATTTTTTCCAGACATTTTATCAGCTGCAAATTTCTTTATCTATTGCAAATTGACCTACATCCTTGGGTTAAAACAGCATTAAGGATGCTGTTACTCAACAGAATTGGCCAGTATTCCTTAATAATTCTTTAAATATGGAAAGTGTTACTCCCGTATGTATTCAGAAAACTAATAGCATTGTCCAGACTTTTGTCATGTGACTATCATATTGCAATTATGCAGCCATTGTTACAGGACCAAGGACCAGCCTGCTTACTAATTGCTGTGATCTGTTTCATATCATAGTCTCCGTGTACAAATCTGTTAGTTAAATCATCGGAGGCCTCACTATATCTCTCATCTATGTTACAAATACATATTAATCTCATAAACTATTATTTTGGTGTCTTTATAGTAATATGTCAGCAACACAACTCACTCTAAATCACATCAGTTTCTTGTTAAATGGTTCCCTATAGAGATCTGCACAAACTCCAGATTCAGTGAAATTCCTGTAACTCAGTTTAGTACATTAAAAGCTCATATATCTATTGTTTGAATCTCAAAAACAGGTCAGATGGTGAACTAGTATAAAAGAAAGAGTTGTTCATTGATCATCGACCATACCATTATATAACATGTTTTCCCAAATCACCACCCATCCCCCATTATTGATTATTTTTGCCAAAGATTCATCATTACTCATTCTCAACAATGACTGTGGTTTTCTGACTAACCAAGATTGATCCCATATATTTGCAAAGTTTCAAAGAAATGAACGTGCAAATCCTTCATAACCACTTTAAAAAAATACCACAGAGAGATATACTGGTTGAAATTCTTATTAAGCTTAAGTCATGCCACAACAGAAAAGTCATCATGTGTTGTATGACTTGCAAAGAGAATATGTAAATATAATGATTCTCAAAAAATTGTAAATCAGCAACAAATGTGTACCTCCAAAACAATATTTATGGAAATAAAGCTTAAATAACCTTTATTAAGTAGCAAAATATATGACTGTGATCAATCAGTGTAAAAACATTTTAAACTAGGCTGTTAATGTTCAAATGTCAGTCCTGGTTCAAGCATCGTTTATATCTTATAAACATGTTCCTGCCACCATTTTTCTTCTCTTGCCCCCAAAGGGACATCAGTCCCATCAAGAAATGTCAGATCTTTATCATTCATAGGAGCCAGTATCTCTTAGTAGATCATATATTATCCCTTGAATCATCCACTGAATCAAAATCTGTCTCATAGTGAGAAGATAAGCCCCCATTAATTGTTCCTTTTGCTAAAAAAGGAAATATTTGATGTTTTATGGATGGGTTTAAATTATTCACCCTCCCTTTTGATGCTTTATGGATGGCTTTAGATTACTCAGCCTTCCTTTTTTCATTTATTACAAGGCCTTTGAATTATATTAGCAAAAACATCAGATCATAGATTAAACCTATGTGTTTTCATGTTTTTTTTCTCAGAGTATTCCCTCTTGAAATTCTCAGTCTAATTTACATAATCATGATGTTATTTCTTTCTTTATTTTTTTTCTGTATTTTGTCTTGTATCTAATGTCAAAATAGTCTGTGTGTTCTTGTAAAAAAATGCGTGTAATGAGGAAATGTAGCAAAAAAATTCAGCCTCAGATTTCTGCTGCAGAGCCATTCTGTCATATAGAATAATATAGTATAACAATCATCAAAAATGCTTTGACAAATAAAACAAAGACAGTGCTCAGTACTCCCAGTTTTATTGCATAAGAAGTAAAGTGTCAGTACATAACCCAAGCTTGTTTAATACTCGTAATCCTCAAGGTACTATGTCAGCATTGATATATGCCTTTAGATAATGTGAAGCACAATCTGCCAATATGTCTGTGCCACTTTTTCAAAAAAGTGCTCTGAAGTCCTCACTAGGTGTTGTCTAGTTATGCAATGCTGTCCTGTGAATATACAGTATAATTACTGAATGAGACAGATTATGAGCAATTTTATACTAGATAAATTAACAATAAACAATATTTATTCTATGTATCTAGTGGTTATATAATGCAGTTAAGGTATGGTATGCATCATACAGTCTCATATCACTAGTGTCTAATCCAGCCATGTGCAACAGTGGTAATTATGTAATGTATAATGGTATAAGGCAAATGATCAGTTTTCCTCTGCCTACTAATTTGTTTAGCAATAAAGCTTGTTTTCTATATAGCTGTGACTTTCCTTTCTAGCTAATCATTAGTAACCATTACGTTCCAACCTACAACATTAGTGGTCTAATCACCAGAATATTTGAGACTAGTAGGAGTATCACAGCCTATATTTATAGTGAGAAAATTTATTGATTGATAATGACTATTTAGACAGAACAATGATTTCTGTGCAGTTGGTGTGCCATATTGGCTGTAATTTAAAAAATCACCCACAGAATGTCAAAGGAAACTTGGTGTTAATATTTTTGTTTCTTACAGGAAAACCTTATTCTTAGAAAAAAAAGAATTGTAATAATGTTGGTGGAAATTCTAGGCTTTTCTACTAGTATTGCTCCAAATGTGTTACAACATTTATACAAAATCTTGAGCTAAGAAAAGGGTAAGATTCAACATACTGTACTTTGTTAGCTTTTGAGGAAAGTATGGCTAAATGCCATAACAATTTAGATAAGAGATAAAACATGAAAATAATAGAATGAGGAACTCATCTGTAAAGAATGATTAGTCAATGTTAAATGCAGTGTATAATCTGAAACAACTGTTAAATGTGAAATAGACATGGATTATGGAATGCAGAGTAAAAAAAAAAACAGCTGTCAATGTCATCTGATTATGTTATGCATTGCTGTCCTGTGGATATACAGTACAATTACTGGATGAGTCAGTCAGAGTATGTGTGATTTTATGCTAGATAAATTAATGTGCAACTAAGAACCCTATGATGTAACTAAAAGTTAAAGTTAGTTAGGAGCTTTACTGAGGAGTGAATTATTTCATTGCTTTGATTTATACCATGCTATTGGGACTTGACAAGAAGTTTAACCTAGCATATACAAGAGGGAGTTGGCATAATGGTTAAGGTCTTCACCTCCCATGCTCAAGGTTCATGCCTGACCTCTCGCCAATGCCTGTGTGGAGTTTGCATGTTCTCCTTGTGTCTCTGGGGCTCCTCCCAAAAACATGATTGATGTTTCCTTTACAAACTCATCCAAAAGTGAGTTCAATTTTGGGGAGTAGCACAGACTCTAGGTTGTGCCATTGGGAAAGAGTTGTATAGACCATCTACTTTAGGCATCAACTGTGGTGCATAGTTTCCTCTAGCAAACTGAATATGGATCACAGACTATATGTTGTGTCATGGCTCAAAATTGCAAAACAGGCTCTATTGTGATTTGGTCACATTGATTGATGGCTATCTGCTGATGGTAAATGAGTAGATGACAGCTGTCATTGCAGCAAACTGCAGAAAGTAGGAGGAGCTGAAAACTGAGAAAGAAGGGAAAATAGCAGAACAGGTTAGCAGCTTCAAGTATCTGGGAGTGGTGGCTGAAGATAGGGGAAGTCTTACTGAAGAAGTCAGCGTTAGAATCAGAGCAACTGCAGCCAAATGCCACAAAGTGATTGGGGTTGTGTATGGCAGAAGAAGGCCAAAGAGGTTGAAAAGTAAGGTGTACAAATCAGTAGTGAGACCAGTACAACTATATAGTGCAGAAACCTGGGCAGTGAAGGCAAAACAATCGAGGAAGCTAGACGTTATGGAGATGACATGCCTGAGAAGGGTGGTAGGATGCTCACTGTGGAACAGATGTAGAAATAATATCATCAAGACATAAGTAGCTCTAGTTGCAGAGAAGATCAAAAAGAATGATTATAGTGGTCTGGACTCATGCTGGAAGCAGAAGATGATCTGGTGAAGAAGATATGAGAAAGAAAGAAATAAGGCTACAGGAAACAAGGGAATCCCGCAAAGAGATGGAGGGAGTAATTGCATGAAAGAAGACCTGTGGCAGCCAAGCATTGCTGTTGAAGAAGATAGGAAAGTGGCACTGAATCAAAAGAGATGGTGACAGCTGATGGGGCATCCTGACTCCATGTAGATAATGGGTAAAAGTGGGTTGATGGGGATGATGAAGATAATACAGTAGAAAGAGAATGAATTATATATTCCATATTGGACTGACATTCCTCAGGCATTCTTTTTAACAGATCTATAATGCTGAAAAAGAAAAGATTTGTCTGAGGATCACTGTAGTTAAACACTGCATTTTTTGATTTCAAGTTTTGGAAAAAAAAGTGTAAAAGTTCATATGCTTTGTGAAATTGCAGGGATAGATTCTTCCAGGAGACAAATTGACAGTAGGATAGTGCATAAGGAAAATGACATTTAGATGCAAATGCAGTGTAATCCAAGTAGAATTATATTACCAGTTTAAAAAATTGATCTTCAAGTAAGTGTAAAATAGTCTGCTGAGTATATAGGAATGTTTAAGATACTCATTAATTAATTTTAATGTACTAAAAAGACTCACCTGGTTTGTAAGATTGCAGGGGTGGATTTCCTTGGGAAGTACATATTTCAGTTTGATATGCCCATAATGTAATCATTTATATGTGGCTGGCACTGATGATTTTTTTCAGTAAAATGACCACTGTGATTGGCATTTTGTCATTTGTGGAGCAGGTATAAAAATACATGTCAGTCAGCCAGAGCAAAAAATAAGCCTCACAATGTGTTATATGCATTTATACATTAGTAAATGAGCAAATGTACCTATTAAGTTAGAATCCTGTGTCCAATGATTTACAAAATAAATTATGTTGTGGTAAAGAGGTGTGCCAGACCTTGTTCTGTTTACCATTGCAATTTGTGTCTTAGTGCAATTAATGGTTGTACTGCATGTAGTCACATGTTAACTGCTTGTATACAACCTGCTGACCACATATTTGTTTGTATGGTTTAAGCACAGTGTAGTGCAGACACCCAATGTCTAAAATATTACCTCTAAGTTAGTGCAACCTCGAAGATAATATATATCCTTCCTAAATCCTACTCATCCTATCTCTACACCTAGGCTGTTTTTCCCTTCTCTCTATCACATCAGCTCCTTCTGCTGACACTTAGCCAGTGCCATCCCTACTCTAAACCTTCTGGCTCCTTCTTTTTCCCTTTAATACAATCTCCACTCTCAGCTAACAATCTTACCGACCAACTAAGCCTTCTATTTCTATACTTCTACCATTACTTTAACAATTCTTTACTGATATTATTAAGTTATATAATTTTATTATCATACTACTGTATGTAATTCTTACCATATTATTGGATGATGTTATTTATTTATCTAATGTACTGCCTCCACCTGATATATTCTGTATTATATGTTCATTTTTTATGTAATTACATGTGGAGCTTTTCTCCTGGGCCTCCACTGAAAATGGGCTCATTTCTGGCCCAGTGGACTTTCCCGGTAAACAAATACAATAAATAATCATAAATAAATAAATATACTTATAGAGCTGGAGTGGGAAAGCAGGGCCTCTACATTGTGAAATGCAGGGAAGACACTATTGTGTTTTGCAGGATTTGTTTTGATGCATAGTAGATTTCCAGTTGAGAAGGTGATAGCCAACACATGAGCTTGAAGCAGGTGGCATTCTGTCTCATGTCGGAGAGCCACCATAAGGCAGTCATTACAAATTGGTAAAAGACATACCTTTAAACATAAAGTGTTATTTTGGTTACTTCATAAATATGTCCAGAATTGATATATGTCTCAAACCACAAGTAGTAAACTTTGCCAGCATGTAACACTTGTACTCCCAAATACCAAGCAAATGATACAAAGAGGCATTCAGCATGCCACATATATCAACATACCTTTTGCATCAGAGGTGAAGAGTTGCAGGATAAAACTCTGTGCATTTAAGGCAAGAAGTTTATTCTAAAGATGACCTCCAAATCAAAGGACAATAATTAGTGATTTACAGAATTCAGTTAATGACTTAACCTATTCATTTATTTATTTACCAGGAAAGTCCAACTGTGACAGAGCTCAATTTCAGCAGAGGCCTGGGGAGAAAAGCTCCAGATGCATGTCTTTGGAATGTGGCAGGAAACAGGAGCAGTGATAGGAAACCCAAGCAAATGCAGGGAGGACATACAGACTCCACACAGAAGGCACATCCGCCAAGAATCAAGCCAGGGAACCTCTTGCTGTGAGTGGACAGTGTTAACCACTGCACCACTGCGCCACCCTACATTTCCATTTAAGGAGGTTAGCAATATGTAACATTGCTGTATGAAATAATTGGTCAAGACATTTAAAATAACTTAGTGAGACATTTAACATAATTGGAATTCTAAGTTGAAAGGAGAAAATAACTTGGTAAAAAGTCACTAGTAACGTGTATGTGTTAATCGTGTTTGCAATAAATCTGCATGTCTTTTGGATTGGTCTGGCTTGGGTGCTTTTGGTTATAACTGGATTTCTACTTGATATCTACACCTGCACACAAACAAAAGGGTTTACAGTCAAAAGGATGACATTGACATGCATGACAGCCTCCTCCTCAAACATGGTAGGAGCGACAATTGGAATGTCGATGTTCATGTGTACGTCCATTTAGAAGGATGTACACAGGGCAGGGACTTACAGCATGTTTGTCAATTGGAGATTTAAACTGTAAGAACAACAGAAATTGTCGACTTTGTTGCGTCACCCATGCAACCTACTTAATATGTATGAGTCAATGTTATTTGTGGCGGAAATGACAGTTCGTGTAAGTGATTTTCGTATTTTTGATAGTAACCAAACAAACGTAATGATAAAATAAGTATTTTCTATGCTGTGAAGATTTGGCTAAAGAACCAGGTAAATGCCAATACATGCTGTTTTCTCTTTCAAGATACTGATGGAAAAACATATATTTCCTTGTAAGAAATTTCTTCAGAAAGCATCCATTTGGACATACGTAATTGCAAATATTCGCAGAGTCTGATTGTTCAAAGTGTCCATAAATGTGAAACCACTGAGCTGTATTTCAAGATAGCCATAACTGCTATCATAAGCCACAACTGCTGGTACAAAAGTGACGGATATCATGTCACTAAGTAAACTAAGCCTTTAAACAGTGAATCAAGAAACAAAACTGCTATGCACACAGTGAGAGGCAAATAGTTAAAAGGGCAATATCTTTGCTGTGTTTTGATCTAAAACCAGCCACAGTCAGGATGTCATGAGGCATGAGACATGAATGCAGCTGCACACAGGACTCCTTCATAACCTAATTCAAAAATGTAATTTATAGATAGGGCAGAAATATTCAAATCACCTGGACTGATACATAAATATTACTGCATCTACAAGAAACTAAGTACCTACTTGAAAACAGTTCGAAAATCCCTGTTATTAAACAATTCTTCCTTCATTTCCACAGCCATATGAGAATTCTGACAGCACATTCTAGATGGATACCTCTTCATGTTCCATTTTTCCTGTCTATTCACCACATCCTGTCTATTGCAAGGATCTTTTGGCTTCAATACCATAATGCCCTGCTTGTCTCACTGGGGGTCCCTACACCCATTTCCATTATATAGCCACCATATATTCCTGGCCCTGCTGATTCTTCCTTCTGTCTTTTCCCACATGGGGACTTATTAATCATCAGCGTCTCTGCCCCCTCTCCTATATTCCCCTGATAACTTCTGTGAATTTCACTCATCTCTCATGAACTAATTTCAAAACCTCAGACATTACTTTCCCCTTCATGTCTTTAGCTACATTGATTCTTCCTAAAATTTACCTCTTTGCTTGTTGTTTTTTTTTTACTATTTTGTCTGATTTCTGCTATACATGTTCCCTTTCTGTTTTGAGCAGAATGTTCACGACGGATGTTAAATGCCATCTCTTCCTGGGCTTGTGACTTCCTATTTGCCCATGTTACAGTAGATTAAAATGACTTCAGACTGGACATCATACCTCTCAGCTATCCAGATTCTCACAGAATGTCTGGATTTCTGCCTCATATTTTTGGTCTGCTCCTCATAACATCTGTGCTTTTCTGGTAAACCACTGAGGAATGAAGTTAATAAATAATAATATACATTTAAATTTCAGACATTTTTCCTTCAGACAATACATGATAACACAAATCCTGTTATTCTAGCTACTTTTTAAGTTTAGAACAGTCTTCTTCTTCTTTCGGGTGCTCCCGTCAGGGGTCACCACAGCAGATCAACTGTTTCCATTTCTTCATGTCCTCCGCATCTTGCTCTGTCACACCAACCACCTGCATGTATTCTCTCACCACATCCATAAAACTTATCTTAGACCTTCCTCTTTCCCTGTTACCTGGCAGCTTCATCCTTAGCATGTTTTTCCCAATATACTCTGCATCCCTCCTCAGCACATGTCCAAACCAACGTAATCTTGCCTCTCTAGCTTTGTCTCCAAACCTTCCAACATGGGCTGACCCTCTAATATACTTATTCCTAATCCTGTCCATCCTCATCACACCCAGTGCAAATCTTAACATCTTCAACTCTGCCAAGTCAAGCTCTGACTCCTGCCCTTTTGTCAATGCCACTATCTCCAACCCATATAACATAGCTGGTCTCACTACCCTCTTGTAGATCTTCCCTTTCACTCTTACTGGTACTTGTCTGTCACAAATCACTCCTGACACTCTTCTCCACTCATTCCATCCTGCCTCTACTGTCTTCTTCACCTCTATTCCACACTTACCATTATTCTGAACTGTTGATCCCAAGTATTTAAACTCATCCACCTTCGCCACCTCTACTCCCTGCATCCTCACCATTCCTGTATCGTCCCTCTCATTCGCACACATATATTTTGTCTTAGTACTGCTGACCTTCATTCCTCTTGTCTCTTCTCTCTAGAGCATATCTCCACCTATCCAGGGACTCCTCCACCTGTTCCCTACTCTCACTACAGATCACAATGTCATCTGCAAACATCATAGTCCATGGGGACTCCTGTCTGATCTCGTCTGTCAACCTGTCCATCATCATTACAAATAAGAAAGGGCTCAGAGTTGAACCTTGATGTAATCCCACCTCCACCTTAAATGCATCCATCACTCCCACCGCAGACCTCACTGCTGTCACACTGCCCTCGTACATGTCCTGTACCAATCTTGCATACTTCTCTGACACTACCGACTTCTTCATACAATACCACAACTCCTCTCTAGGCACCCTGTCATATGCTTTCTCTAAATCCACAAAGACACAATGCAACTCCTTCTGACATTCTTTGTACTTCTCCATCAACACTCTCAAAGCAAACTTCACATCTGTAGTGCTCTTTCTTGGCATGAAACCATACTGCTGATCACTAATCATCACCACCCTTCTTAACCTAGCTTCCACTACTCTTTCCCATAACTTCATAGGTTCATAGGTTTATAGGTTAATACTAGGCTATCTGCCCTAGGGCATTTACAAGCCTAGCCAGAGTGTGTTTGGCTTTCGATGCCCATTTTAAATGAATTTTGCTATGCCCTTTTTCGAGGTTAGTATACTGTGCCTCTGTCTAATAGTGACACAGAAGTGATACCCGGAGTAAATCTATGATCTCCCATCCACTCATCATGATTCCTCTTGAAGAGAGTCAATGAGGGACTCTGCCTAACCTGGACTGGGATTTTATTCCAGAGTGAAGGGAGCCTCTGGGTTATGAATCTGTCCCTCCAGCATGTCCTATTTATTTCAGTGCTGAGGTTCAAGTCTCTCGAGCGTGTAGCTCGATGGGATTTGGATTTTCTGAGGTGCAGCATGTCCATTAATTCTGGGTTGGACGTGGCTTTATACGTCAGGCACAGATCGCCTCTGAGCAGGCGGTATGCCACTGAGTACAGCTGGACTTTCTTTAACCGGGCAGCATATGGCATCTGTTTGAGCCCTTTGATCCTCTTGGTGAGGTACCTTTGGGGTCTTTCCAGTTGCTGCAGGTGTCTGGTAAGGTACATCCCAAAAGGGGATTTGTACTCAATTATGGGCCTGATGAGGGATGAGTAAAGAGGCACAATGATCTCCCCTGATCTAGATGTGAATCCCTTCATGATTAGGTGGGCTATATAAAATGTTTTTCTAACCACTTTGGTCACGTGGTTGTCGAATGAGAGATTGCTATCAACTTGGGTCCCCAGGTCCCTAATTACTTCTTCCGTACTTAATGGATTACCATCTATTTGGTAATTTGTGGGCACTTTGTTTTTGCCAAAGGGGATGACTATACACTTTTTGGCGTTTAGCTTGAGGCCATGGCTCTGGCACCAGTTGTCTGTTTCTATGAGGCCCTTAGGATGCTTGTGTCGGCTGGAGAGTCGATTATGGTGCCCAGTTTGCAGTCATCTGCGAACTTGGTCAGCCACAGTCCTTCCGTGTTGGCCTGTACCTCCGAGAAATATATACCGAACAAGAGAGGTCCCAGGACTGAGCCTTGTGGGATGCCACTTGTAACTGGTTTGGAGTCCGACATGGCACCAGCAATTCTAACCATGTGGGTTCTGTCCTTGAGCCAGTTTGCAACCCATCTAGTGACATAGGGGTTTATATTTAAGCTGGTGAGCTTATCTATAATGCCAGAGTGGGGTATTGTATCAAAGGCTTTTGCGAAGTCCAGGTAGGCTGTGTGGACCACCTTCCCCTCGTCAATGGCCTTGGTGACTGTTTCAAAGAAATCGACCAGGATTAAGAGGCAGGATCTGCCCTTAACAAAGCTGAACTGGGTAGGATCCAGTGTCTGTAGGTCCCCAATATCTTTACTTATGAGGTCCATGATGATCCTTTCCATAGCTTTGCAGACCAAGCTAGTCAGGCTTATGGGGCGATAGTTTCCAGGATCCATTGAGGCACCACCTTTGTGGAGAGGGACCACTGTTGCTGTACGCCACTCTTTGTGTACATATCCTGTAGTAAGGCTGAGATTGAACAGTAGTTTTATGTTTGGGTTTAGTTCTTCTTGGAGTTCATGTAGGACGCAGCCCGGGACACCGTCTGGTCCCACTGATGCTGTGTTTTTTGCTTTGGAGAGGGCGGCTCTTACCTGAGCATCTGAGATGTCAGGGGAGCAGGACTCTGCTGGGATAGATATTTGCCCTTTTGTTGGGGAAGGGGGGGGAGAAGTTTGCGCTGAACCTGTCAGCTAGGATGTTGGCAATGTCTGTGGGTTTGGTGTATTTTTTGTCATTTTGGACTAATTCTGAGCATATCTCGGAATTCCCACCCAGGTTCCTAACATAACTAAAGAAAGCCTTGTAATTATCCTTAGTGTCCTGTGCAATTTTTCTCTCGAAGCTGGCCTTAGACAATTTTATGAGTGCCCGTAGTTTTTTGTTAATACTGATCAGAGATGCCTTCCCTTTTTGGGATTTTGCTCTATCATGTAGTAGCTTCCTCCTTCTATTGTATAGTTTGTTTATGGCTGGGGTCCACCAGACAGGACACCTGCCTTTGGAGGATTGGGTCTTGGTTTTGTTTGGGATTGCATGTTCCATGCATTCCTGAAGGTGTTCATAGAATGCGTTTATAAAGGATTCTGAGGTCTGGGCCTTATTTTCCACAGGCCCGGGGGCTTTGAAGGGTTCCACCTCAGTTTTGAGGAGTGTGAAATTTGCTTTAGAGAAGTTTTTCACTGTAGTTTTCTGGGCAGGGGCTGGGGTCGGGATGTGAATATCTAGTGAGATTATTTTATGGTCTGATCTTACCAGTGAGGGATACACTTCTGGTCTAGAGCATAGAGTCCCCATGTTGGTGATGATCAGGTCCAGTATGCTTTCCCCTCTTGTGGGAGTGGTAACAAGTTGTTCCATAGCATTTGTGTTTATAAATTCTAGGAACCTTTGGGCTAGGGTGTTGGAGCTAGAGTAATGCTCCCAGTCTATGTTTGGGTAGTTGAAGTTGCCCAATATAATGGTGTTTGGAGAGACCTTCATATTTTCCAGTGTTCTCAGGAAGGCCGAGTGGGGTTCCTGGGTTTGGGAGGGTGGTCTGTAGCAGGCTATAAACTGGAAGGCAGTTTTACCCACTGCTAGTTGCACATGGATAGTCTCTGATGCTTCTTGCTGTGCCACCAACCTGGAGGTGTGAGTATCTTTGACGAATATTGATACTCCCCCTCCTTTTGTGGTTCGGTCCAAGTTTTGGGGCTGAAAAACATGGTATGAGGTATAACCTGGTAGTGCTGGGGTGCTCTCGGGAGCCTTGAACCAGGTTTCTGTTACTGCACAGATATCGATGTTCTCCATGCTAAGGAGAGTTTTGAGTGCATGCATCTTGAGGTTTAGACTTCTGGCATTGAGTAGCATTACTCTTAGTTTCTTATCCCTTGTCATACCTATGGAGGTGGGTTTGTCTTTTGAGCCTTGCCTAAAAATGGCACTATGAGGGTGGCAAGAGCCTTTGCCAATATCCGAAAGCCCAGGGGTGACAGGTGCAAGCCTTCCCTAGCGAAGCATCGTGGCTTGTCGAGCATGTCATCCCAGGTTGACAGGCATTGGATCCCCCTTGAATGACACCAATACTTAAGCCAATTGCTGAAATTTATCATCTTGTCTTCATATTGTGGCATCATTCTTGGTGAGGGTAAGATGCTACTCAATGTCAGGGTCATACCGGCCTGGGCTACATGCTCAGACAGCTCCTCTATGTCTCTTTTCATGTAGTCCAGGGAGGTACATCTCGGGTCATTCACACCAGCATGGACAATGACTGAGTCATATTTGTACTTGCCTTGGAGTGACCTGAGTGCTTGTGTTATGTGGCGGATCCTAGCGCCCAACAGGCAGCTCACCGTGACCTTCTCCTTGTTCAGCCTGGTGAGCGGGACGTCAGTGTGCCTGACGATAGAGTCACCTATTACAAGTGTATCAGGTGTGTAGTTTAGCCTTAAGGGCTGTGACTGTTTTGCACACTGGCTTTGTGAGCTATGTGTTGCACGTGTTTTGTTTTGGGGTAGCGATTGCTTGGGTGTGTGCTTTGGAGGTCTCTGTTGCTTAGGCAGATTTTTATTTAGAACCTCCGAGTATGTTTTTGTGTGTTTATGTGCTTGGTTTGCTGTCGTGGTAGGTCTATGTGAGACTGGAATTGTAGTGAGTGTGGTTTCCATCTCCTCCTGACTGGTTACGCCAGTACTGAGTTGAGAGAGCTTAGCCTCCAGTTTGGCTATATGGTTGTATCTCTCACATGTGTTGGAATTTGTTGGGAGGAGGAGAGGGTTGTCTGTGCACATGAGGCAGTTGTAACATTGCCTCAAGATTCCCAAATTCACCAGCTGGACCAGAGAGGAGATTGACAACTGACGTTTGGACATGCTAGAATTGTATTGGGAATTCCTTTATAATTGAAAAAAGGGCCAATGGGGAACAGGGTACTCAAGGGGAGTTTGTGAGGGTGTAGTGCTTTTAATTTTTTAGTGCTAACTTATATAATTGCTTTAGTGAGCAAGTGCCAGGCTTTAGAGTAGGAATAGGGTGTTTATTATGAGAACTAGATCAGTTCTAAGGGAAAAAGTGAAGAGCAGACTTTGTGGAGCCGAGAATGGTTTAAACCTAATTAAGTGGCATTGCCCGATGCTGTGCTATGCGCAAAATCAAGCAAAGCTGCGCTAAAGCGGGTTTTATACAGGGGGAACTTGAAAAAGCTAGAAATTGGCCCAAAACGGCCAGTAGACTACCAGATTCTTGTGCTGGAAACACTCCTCCAGGGATAGATAGGCTGCTCTAAGCTCCCCACTGCCACTGATGAACAAAGAAGCCTCCCTTTATCCAAGAAAGGAAATGGGCAACACAGGAACTTTCCAAAAGTCCAGAATACAGCAAAGCCTGTATTTGGACTACTCTAGGTCAGGAAAGACGGGAAACAAGGATAATTTTTTTTTTTTTTGCAACAAACAGCAGGAAAATGCAATAAATATGTAACACAGGCTAGCGCACTTGAGTGTGTAGCCTCAACAGGTAAATGCAACAAACAGGGCAAACTTTAAAAGTGCAGGTGCAAAACAACTTTAAACAGTTTATAACAGTTCAAGAAGCAGAAATACTTGCAGTTTAGCTAGATCGGACAGTCGCCCAGATAGTAGCAGCAAAAAAAACACTTTTATCAGGTTAGCAGTCGCTCTTTTAGCCTCTCTGCTGCTAGCATCACTCTGCAGGACCACGAGGAGCTTGGCTGAGTAGTAACAAGCGCAAAAACCACGCCAAAGTGGGTTTTATACAGGGGGACTTGAAAGAGCTAGAAATTGGCCCAAAACGGCCAATAGACTTCCAGATTCTTGTGCTGGGAACACTCCTCCAGGGATAGATAGGCTGCTCTAAGCTCCCCAGTGCCACTGGTGAACAAAGAAGCCTCCCTATATCCAAGAAAGGAAATGGGCAACACAGGAACTTTCCAAAAGTCCAGAATACAGCAAAACCTGTATTTGGGCTACTCTAGGTCAGGAAAGATGGGAAACAAGGATAATTTTTTTTTCTTTTTTGCAACAAACAGCAGGAAAATGCAATAAATATGTAACACAGGCTAGCGCACTTAAGTGTGTAGCCTCAACAGGTAAATGCAACAAACAGGACAAACTTTAAAATTGCAGGTGCAAAAACAACTTTAAACAATTTAAAACAGTTCAAGAATGCAGAAATACTTGCAGTTTAGCTAGAACGGACAGTTGCCCAGGTAGTAGCAGGAAAAAAACACTTTTATCAGGTTAGCAGTCACTCTTTTAGCCTCTCTGCTGCTAGCACCACTCTGCAGGACTACTAAGAGCTTGGCTGAGTAGTAACAAGCGCAAAAAATGCGCCAAAGCGGGTTTTATACAGGGGGACTTGAAAGAGCTAGAAATTGGCCCAAAACGGCCAATAGACTACCAGATTCTTGTGCTGGGAACACTCCTCCAGGGATAGATAGTCTGTTCTAAGCTCCCCTCTGCCACTGGTGAACAAAGAAGCCTCCCTTTATCCAAGAAAGGAAATGGGCAACACAGTAACTTTCCAAAAGTCCAGAATACAGCAAAGCCTGTATTTGGACTACTCTAGGTCAGAAAAGATGGGAAACAAGGATAATTTTTTTTTTTCCTATTTTGCAACAAACAGTAGGAAAATGCAATAAATATGTAACACAGGCTAGTGCACTTGAGTGTGTAGCCTCAACATGTAAATGCAACAAACAGGGCAAACTTTAAAAGTGCAGGTGCAAAAACAACTTTAAACAGTTTAAAACAGTTCAAGAAGCAGAAATACTTGCAGTTTAGCTAGATCGGACAGTCGCCCAGGTAGTAGCAGGAAAAAAAAAACTTTTATCAGGTTAGCAGTCACTCTTTTGGCTTTTCTGCTGCTAGCACCACTCTGCAGGACCACGAGGAGCTTGTCTGAGTAGTAACAAGCACAAAAACCACGCCAAAGCGGGTTTTACACAGGGGGACTTGAAAGAGCTAGAAACTGGCCCAAAACAGCCAATAGACTACCAGATTCTTGTGCTGGGAACACTCCTCCAGGGATAGATAGGCTGCTCTAAGCTCCCCACTGCCACTGGTGAACAAAGAAGCCCCCCTTTATCCAAGAAAGGAAATGGGCAACACAGGAACTTTCCAAAAGTCCAGAATACAGCAACGCCTATATTTGGACTACTCTAGGTCAGGAAAGGCGGGAAACAAGGATAATTTTTTTTTGTTTTTCTTTCTTTTTTTGCAACAAACAGCAGGAAAATGCAATAAATATGTAACACAGGCTAGTGCACTTGAGTGTGTAGCCTCAACAGGTAAATGCAACAAACAGGACAAACTTTAAATTTCAAGCGCAAAAGCCCGCTAAAGCTGGCTTTAAAGCAGGGGGTTAGAAGAGATAGGAAATGGCCCAAAACAGCCAATAAGCTACAGGTCACTGGGCTGGAACCACTCCTCAAGGGACAGATAGGCTGCTCAGAGCTCCCCACTCTCACTGGTGAACAAAGAAGCTTCCTCCTATCCAAATAAGGATATGGGCAACACAGGAACTATGACACAGTCCAGAGATCAGCAATACCTGAGGACTGGACTATTCTAGTTCAGTAAAGGCGGGAAACAAGGATTTTTTTTTTTTTACAGAATAGCAGAAATTCGGTACAGAAACACAGTAAATGCTTTAATTCGGCTAGCACACTTGAGTGCGTAGCCTACCAGTTAAACTAAGCAAAAACAAACTTTAAAAGTGCAAAAAAAACTCAGAAATACATGCAGGAATGCAATAAAACAACTTTGCAGAGCTTATTTAGTTAGAGAAACAGAGAAGTCTATATATACAGAAAAGCAGCTAAAACACACACACTTCAGATGCAGTGCAACCTAGAGCACTTGAGTTTTAGCAATATTAAGGTAATTACAGTTATAATAAATGCTCTGAAATATACTCTCTCTCTCTATATATATATATATTTTTTTTTTTTTTCTTTTTTCCCTTTTTTTTTGAAAGGGAAAAAGGAGAATCAGAAGGCCTTATCAAATGTTCTCTCTGTATTAGGTAGAATGAGCTAATGACACTAGACTGGGAGGAGTGCCACAGATCAGATTTACAGTAGGGGCGGGCAACTGCATAGCCACCAAGTATAAGAGCAAGACACCAACTGGGAGGGGGGAGGGGACAGACAGTAAGCACTACAGAAAACAAATGAAAGTTTTTAAACAGATAAAGATTTGTAAAGATACAGAATGCTTTTAACTGCAGACAAATCAGTTACTTATGCAGATTTGTTAATAGCAATAAAATACACTCGAAGACTAAAAAGCAGACAATAAAAGTGCTATATATTAACTGTTAGAAACAATAATCTGTATAAATAATCGAAAAAAAAGCAGGATACTTATATATCTCAGCTACCTGTTGCAGTCAACAACTCTCATCCACTCTGCTCAGTGTGTATATGCTGTGACTGATCACTTTAATCCCTCTGTAGTTACTACAGCTCTGCACATCACCCTTATTCTTAAAAATCGGTACCAAAACACTTTTTTTGCATTCCTCAGGCATCCTCTCACTTTCCAAGAGTTCATTAAACAATCTAGTTAAAAACTCCACTGCCGTTTCACCTAAACACCTCCATGCTTCCACAGATATGTCATCTGGATCAACAGCCTTTCCATTCTTCATCCTCTTCATAGCTGTCCTTACTTCTTCCTTGCTAATCAACTGCACTTCATGATTCACTATCTGCACATCATCCAACCTTCTCTCCCTCTCATTCTCTTCATTCATCAGCCCCTCAAAGTACTCTTTCCATCTGCTCAACACACTCTCCTCGCTTGTGAGTATGTTTCCCTCATTATCCTTTATCACCCTTACCTGCTGCACATCTTTACTAGCTTGGTCCCTCTGTCTAGCCAATCAGAACAGGTCCTGTTCTCCTTCCTTAGTGTCCAACCTTTTATACAACTTGTCATACGCCTTATCCTTAGCCTTCGCCACCTCTCTCTTTGCCATGCACCTCCATCTCCTTATACTCTTGTCTACTTTCTTCATCTCTCTGGCAATCCCACTTCTTCTTTGCCAACCTATTTCTCTGTATACTCTCCTGTACTTCTTCATTCCACCACCAGGTCTCCTTGTCCTCCTTCCTCTTTCCAGATGTCACACCAAGCACCTTTCTAGCCATCTCTCTCACTAGCTCTGCTGTAGTTAGCCAGCTATTCAGTAACTCTTCACTGCCACCCAGTATCTGTCTTAACTCTTCCCTGAACATCACCTCACAATTATCATTTTTCAATTTCCACCATTTGATCCATGGTGCTGCCATCACTGTCATCCTCCTCTTCTTGATGACCAGTGTCATCCTACAAACCACCATCCTATGCTGCCTAACTACACTTTCCCCTGCCACCACTTTGCAGTCTCCAATCTCCTTCAGACTGGCCCTTCTACATAAGATATAATCCACCTGTGTGCATCTTCCTCTACTCTTGTATGTCACCATATGCTCCTTCCTCTTATTAAAATACATATTCAACACAGCCATGTCCATCCTTTTCGCAAAATCCACTACCATCTGACCTTCTGCATTCCTTTGCTTAACACCATACCTACTCATCACTTCCTCATCCCCTTTGTTCCCTTCACCAACATACCCATTGACATCTGCTCCAGTCACCAGTCTCTCACTCTTGGGTACAGTCATCACCATTTCATCCAACTCACTCCAAAATTTTTCTTTCTCATCCATTGCACACCCAACTTGTGGAGCATATGCACTAACAACATTCATCATTACACCATCAATTTCCATCTTCATAAACATCACTCTATCAGACACTCTTTTCACCTCCAAAACACTCCTAGCATACTGTTCCTTCAGGATAATGCCTACGCCATTTCTCCTCCCATCCCCACCATGATAAAACAATTTGAACCCGCCTCCGATACACCTAGCCTTGCTCCCCTTCCATCTGGTCTCTTGCACACACAATATACCAGCCTTACTTCGGTCCATCATATCAGCTAGCTCTCTCCCAATACCAGTCATACTGCCAGCATTCAAAGTTCCGACCCTCACTATTACAGTCCTAACCTTTACCTGCCTTTGGCCATGCCTTCTGCCTCTTCTCCTCCTTCAACCAACAGTAGCCCAATTTCCACCAGCACCTTGTTGGCCAAGAGTACTGGTGGTGGTCATTGTTATCCCGGGCCTCGACCAATCCGGTATGTATATGTGTACTTTTGTCTGCATGTATGATTTGAATTTTATGCCGGATGCCCTTCCTGATGCAACCCTCCCTGAAAAAATATATGGTGCTCTAGTCACTCAGCTGGCTCATCATTGAAAAAATATATTGAGCTCTGCTTACTGCTTCTTACTGCTTGCTCTTGCTGTGGGATTTGAAGTCTTCTTAAGACACTCAGTCTTGCTGGCTGGAATCAAAAATCTGGTTATATTTGCATTCACAGTCTGTTTCATACAGAAACTTGCAGAATATACACTGATACAGCATCTGACTTTAAGAGCAGTAACCAATAACTTTTATAATAAACCAAACCGGACAAACATTGCAGTTTAAAGTACTGTTCCACTTTACTTCTCATATAGTGCAGATGATGTGAGAGATATAACATTTACCTCAGGACACCAAATGTGTCCCTACCATACCCCTAACATAACTAGATTTAATACAAACTTTTTATACATATTTTAGTTAAACATACACCCTCTAGGTTTTGGAAAGATACTGCCTTGATGACGCAAATGCTAACACATCTGTTCTTGTTCAAATGCTGGAAAAGTCAATAATAAACCAACGATACCAAACAAAGGCACAGGTATCCAAAGCAGGCGCCAGGAGCAATGATGGTAGACTTTGAGTTCCTTAACGCAAGTTTTTATTAATATAAAATAGGTCAACAGCGTTTTCACTTCTAAAATAGTAGTAGTCAGAGAGTCAAACAGTATGGCGCCAATTCAAAGTTTAAATACAAGTAAGTGATGTCACAATTGAAATCATCACTCATAACTCAAGTGATACAAATAGTTGACAGTGTTTAAAAGTTAAATATTATAAAAAGTAAATAACTTGTCAACATAAAAATTAATAAAAGTAGTAAAAGCAACAATTGCTAACATCTACTAAATTTTCTAGTTGCAGTATTTTCACTGGACATTGAACTATAATGTTAAACACAAGAATATAAAAATATAAAATACAAAATAATGTACTATGTAAACCATAGGACGAGAGTACAAATACAAATTTTAAAAGGAAATTTAAAAGAAGTTGACAGAAAATTCAATTATCTCAAGTAGCTTTTAAGTTTCAGAAAGCAGGAGATATTACAGTTTTCATTAAGACCAGGATAATGAAAAGCCTCCAGTTTTATCTGCCATTCAAGTTCTCTAATTTCTAAAAGTAGTGCTACTGGGCCACCCCTGTTGTTGTATGGGACGTGGTCGATGGCAACAAAGTGGAAGCTGTGCCCTACGTTATTACTGATATGTTTAGCTAAAGCGTTGTCAGTTTTTTTCTTCTAAATGGCGTACATATGTTGGTAAGTTCTTTCTTTGAATTTCCGGTCTGTTTTACCAACATAGTACACCAGACAACAATCACAAGTAGCTAAGTAAACTATGGACTTAGTCTCACAGTTAATTTTATGGTAAATACTGTACTTCCTACCCCTAATCTGAAAAGAGTTCCCTGTTCTTAAGCAGCTGCATCAGTTACAGTGACCGCGCATAAAAGTGCCTTTCTGTTTAGAGAACAAGTCATTATTTTGAAGAAAAAAAACTGACAACGCTTTAGCTAAACATATCAGTAATAACGTAGGGCACAGCTTCCACTTTGTTGCCATCGACCACGTCCCATACAACAACAGGGGTGGCCCAGTAGCACTACTTTTAGAAATTAGAGAACTTGAATGGCAGATAAAACTGGAGGCTTTTCATTATCCTGGTCTTAATGAAAACTGTAATATCTCCTGCTTTCTGAAACTTAAAAGCTACTTGAGATAATTGATTTTTTTTCTGATTACAGTCATTCTATTCATTTTCAACTTATTATACATTAGTATACTATCATGATAGTTATCATATATTACTAGTCTAACATGTTTATGATTGGATAACTTTATTCATCTTGTTTTTTATCCATAATATAAGCCATTAATACTGGCAGCATTGGCAGATCTTTAGACCTAAAGGGATTTAGTTACTCCTTGTGGAATTTTCTGTCAACTTCTTTTTAAATTTCCTTTTTAAAATTTCCTTTGTACTCTCGTCCTATGGTTTACATAGTACATTATTTTTGTATTTTTGTATTTTTGTATTCTTGTGTTTGGCATTATAGTTCAATGTCCAGTTGGAAAATACTGCAACTAGAAAATTTAGTAGATGTTAGCAATTGTTGCTTTTTACTACTTCCTTTTATTAATTTTATGTTGACAAGTTATTTACTTTTTACTATATTTAACTTTTAAACACTGTCAAATATTTGTATCACTTGAGTTATGCGGAAGTGATGCCTTTCAATTGTGACGTCACTTACTTGTATTTAAACTTTGAATTTTGGCGCCATACTGTTTTGACTCTCTGAAGAAGCTACTGAGCTTTTTTAGTAGCGAAAACGCTGTTGACCTATTTTATATTAATAAAAACTTGCGTTAAGGAACTCGAAGTCTACCATCATTGCTCCTGGTGCCTGCTTTGGATACCTGTGCCTTGTCCAAATGCTGATAAGTAAACTGTCTTCAAGAAAATGCCTTGTGGATTAGAAAAGCACATTTTTAAACTTTCTTAGAAAAGCATGTCCTGTTGTCCAGTGAAAGCAGATTACATTCTTGTCATGTCTGTAAGAAGTTCAGCTTTCTTGATGTGTGTGTGTAATACACTCATAAGCAAGTTCCTTATTTTTTTAAGCCACAGTCATTTAGTATGGTTGCTGATCACATATTACTAAACTCTGTTTCTGTATTTAAGCAAGCTTTTTCTTTCAGCATATTTATAACATAATTAATTTCAGCCTTATATTCATAATATCTAACAATTCCCTCTGTTTTAAAATATACTTAAAACATTTTATACTGATATGTATTTTTTATCACATTATATGGAAAGTCTTCTTTTGATCAAAATGCAATTTTACATAGTTAATACAATGATATTAAGTATCACTACCAAAACTGAATGTATTTAACAACTTTTTCTTTTGCAGACCATTCTGTGAAAATATTGTATCAGTTATGAGCTGTGTCTGCTTTAGTTTAACTTGATTAATTTATTCTTTTCCAATTACAGAATTTAATTTATGACTTAGAACTGTTTCATTAACTCTTTGCAACTTGTTGAATTAACTATAAGAGACAAGAACCATGTGCTACTGCAAGCATTTATACATTACTGAAAATATACAGTTTCAATGTCATTTTAACCATAACATTGTAATCATGTTTTTGAACTGCTCATTAACATCTTGGTTGACAGTGAAGTGAACATAAAGTACTGAACTGGGCTTAGATAATAAATATTTGAAAGCAATTATTTTACTGGGATAAAACCAGTGATATTACAACTTGACAAATTACTTTTAAACTTATTACAATGTATTCTGTACAGTATGTATTTACACAGACTGTTTGCTATTCATGCATTTCAATCTAGCAACTATCCTGAACCCAATTTTTTAAAACATGTTTTTTCACACATATTCATTGCCAGACATTAATTTAATTTGTACTGAATTCTTCTGTATTTGTACATACAAAGACTATAAAGTAAATTTAGTCTAATCTTACAAATTTAATAGTATTAATATTAAGCAAAATCTTGGAAAATGTTTATGTCTCTTTAGAAATATCTAGTGGAATTGATACCAAATCCATATGTCCTGTTATTTTAAACTACATACTCAGCAATTAAAAATATTCATGCTTTTTTATACCAACATTGTCTTGCCAAAAACATATTAAAAAATAGTGTCCAATCTTTTTCAGTTTTTTACATATCTTTACTCTGTCTTGTATAGCTGTAATCAATTTCAAGCCATCTCTTGTTTTTTTTAAACCATCTCTTGTATAACTTTACAGTTTAACAGGTTGTAAATACAATTTAATACTAAACAATACAATAACCATTATGATAGCTATTAACAACTTGTAAAATATCTTATCCTGTCAGGTTTAATCTGTGTTTAATAACTAGAATGACAGCTATAAAATATTTTATCCTATCAGGTTTAATCTGTTTACCAATATTTCTAATGCACTAATACCTGTTTTTCCTTCCCCCTGAAACAGTATTGTTAAGAAGGAACGATATATTATTTCTGCTCTGTAGCTTTATTTCAGACCCTTTTGCAACACATACTGCTCACACAGTGTGTAAAACTGATAAAGTACCCTTCCCCCTGTAGTACTGCAGCACTGTTTATCTTTTATAATATATGTCAGCCCAACACTTTGGTTATACATTTGCTTTATTAGGTTATTAAACTGTAGACCTTTGTCTGATATGATCATCTTTTCTGTTGCCTTTGCTGTCTATTTCTACTAGTAGTAGTTATCTGTACCCTCCTGTATACTTTATTTGAACTGTATGTATACTATAACCCATCTGTTGACTATACTTGATGTGACTAAGGTATTTTTTTAATCAGGGACATATATGCACAATTGTGATGTTTTATTATAATTACCAAATAGTGTTGCATGTGAACATTTTAACAATTATGTTTTAAATAATAAGTTTTTAGAAAAACTCAAGCCACTTGTCTAGCAGTCTTGTTTTTTATCTTATCTTTTCAACATTTCCTGTAACTATTCATCCAGTTTAGGAAGGTCTGAGCTCACATTTCAGTTAACCCTTTTTAGCATTTTTCCTTTAATTATCTGTTAGTAAAATGCAGTTATAAAACACTTAGTATTATATTTGTGATTTGCATAACCATGCAAACTAAAGTAATTTACATATTTTTTAACTTTTGATTTCAGTATTTTTATTTATTTATTTAACTATTTAACTGTTCTGACATTCATTTTACAAAGACTGTTTGACTAATACCATCTGTGATTTTATTTCTTTTTAAAATTCAGAACTTTAACTGTTTGGTGTGGTGTTACTATACAATTATAAAAACATGTAAAAAAATAAATAGATATTAGCTTAACAAACACATTTATATATTTACATTATTTATATTTGCTGTTGTCTGCCTGTTATTCTTGTGCGTTGTATAAAAAGAAAATACATGCATGTCAGTCTTGTGACTTTAAATCATTACTCTTATTAACTATTTTTATTTAAGTTTTATATACAAGAACTGTTTTGTTTATCTTTTGACTATGCTATGAGGATGTCAGTCATATGCTCTACTTTACTGTAGTACTGATAAATACATTGCTTTAATTGAATGGAAGTTTTAAACATTTGAGAATGATTTGTATTTCACCATCCTACCATGTAAGCTTAACCATTTTCAAGACACAAACATATTATAAAATATGAAACCTCTAAGCAGGAAAACGCCACACTCTCCGTGAATGCCCAAATAGCTTCAGATGTTAAATGTGCAACTCACTTCTTGTAAAAAACAGTTCCAGTGTAACAAATAGCCAAAAGAAGGTTGTAAAAATGCACGAATCCTTTATTCCACAGTACCAACACAAAACGATAATCCACAAGCGCTTTCGCCCGTTCGTAACGGGCTTTTTCAAGTGTACTGGTTTGTTCTAAAACACCATATTTAAATAAACCAGACCTATCATGTGCTTTCATTAATTGAATTAGCATCAGCAATTAATTGTATTTAAAATATTTAAAGAGACATTTGATGTCCTAAAATGGACTTTTCCCAGTTAAAATACCAGAAAAACTTGCACTCAATTAATAAATGTCATCAGTTTATACGGACACATAACCTTAAAAATCACATAATTCCATAAGTATATTTAACTTAAAAATGTGTCTCAGTAGAAACAATGCATATTCATCAAAAATGCATTTAATTGATAATTTAGAAAAATTCTACATTGTTAATAAAAAACTAAAAGAACCATAAAATAACTTCATATACTGGACTCAATGTTTTGAAGTCCCATGTTTTTTGTGTTTTGTAATGTGATTATCTTAATCATTATTACAGAAATAATACTACCTTGTTGAGCCTGTGTTTTTCTAAAAAATGTGCCTGCATATTCCTATTTCATTACAACCTATTTCTTTTGGCTCTAAGTATATCACCAATACTAATCCCCTCATTTAAACCTGGGTGCTTTGTCGCATTCAAATTCAACTGCCATATAAGCTCCTTTATGCCAAGGGCCGTTTCCCAGTCTCCTCCTCTTAAATCTTGCCTTACTTTGTCAATGACAAAAAATTTTAAAGACATGTTCTTACAGACCAACGAATGCTTATAAAAAGCATTAGTGTCTTTTTTTGTTTTAATGTCATTTATGTGCTCGTAGATTCTACGTTTGAGTTGCCTTTCAGTTTTGCCCACGTAAAACGCGGGACAATTCTGACACAAACCCAAATATACCACGCCCGATGAATTACAATTATAATTAGCTTTGGCATAAAGAGTTGTTTTACGAGCCACAATGCTAATTTGGTCCTTGTTAATTAAATGGGAACACTGTTTACATCGGCCACATGCAAAGGTACCTTTATGTTTATTTGTTAATCCTGGCTGCCTTTCTGTTGTGTTCATATTCTGTTCAAATATTCCTTTCAAGTTAACATTTCTTTTTCTAATAAAGGAAATGTGCTCTGGAAAAATTTTATTAAATTCATCTTGCAGAGAAATCATGGGCCATAAATTCTTAAAAGTGTTCTCAATAAATATGGCATCTTGAGAATATGTATATACAAAACTTTTATTACAATTAATATTTGTAATTTCCTGTTTCTGAAATGCTGTTGAACCAGCTCCCAATATAGGTTTGAAATCATGGTCCCTTTTATGGGAAACCTCATCCACTATAGCTTGAAATAATACTGAAGGATACCCCCTTCTAGTGAATGCTTCCCTTAAAAATTCAATTTCATTCAAAAACAGAGAATTGCTACTGCACATTCTAGACGCCCGGACCAATTGTCCTTTAATAATACCCTTTTTAATGTGCCAAGGATGACCACTATCAAAGTCTAGATATGTGTTGCAAAAAGTCTCTTTTCTAAATATTTGTGAGGTAAAACCTTTTTGATTTACCCTTTTTGTTAATTTGATATCCAAGTAGTTCAAACTTTCTTGACTAACATTGTACGTAAATTTAAGAAATTGGGTCGTGTTATCCAAATAAGCCATGAAGTTCAAGAATTGTTGCTCTGTACCTGACCACAAAATACAAATGTCATCTAAAAACCTCTTGTAAAATGTGATGTACTGACTCCAACTAGTGGAATGGATATATTCCTTCTCCCACCTGTGTAAAACTATGTTTGCATACGCAGTGGCGCAGGGGGCTCCCATGGCCACCCCGCTCTTTTGTTTGTAGAATTCTTCATTAAAATATATAAAGTTGTTATGAAGCACAATACTCATGAATTCCAATATTGTATTGACTAAATCACCGTGTAGCCCTGATTCCTTGGCAATAGCTTGACCAAACCAATCCAAGCCTATCTCATGCGGAATGCTTGGGAATAGTTCGACAATATCAATTGTCACCATAAGTAAGTTTGAGTTGTCAATTTCTTGATCGATGTTAGCTAAAAACTCCCAGGAATCCTTGCATACAAAATTTAACTGCGTTACATATTTTTTCAAGTGAAAGTCAATAAATTTACTAAGAGGCTCAGTGACACTGCCTGCTCCTGCTACAATTGGGCGGAACTTTAAAGGAGTAAGCCCTTTATGCACTTTAGGAATACCAAATAACACAGCTGTTTTAGGCTTAGGGACAAGCAAATAGTTGTGTGTTTTTTCATCCATAAAACCTTGCAAAAGCAGGTCCTGTACATAATACTTAATTTTGCTAACTGCTATGTTCAATTCATTTACAGAACTAGGTTCGTAAGTATTGGTATTCTGTAATAAACCATATATATAGCTCTCATATTCGAACTGACTCATGAGTACTATCCCCCCTCCCTTGTCTGGTTTCATTACTCTAGTTCTGTTCCTTTTCAACATGTCCACCACCTCCTGTAAGTGTTTGGGAAAATTACTTGACAACTTGTTGTTATTCTTAGTTAAATTGTCTCTAAGAGTTTTTTCAATTACTTCCTCAAACACTTTAAGCTTGGGGTGGACCGGGGGGTTAAAGGTGCTACTTCTAGCAAGCGATGTCCCCTGCACTGGTTGATCTTTAAAAATTGTGCTCAAATTTAAATTCCTCACAAACATCTTTAACTCAATTAACAATTTGGGAAGAAAACTAGGTCTATTAGGTACGAATTGCAACCCTTTCGTAAATAATTCAAAAAAATCTTCAGTAATGTTGACATCTGTATAATTGTAAATACTAAAGTTGTCAAAGGTGTGAATAGTACAAACCCCTTGTTCACTTACAACTGATGAAACAAGGATCTCTTTTGTGTTAGAAGATTCATTAAAGTTCAACGCCTCTTGTTCCATACATTCTGTTGATATTGATTTGATTTCACCCGTGGTCTGCCCTGGGGAAGTGAAAAACCCTGTTGCATGTTGCTGTTACTTTTTTGTGCTAACCTCTCACTTCTTCTAGGCATACCAACTTCGTTGTAACCATTAGAGCCAATATGCATGTTTTCAGTTTCAACATTCTCAAGATTATTCTGTTTACGATTACCTCCTACTGGGTAGGCTCTCCCCTCCCTGTATTCTATAAGGTCCCTCTCCAGTTTTCTGGCCTTTCTGTCTAAGACCTTAAAACAATGTTCATCTACCTCTTTGAAAGTCTCATTGTATTTTCTCTTATAGCTCAAAAATCTTTCATCCTTGACAATATTATCATGCAGTGCGTTTAACTCATGTAACAGAATATCTTCTTTTGTTACATAATCATCTATCATTAGTTTCAAAACTTCAATTCCAGTTCTATTGAACAAATCAGTAAGTTTACAATGCAAATTAGAACCTGCATGAGCGTTATTGGGGTATTTAAAACAGCGTAACCCCTTAGGAACACGCTCCACTTTTATACATTCTTTTAGATAGTTTATTTCTAACTGTGAGTTTTTAAATGCATACAATTTGTCCTTAAATTTTTCAAATTCACTGTCCAAATGCTCCATTTGCAAGTTGAAAGTACCTGTTTTAAAACATGGAAGTTGCTCTGTCCAGTCCTTAAAGTTAAAGCTGTTGTCATTATATGCAGCTCCATTTCTCTCAGTTCGTTTATTTCTGTTAGGGGAAACCGGAGAATGATCCACAATAACCGCGTCTCTTGTTGAAGTCCCTGGCTTCGGACCTCTTCTAGACTCTGTGTTCCGCTCCTTTTCTTTCGCCTGCTGCTGGTTGCAGGGAATTCCGGAACTATTAGAACACTCGCCATGTTTGGAGTTTAGTATAGTGTTATTCAGTTGAGTTAAAAGAGCCAAAACCTGGTTCAGCTCCTTTCTAGTGACCGGCGTGTCATCCGGCTCTTCCCCCAACAAAAAAGGCGTGTCCACAAAAACCGGAGATGCAGCGTCATCCGCCATTGCACAAACCAGGAAGAAAAAAAGCAGCAAAAATAAACCACGAAACCTCTAAGCAGGAAAACGCCACACTCTCCGTGAATGCCCAAAAAATCAGGGACATATATGCACAATTGTGATGTTTTATTATAATTACCAAATAGTGTTGCATGTGAACATTTTAACAATTATGTTTTAAATAATAAGTTTTTAGAAAAACTCAAGCCACTTGTCTAGCAGTCTTGTTTTTTATCTTATCTTTTCAACATTTCCTGTAACTATTCATCCAGTTTAGGAAGGTCTGAGCTCACATTTCAGTTAACCCTTTTTAGCATTTTTCCTTTAATTATCTGTTAGTAAAATGCAGTTATAAAACACTTAGTATTATATTTGTGATTTGCATAACCATGCAAACTAAAGTAATTTACATATTTTTTAACTTTTGATTTCAGTATTTTTATTTATTTATTTAACTATTTAACTGTTCTGACATTCATTTTACAAAGACTGTTTGACTAATACCATCTGTGATTTTATTTCTTTTTAAAATTCAGAACTTTAACTGTTTGGTGTGGTGTTACTATACAATTATAAAAACATGTAAAAATAAATAGATATTAGCTTAACAAACACATTTATATATTTACATTATTTATATTTGCTGTTGTCTGCCTGTTATTCTTGTGCGTTGTATAAAAAGAAAATACATGCATGTCAGTCTTGTGACTTTAAATCATTACTCTTATTAACTATTTTTATTTAAGTTTTATATACAAGAACTGTTTTGTTTACCTTTTGACTATGCTATGAGGATGTCAGTCATATGCTCTACTTTACTGTAGTACTGATAAATACATTGCTTTAATTGAATGGAAGTTTTAAACATTTGAGAATGATTTGTATTTCACCATCCTACCATGTAAGCTTAACCATTTTCAAAACACAAACATATTATAAAATATAACTCTTTTGTACAGATCAGCTGTAGTTTCCTACTCTTTCCCAATGTATGAAGGAAGTCAGTCTCTGTCAGCTCAGCTAATCTATTTTCTTCATCATGTAACAGTTGTTTAAGAGTCTCCTCATGGTCTTCCTGATATGTCTCAGGAACCTGTTCTGCTGAATCTGAAACTCCTATGCACTTTTGAAAAAATGTTTGTATAACTTGTCTAAACTTCCTGAACTCATTGTGTCTCTTTTTTAGAAGTTTACTAAATTTTTTTGTAACAAAATGTACTAGTGGTTCTATCAGTAACTGATTTGACTCACATGTGGTGACAGGACATAACTGCTTAACATCTGAGTATAATGGAAACACTTTAGCCTTAGTTAATTCTTTATCATGAACAGATCTGTCTTCACAGTCTATTGTTTTAGCAACATAATGTAATACTTTTTTATGACATAATACACAAAATGCAGTTTTTGTTGAATCACACAATAAACATTTGTCATATTTCACATGGTTTTCTTTGAGATACCAGTTAAATATTGTAATACATTTGCATAATGCCTTACTATCAACCTGCCCTACTAAGGTTTTACATTTACTAATATGCTGTGTATACCAACATTGCAATTTTTTACATTTGCTTGAATTATGCATGAAAATATCCATACTGTCTAATCTAATATCCAAACTGTCTAATATCCAAACTGTCGAATAGCATCCGTACTAAAAAAAAATGTGACGCAGAAAAAAGTCTTACCAGTGAGCAAGAAAACAGGTGATCAGGCTGTTGTTGCAGATGGCTGGAAATTTTTCAAAGTCACTTGAGAAGCTGGGAAAGCACAACAGGCAGTGAACTATTGGGCTAGTGGATATCCCCCTTTTCTTTAGCGAAATTATGTCACTGCGACTGGAACTTCTGTCTCACTCCGGATGTAGACGTCTAAAAAACTTTACTACTGCAAGCTGCATAAACTGGAATACTTCTGTTCAGAATTGACACATACGTACAAATGTTAGTTACTGCAATTTAACTGAAGTAACCCTCTGCAGGGCTTACCATCACTCCCCCTGTATTTGAATGCGGATTATAGGTTCAGATGCAGGTATTAGGTTTAAATGCAGATTTTAGGTTCAAATGCAGATATTAGGTTCAAACGCAGATTTTAGGTTCAAATGCAGGCTAGCTTGCCATTGAAAAATTAATATGGTGCTAGACACTTAGTCTTGCTGGCTGGAATCAAAATTTGGTTATATTTGCATTCATAGTCTGTTGCATACAGAAACTTGCAGAATATACACTGATACAGCATCTGACTTTAAGAGCAGTAACCAATAACTTTTATAATAAAGCAAACCGGACAAACGTTGCAGTTTAAAGTACTGTTCCCCTTTACTTCTCATATAGTACAGATGATGTGAGAGATATAACATTTACCTCAGGACACCAAATGTGTCCCTACCATACCCCTAACATAACTAGATTTAATACAGACTTTTTATACATATTTTAGTTAAACATACACCCTCTAGGTTTTAGAAAGATACTGCCTTGATGACGCAAATGCTAACACATCTGTTCTTGTTCAAATGCTGATAAGTAAACTGTCTTCAAGAAAACGCCTTGTGGATTAGAAAAGCACATTTTTAAACTTTCTTAGAAAAGCATGTCCTGTTGTCCAGTGAAAGCAGATTACATTCTTGTCATGTCTGTAAGAAGTTCAGCTTTCTTGATGTGTGTGTGTAATACACTCATAAGCAAGTTCCTTATTTTTTTAAGCCAAAGTCATTTAGTATGGTTGCTGATCACATATTACTAAACTCTGTTTCTGTATTTAAGCAAGCTTTTTCTTTCAGCATATTTATAACATAATTAATTTCAGCCTTATATTCATAATATCTAACACTCCCCATTTATCCAGGCTTGGGACCGGCACAAAGAAATGCACTGGCTTGTGCATCCACAGTGGCTGGATTTTTTTTAAGTTTAGAACAGTAATATTTAAAATCTGGTCCTATTTTGGACCTTTATTCTCCCATTATTTTAGTCTTTGTTCAAATTTCTTGCACTAAGAGGTTGAGAGGTATGTTGGACATTTACTTGGATTTGCAGTGGTTTCAAATCTCACATAAGGCCTTCCAAAAGGCCCAAAAGTTTAGAGTTTTTGCCATCCGTTGTACTTGTTGAACATTTACTTGGATTTGCAGTGGTTTCAGATCTCACATAAGGCCTTCCAAGAGGCCCAAAAGTTTAGAGTTTTTGCCATCCATTGTACTTGGCTCCCTCCACGTCTCTCCTATTTACACTATTGTGGCTCAAAGACTGTTTCTCCCATTTTAGTTTCACTTTTAGCCTTTCATTACTTTTGCCATTACGCAGCTACCAGTTGCCCATTACTATGAAATGACTAAATTCATTCTACACTGCCCCCACAGAAATCTGGCCACTGCTGTGAAATCACTATGAAATCACTATGGGAGGAATTCAATAAAGCATACATGGACTAATTTTCCATTATAGGTAGAGTGGCATGGATCTAATACAGAAACCGGCAGTCATGCGATCCAGTAAAGAGAGCAGCAGGGCGTGCACTTGCATGGGGACAGATAATTGTCTGTGGCATGTATATCACCTCATAAGTACATGAAATCCGTGCAAATGAGGGTGTTTTGTGATCCAGGAAGCAGATAGGTGCCCGTGCAGAACCCGTGTTGGTGTCAGAAATGTACACAGAAAGTAACCATGTACAGAAATGTAAAAATTGAACAGGGGCTGTAAAAGCCCAATTAGAAGGTCAGTAATGTCATGGTAGGCACAGATATGTGCAAAACTATGCCCTGTGAGTTGAAAACTAATGCAAAATAATATTAATTAATATTTTCTTTTGAATACCCATATTCCATTTGCATGGCATGCAGCAACACGCAAACATGCCATTATGCAAAAATATATATATATTAAAATGTTTAAAAACTGAAAATAAGACATATGTGAGAATAATGCATTATAGTGCCCTGCATGCAGTATATACAATGGTAGATGTTAGTGGTTGCTAAGGAGGCAGGCCCATGATAGTGAAGCATCTCAGTTATGTGCAAGGATCTGTATGCAAATGAGCTTGGGTAACTGAATAGCAAAAATGGGCCACTGTGTCCACAGATGAAGCCAGTGTAGCCCCAGAGCCATGCTGGTGTCACTAGAATGGACAGCTGGCATAAAAAGGGTGTGTGTCACTGTAAGTGTAAGTGGATTGGAGCTCAGAGGCACCTGTTTGTGGGCCACTCAGCTCAGCTAAGCAGGGGGATGTGTATAGTGCTGCTAAGCTTTGTTTAGCTGCAGAACACATGTTTTAGCTGGTTTAAGCTATGCTGAGCGTGTCTGTTCATGGGGGTGTGTCCAAATTGCTGAGCACTGTTTACACCAGGGCCACATGTTTGCATGCAGTGCTGCAGTGCTTAGCAGGGAAGGTAGTTTAAAAAAAAAGAAAAGGAAATTGCATGGGAAAGCCAATTATGTAGAAAATACTGATAACCCCTGTTCCACTTATACTAGCCTATTCAAACCCCTCAGTGATATACCTGGTAGGTGAAATGCATTATAGTCAGCCATTTACATAGGCTGCATCTGCAGCACATGACTATAAAGTATGCATACATCCTACAATCTGATTTCTCACCCATACTTTGCACCATTGGAGTACAGACTTGGGAATTTTAACTGACAGAATGCTAGGAGCTGCTGCTGCTCTGCTACATCTGTATGTGCTACAGGCTGAGGTCAGTGCTGATGCTGGTGCTGACAATAGGCCTAGACTGAGAAGGAGA
>NC_056735.1:120739526-120809526 GCF_019279795.1 Protopterus annectens | reverse complement strand
CACCCACACACACACACACACACACACACACACACACACACACACACACACACACACACACACACACACACACAGTTGAGGTGCCACAACTGCAGTACACATACCACATCTTATTTCTGATCCCATGCACAAACACAAGCAGACTACAACATACACAGACAAGACAGGTCAAGTAAACCACATGCACTGCAGCTACATCCAGTTAATGTTGCCACTACTATACACCTGTGAGATTAGTGATATGTCAGTGTATGTAATAGAGCTACACCTAAAACACAGTGCACCTGTCTTCAGCATACTATTGCCCCCTGCATAGCAGAATGCATGGATCATCACAAAAAAAGTCCAAATACGTTACAGATCCTACACATACACTACTGTGATCACAGATACAATGCACTGCAGTTAACCTCTCTGAGACTGAACATACAAGTAGTGTACTATGGCTAAGCATATCATTTGTGTATACAGCAAAATGGAAGTCCTTAACATTGTTTGGGTATATATGAGCCATACAAAATCATTACCACACTCACTGGGTACAGGATGTTGCACTCCGGCCACAAATGATGTACCTATGGGTAGGTGAGGGAGATGTATTTTCAGCAATAAAAAATGTGGCATTGTTACAGGATAATATGTGCGCATAGCAACATGTACAGTAGGCACTGTGATACTGCCTACATTGCTGACATACTCTGTATGTGTGCACAGGTGTGCATTACAAACAACCCCCCCAATGACCTGCCATCTCTGTACTGGTATGCAGAGGCTGCCATAATGACTGATACAGTATTACAGTGATGCAGACAGGAGGCTTACCTGGATGCTCCTCTGCTGCGGAAGCTGTGGCACCCACCTCCACGATGTATGGGGTGATAGATTCTTGGGAGCTGGTGGATGATCCCATGTTCGTCAGGAATTCCTCTGTGGCCGAGAGTGGTTCTACTGCTGCAGGCCCTCCACCAGTGGCAGCACGGTCCCTGGCCACAGCAGCAGCCCTTTTCCTTGCAGCATTTATCATGTCCATCACCCTGTGATGGACCTGCTTGCAGCTTCTTTCCTATAGCCCTATGGTTGACTGCTGTGACAAGGTCATCCTACATTGCAGAACATTGCTCACAATTGTGGCGAGTCCTGGAGAGCAGAATGATGTGATGTAGCCTTAGACCATCCAGGATCACATCATTTTCCACAGCTGTAAAAGGTGGGTGCCTCCGTCTATACATCCTTTCTGAAAGACAAGAATTGGGGAACACATCACAGGACCACATACATTGCTCTCCACTATGTACACATCCTGCACATCCACATTGGCCTGCACTACACATTGTTATCTCCCATGTCATACCCCACCATCTATCAACACAGTCTGTATGTGGCTATCAGCAACATAGTAGCAATATTTGTTATGTCCCTGTATGCCATGATGGAGTGTGCTGAATTTCTACACTCCCATCAATGCCATCTACTTGTTGTGTCCCCTAGGGCTGACATCCCACTACCATGTCAGACAGCCACTGTTCGACAAATAGATGTGTGTTATTACGAGTATATGGGGATAGTCCAGCAACATCCATGTGCTACAATGACAGACAGCAATGCAAATGTGCTATAGGGTATCTTCCCTGTAGATGTCCTACTTCTCCAGTACACAGATGTATGTGGAATGTGTACGTGTGCCAGATATATGTGTTCCCTTTGCCAGAAATATGTGGATGTCTGGCAAACAGTTGTACAATAATTTCAATAAACATAAGATGCCACCATCAAAAACAGGAACAGGAACACCCACTCCAAGGACATGGTGGCATCTTATGTTTATTGAGATTTTCTTTGTGAAGGTGCTTTTTCTTAGTTGGACAATAATTGTTGGTTGTCATTAAAATGTGTATAATCTGGCTGTGACACTCCAGAACCCTCAAAAACAACTTATGCTACATTAATATCTGTTACTGTATTTATACCTTTACTTTGTATGATCATTATGTACACTCTGTTGCTGAGGTTGGGCCTGCGTCCCCCCCACTACTAATGGCTATGATCTGCAGTCCTGCTGTACGGGGTTTCCAGGTATGGTAGCCGTAGCTGTCAAGGAATGAGATATGAATGTTGACAACACAGTGACCCAGCCAGAGTACCTCAGGGACAGTCAGAGACATGGTACAATGTCTGAACTATTCCAGTGTGACATTCACAGACTGAGAGGAGCTGAATGACAGTACATCATGTGATATGCCATCTGTGTCAACCATTACTCACTGTCTTTATGTCTAGCACACAAGCCAATAGCATTCGTACGGGAGCCGACCATTGTAGGAAAGAGTGAGAGGGCCACAGTAGGCAGAGTTGAAAGGCATGGCTGTAGGTTTGGGACAACATACTATCAGTAACATATCATTCCCAGAGATGTACTAGAGGCCTACTTTTGTAATCCCTATTCCCCATAACTGCATCCTCCCATCTGCGTCCCATTAAATGGGGACTTTTATACATACCTAGTAGAGTTCTGTAATCCTTTTGTGCAGAAATCCTGAAGAAAACTGAATCTGAAATTACAGTCTGGCTTGGTAAGGTACTGTTGAGCTAATCTTGGCCTTACTAAATATAAATAAACATAAAATAATTTGTATCTCATCCCTATACATCCCTCCTGGCGACAATATTCCAGTTCTAGAGGAAATTCTCTCCTGGTTCTCAACTAATATAACTAATGAAATTATAATTATGGGTGATGTCAATATTAATTGGGCCACCATTCAATCCCCCACTACCTCACACAACATTAACCTCTAACTTTACCCATCTAACTGATTCACCTACTAGACCCTCTAAAGACAACTCCTCAGGAAGCATCCTGGACTGGATACTAGTCTCTCACCCTCATACTATCTCCAATAAGGGTGCCCTTCCTGACTCCCTTAATGATCACCTCCATGCCTTCGCTCATTGGTCACCCACCCTTTTGCACCTATCTCATAACTATATTTCTACCCACTCTCTCAAAAATATCAACCCTTCATCCTTCTCAGACTCACTAAAACATATTAACTGAACCCCTCTAAAATTCCTGCCATTGGATGATGCTGTAATTCACTTCAATACTACTGTTATCAACCTACTAAATAGCTTTGCTCCCATCAAAACTAAAAGAGTTAAACATAATACTGCCCCCTGGATAACCAAAGATTCTATAACCCTCATTCACCTCCATGACAAACCATGGACATACTACCAAAAACACAAATCCTGCTCCTTCCTGACTGACTGACTATAAGCAAGTTCGCAACAAGGTCAAACAATGCATAGCTTCTGACCACAAATCCTATTACTCCATCCTTCAAAACAACCACAAAACTAACCCTAAAATGTTCTTGAATAGCATCACTACCCTCCTCCATCCAGGTAAAAAAGTCAACCCCTGCCATGATCCTAACACCCCAGACCTCCTTAGCTACCCAATTTAATTCCTTCTTCATTAACTCCATCACTAAACTTACTACATATTTTATTAATACTACACCTAACCCACACTCACCTACCTCCCACAAAACATGCTCCTCAAGCAAAGAAACCTCACAACCCCAACCCTTTGCACTCAAACCTGTTTCTATCTCTACCATGAAAAAGCTCTTACTCAATTTGAAGCCATGTTCAAATGCCTCAGATGACCTTCCATCTAACTTCCTTAAGCTGGCTGCCAATGACATAGCCTCCCCTATCTCCATCCTAATAAACCAGTCAATCCAAGAATCTTACGTTCCCACACCCTGGAAGAAAGCCTATATCATACCCCTTCACAAAGGGGGAAACAATACTGAAATCTCCAAATTCCGGCCAATTGCCATTCTCTCCCCCATCTCCAAAATTTTAGAAAAATGCATCCACCTACAACTACTGCCCTACCTGCTTGATAACCATCTGCTTACCCCTCCTCAGCATGGCTTCAGGCCTGGACATAGCACCACTACTGCTCTCCTCTCCTTCCTTGAAACTCTCAAGTCTGCACAGGACTCAGGCCATATTGTTTCTACCATCCTGCTTGACCTATCTAAGGCTTTTGATACAATTTCACACAACCTCCTCTTGTCTAAAGCTCTATCATCTTAATCTATCCACCTCCTCTATTAACTGGTTCTCCAGTTCTCTGTCTAATAGGCAGCAATTAGTCAAGTGGAAAAACTGTACTTCCTCATTCCTCAACACTCTTACAGGAGTACCACAGGGATCCATATTAGGCCCTCTGCTATTTAATACTCTTATAAATGACTTCCACCAGTGTATTTCTAATGCCAAGCTTGTATAATATGCAGACTAATCTACAATATTCTCCTCCTTTAAATCCCTCCCCCTGCTCCAGAAAATTACCCAGGAAGCCTTCCTAGCTACCGAGAACTGGATGTTTAACAACCACCTGGCACTGAATGCCTCTAAGTCTAAAATCATGATATTCACCCCTCAAAGAACATTAATATTGACATGAACTCTTTCTCCATAACAAACCAAAACAATACCCCTATAGAAGCTGTACCCCATACAAAACTACTAGGTGTCATTATTGACACATAACTTAAGTTTGAAATACATTTTTAAACAAATATAAAGAAAACACACAAAAACTAGGCTTGCGCTACCATCATAACCACTACCTTACACCCACTACTAAACATATCCTTTCTACCACCTACCTCATCCCCTCCTTGCTATATGGTACCCCACTCCTTACTAATCTCTAAAGCGGTCTAAAGTCAAAACTATCTTCCTGTTACTGCAAAATCTCTAAATTTGCCACTGGTGCCAAATCCTCCACTCACCACTGTAATGCCCTTCAAAAATTAAACTGGCTTGAACTACCCCACCACCTTTCTTTCATCCAACATTCTTATGCACATAAACTTATCTTTAAACCCTGTCTCTGCCAATCCCTTAACACCTTCATCAAACTTCACCTGTCAGACTGCTCAGGTCAAATAAACAGAACCTACTCAAAGTATATAAACCAGCTCATACTCCAGCAAATTCCTTTTATCCTTCTCTCTATCCAGACTCTGGAATTCCCTCCCTCCTCATATTAATACCACCAATAACCACTCCACCTTCAAAACCTTGCTCCACTTCCACCTCTCACTCCTCTGGGAATGCTCCTGCACCATCCATCCCGACCCTCCTCAAGTTGTCTATAGCCTATCTATCTCTCTTCTCTATTCCTCATATCCTAACCCATACCCACTACTTCCACACACCCCACCTACCCCTCTTCTTTAATTCTTATATCTCATCTCTTCACTATATACCCTCCTACCTAATCTCCTCCGACACCATCCCTCCACACTTCCTTCTGTTATACTACACCCACAATCCTCCTCCGACTCCATCCCTCCATACTTCCTTCTGTTATACTACACCCAAAATCCTCCTATCCTCCGACACCATCCCTCCACACTTCCTTCTGTTATACTACACCCACATTCCTCCTATCCTCCTACACCATCCCTCCACACTTTCTTCTTATACTACACCCACATTCCTCCTATCCTCCTACACCATCCCTCTGCACTTCCTTCTATTATACTACAGCCACATTCCTCCTATCCTCCTACACCATCCCTCCTGACTTCCTTCTATTATACTACACCCACACTCCTCCTATCCTCCTCTACCATCCCTCCACACTTCCTTCTATTATACTACACCCACATTCCTCTTATACTCCTACACCATCCCTCCACACTTCCTTCTATTATACTGCACCCACATTCCTACTATCCTCCTACAATATCCCTCCTGACTTCCTTCTATTATACTACACCCACATTCCTCCTATCCTCCTACACCATCCCTCCTGACTTAATTCTATTATACTACACCCACATTCCTCCTATCCTCCTACATAATCCCTCTGCACTTCCTTCTATTATACTACACCCACATTCCTCCTATCCTCCTACACCATCCCTCTGCACTTCCTTCTATTATACTACACCCACATTCCTCCTATCCTCCTACACCATCCCTCCTGACTTACTTCTATTATACTACACCCACATTCCTCCTATCCTCCTACATAATCCCTCTGCACTTCCTTCTATTATACTACACCCACATTCCTCCTATCCTCCTACACCATCCCTCCTGACTTCCTTCTATTATACTACACTACCTTTACAAAAACAAAATCGCCACTGATTCTAAAGACAACCACAAAGCATTCTATAGCTATGTCAAGAATCTCAATGGCAACACTCAGATCTGCTCTGAGTTACAGCACAATGGCACTAAATATACAGACCCAACTTATATTGCCAACATCCTGAAAGATAGGTTCAGTGTTAACTTTACCCCCCTCTCACCCCCTAAAAGCCCATCTCTATACCGGAAGAATGCAAAGTTCCTGTAATCACGGCTGCACAGGTAAAAAACACACTCTCCAAAGCCAAGAACACAGCATCCATGGGACCAGACAACATCCCAGGCTGTGTTCTACATGAACTACAGAACGAACTGGCACCCCACCTAAGTACCATATTCAGTCATAGCCTCACCTCAGGCTTTGTGCCTGCTGAATGGCGCACAACAATGGTTATCCTACTCCACAAGGGGGGAGCCACCACAGACCCCGGGAACTATGGCCCCATTAGCCTGACGAGCCTGGTCTGCAAGGCCATAGAATGTATCATCATGGAACTTAAAAACAAAGACACTGGTAATCTCGAAAACTCTGGATCCCAACCAGTTCGATTTTTCAAAAGGCAGATCCTGTCTCCTAAACCTGATAGACTTCTTTGAAGCAGTCATCAAAGCCGTAAACAAGGGTAAGGTGGTTCACACAGCCTATCTAGATCTTGCCAAGGCTTTCGACACCATCCCCCACTCTGGAATTATAGCTAAACTCACTAAACTAGGTATAAATCCCTATGTCACAAGATGGGTTGCCAACTGGCTCACTGACAGAAACCACACTGTAAAAGTAGCAGACTCCAAATCCGACTTCAGACCAGTGACAACTGGAGTACCACAGGGTTCAGTCTGGGTCCTCTCCTGTTTGGTATCTACTTCTTTGAAGTACAGGCTAACACAGAAGGTCTTTGGCTAATGAAGTTCGCAGATGACTACAAACTAGGAGCCATAAATTAAACTCCTAACGATGTGGACATCCTACAAAAGAGCCTCACTGAGACAGATGCCTAGAGTCAAAGCCATGGCCTCAAGCTCAATGCCAAAAAGTGCATTATCTTTCCCTTTGGTAAGAACTCTGTACCCATGAACTACAACATAGGCAGTAGTATACTTAACACCGAAAGTGTGATAAGAGATCTTGTGACACAGGTGGACAGTAGTCTCTCCTTTGATAATCACATCGCCACAGTAGTCAGGAAATCCTTCTACGTGGCACACCTCATCACAAAAGTTTTCTCATCCAGAAAAAAAGAGGTCATTGTTCCCCTGTACTCATCACTCATTAGACCCATTATAGAGTACAATGCCCCTTTTGGTGTGTACCTCACAAGACATCTACAACAACTGGAAAGGCCGCAGAAATACCTCACAAAGAGGATTACTGGCCTCAAACAGATGCCGTAAGCAGACCGTCTCAAAAAACTCCAGCTTTACTCCGTCGCATATTGCCTACTCAGAGGTGATCTCTGCCTAACATACAAAGCTATGTCAAACCCAGAGCTGTTGGACATGCTCCACTTAAAGAAATCCCAATCCCTCCAAGCTACACGCACTAGGGACCTAAACCTTGTCACGACAATAAACAGAACATGCCAGAGGGATAGATTCCTGTCCCAGTGACTTCCCATACTCTTGAATAAAATACCTATCTATATCAAACAAAGCTCCTCATTAGCACTCTTCAAGAAAAATCTTAATGATTGGATGGGAAATAGGAAATTCACCCTGGGGATCACCTCTGTTGCTCTGCTCGACAGTGGCACAGGAAAATAATTTTCTTGGGTGGCAAAAGCCAGGGTACCTTTTTGGCTGGGCTTGTATAAGCCCCGGGGCCGATAGCCTAGTACCTACCTATGAACCTATGAACCTACACCATCCCTCCACACTTCCTTCTATTATACTACACCCACATTCCTCCTATCCTCCTATACCATCCCTCCGCACTTCCTTCTATTAAACTACACCCACATTCCTCCTATCCTCCTACACCATCCTTCATCACTTCCTTCTATTATACTACACCCACACACTTCCTACACCAACCTTTCGCACTCCCTTCTATTATACTACACCCACATTCCTCCTATCCTCCTACACCATCCCTCCACACTTCCTTCTATTATACTACACCCACACTTCTTCTGTCCTCCTACACTATCCCTCCTGACCTTCTTCTATTATACTACACCCACACTCCTCCTACACCATCCCTCTGCAATTTCTTCAATTGTACTACACCCACATTCCTAAATCACAAAAACACCTCCGATGGCTGAATAAACGTCAGACTGGCACAAAATAATAGTTCAATAACTTTAATTGCATAAATGCCCACGAAAATACTAAATCAAGCGCTTTCACCTGGCTAATACCAGGCTTTATCAAGATGTCCAAAAGTTAAAACAAACACCCTTATATATCGTAAAACACAGTCACATGATAGCTAATTATAAAGTAATTACTCTAATTAAAAAAGTCTTAAAAGGACATTGCATAATAAGTAACTTAATGAAAGTGTCATTAGTTACACATACCTTATAAAATATTTAACTAAAAATGTAAATGTAACCACAAGTTAGTTTATAATATGTTAAAACAAATAAAAATGTAAACATTTTCATAGTTTTGCTCTTCTCATCCTAAGAATGCTTTTGATACTAACATTATCATTAAGACCAGGAGGTTTTGAGGCATTTAACTTTAATTGCCAAAGCAGTTCTCTATATTCGAGAAATGTTTCCCAATCACCCCATCTTTGGTCTTGTACAACTTGTTCCAAGACCAAAAACTTTAACTGCATATTAGGGCACTGGATGGAATGCTTGTAAAAGGCATTAGTGTCTTTCTTTTTGGTCACCTCATATAGATGTTCATAAATTCTACGTCTTAAAGGTCTTTCAGTCTTCCCTATGTATTTTGTGGGATGGCAGTTTAAACAAATTTAAGGAATTTATGACATATATTTATATGTCTACACACTTTCTTTCTTTCACATATAATGTCAATAATGATAAGCTCAATTACCTTGATGTAACGCTCCACAAAGATTATGCTAATGATTTTTTTCAATCTGAAATCTATAGAAAGGCCACTTTCTCAAATTCCTACTTGCATTTTGAAAGTGGTCATCCTTTCCATCAGAAAAAAGGAATAATAAAAGGACAATTCATTCGAGCATCTAGAATGTCCAGCACAAATGAATTGTTCCTTAAAGAGGTTGACATATTAAAGGAGTTTTTTACAGAGAGAGGTTATCCAATAAGTTTGATCAACAAACTGGCTTTAGAAGTAATTACTAATAGGGAATTTAAATATTACCCATTACTGGGTGTTGGGCAGCAGACAGTTGAGAAAACAGTACAGGAAGGCAAATTTGAGCTAAACGGTACATTTATCTGCACATTCACTAAGGATGCTGAACATTTAGAATCAACTGTGTTAAAATACTGGCCAGTGTTGACTCTTCAGGAAGATATGCATAATGCGATACCTCCAAAGCCCAGTTTTGTAAAAAGAAGGGACACAAATTTAAAAGGTTTATATGAAGGTAAAAACCATGTTAGAAAGCAGGCATCCACTTTAAGGTTAGGTACATTTAAATGTGGAGCCTGTAGTCAGTGTTCCTTTGTTTTAAATGACAGTAGTTTACATATTCCTTCAAGAAATTTTAGGTACTATCCAAGTGGTTATTTTAATTGTGGAACCAGAGGAGTAGTATATTTAGGTGTCTGTATACAATGTTACAGTTTTTACGTAGTGAAGACTGAAAGACCTTTAAGACGTAGAATTTATGAACATCTATATGAGGTAACCAAAAAAAAGACACTAATGCCTTTTACAAGCATTCCATTCAGTGCCCTAATATGCAGTTAAAGTTTTTGGTCTTGGAACAAGTTGTACAAGACCAAAGATGGTCTTATTACGATATATAAGGGTGTTTGTTTTAACTTTTGGACATCTTGATAAAGCCTGGTATTAGCCAGGTGAAAGCGCTTGATTTAGTATTTTCGTGGGCATTTATGCAATTAAAGTTATTGAACTATTATTTTGTGCCAGTCTGACATTTCTTCAGCCATCGGAGGTGTTTTTGTGATTTAGTTTTGGTTCGTAGCTACACCCACATTCCTCCTATCCTCCTACACCATCCCTCCGCACTTCCTTCTATTATACTACACCCACATTCCTCCTGTTAATTGTTCTATTCCATTATTATTTCACTCTCACTTCTTTTGTGAATTTTAATTATTTATACATATATATATATATATATATATATATATATATATATATATATATATATACTCTGCTTTCTCTGTAGAGGCATTTTATATATTTTTTCTTTTCTCTCCTAAATCTGATGTTAATATATCTTCTATTACTATGCATACTACAAATGTTTTTTTTTTATATACTTTGTTATATTTTGTTGGTTTGCTGTGTTGTTGCTTAATTAATTTGTTTGACCTTCTTGGAGCTTTTCTCCCTGTGACTCCATTGAAAATGGGGTCCTTCGGCCCAATGGACTATCCTGGAAAACAAACTGTAATAAATAAATAAAAATAAAGCAAATTACAGACCTGTTTACTATAGGCAGCTGCTTGCCTTTTGTAGATAATGCTCAATAACAAGTGCCTGTGCACCAATCAGTGGCTCATACTTGCTAATTGCATCCAGAACAGCAGGGTTGCAATTTCATTAGCCAATGATATGGCACAACAGTGCAATATTTAAGGCCTTCATGTAGGCCTTGGCCCCTTTCCTAGACTTTGAGAAGAACATTAATAAGGTTTGGAGACTACAGCATCATAAAGGGTAGGTACAAATACTGTCCACTGTTGGGATTTATGTGGTATGTCCACAGTTTTGCATGTTATGTTTGGCCATTGTCAAATGGCTTTCTGATTATGTGGCAGCTCAGTGTTAAACAATTTGGGTTGTGGTCAGTAACGGGAAAGACAGATGTGAGTATCATACATCATACACATCAGAATATGCCTGCTGCTGCAGCAGATGCTGATCTATCAGTTGTGTATGTTTGTAGGGGCAGACTGTGACATATGTCCCTGTGACCTGACCTCTGCCCCCACTCCTTCATGTATGGGTGTAGTGTGGATCCCTTGTTTTATGGGATTGTGAGGTATGGGAGATCTGTAGCAAGTAGCTGAACTTACTGCTGTATATGTTGCAGGCTGCAGCTGCTGCTTTCTGCCAGGACTCATACTGGGGAGTATGAACGCATTGGAAGACAGCAAGCTGTATGTGTCGGTGAGGAAGCAGTGTCAGCTCTGTCTTTACAGCAGAGCCAGACTGAGGGTACCAATAACAGCCCAGGTGAGGCATTTGCTTAAGGTACATATGTTATGTAACAGTGCCAATCGGAGAGACTTAGGCGACATATAGGTAGCCTATGCATATTTGTGCAGTGTGTCCCTACCTACAGGCTTTTGACGTGCAAACATGGGTAGCAGTGAATGCAGTAGTAGCAACCTGTTTTGGTTAAAATTGCAGGACTCCATCATTAGTAGTTGTATTCACAAGCATGCAATTGAAGTGCAACATACTGGATTCAAACCCAGAACTGTGGGTGGAAAAAATGTACAGCATGGTAGGGATTTAAAAGACTGAGCTACTGAGTCAGTACTGCAGCAGGTGTATTTGCAAGATATATGTGCATACATACAGTCTGTTACACAGGAGTCGCATTAGCATATGTGTTTGGATGGTATGACGTGTGATACTGAACTGTCTGAAATGATTTTCTAACCTCACTCTGCACTGACTTGTCAGTAACTTAATGCACAGAAAAGGTTTTGTGACAACTATGCCAAAAGCAGGCAGCAAAATTGTGGACATTCTGCAACAGTCTGTGCAGTTGACAGCTATACATGCTATCCCAGGCCTCACATCCAGCCATCATTATTTATTAAGATGTGTACTGGTTTGGTGTCTGCATCACAGTCCCAAGTACACTGCCAATGTTCCCATTATATGTACAAGCAGTGTGTCATTGGCAATCAGGATATGTTTATGGAAACAGCTGTTTCACTTCAGAGCTGAGTGGCCTAGTGATCTAATGCACTATGCTGTAGTTGACAAGATCCTGGGTTCAAGACTTGGCAGGGGTAGTTATTTTGCAGATGTTCCTAACAGTGTCAGAAAGAGAGAAGGTAATTAAGACAGTTTTAAGCAGCTTTAAGCGGGTTTGACTGGCGCTCCGCACCGCTTATCTCCGCTAAGACTCAAGCTTGGTATGTTAGTATGCAACCATTGTAATACATAACAATAATAAAACACAAGGCCCAACACAATGTTTTGGAACAACAGATGTTAATAGTAAACCATAACCAATGTATAACAATAATAACTTATGATGCAGATAACGGGGTAGATACAGTCCATTAATACCAGTATAGGCTATATTGTTTGCAACAGTACTCTTATATACTCTACAGGTCTGCCCTTACTTTATGCATACAAGTGCCCTATAGCTTCTGCAGCACATATATATATATATATATATATATATATATATATATATATATATATATATATTTATACCTCTCAAGCTATCTGCATGGGACAGTATGGGCCAAGCTGTAACACCTACAGGTACACAACTACAGCGACTATTACATGTCAGGGGGACATATATGACTACCAAGGTGTATTGTGAACTGATGAAGTGTGACTGTGCTATTGACATAACTCATGTCTATGATAGATCTGTGACAGAGGGATTAGGCAACAGTGATCTCAGTCCGTGACAGCATGACACTTGAAAGACATGTATCCTGCACAGTACAGAGAGTTTACGACTATCATGCTCTCCTTGGCAGGCATGGGTTAGACTATCAACCAACATTCCCAAACACAGCAAGCATACACCCATACCAAGATTATACATTTTATTTATTGTATTAACTTTTATTAGTATTGTACTTGTTGCCTTAATTTTCTGATGCCTTATCACATTGCTGAGCAATCCTGTTAACACTCTGATACATCCAAACACAGAAATTATTAACCATTATAACAGCTACAACAGCCATTTATTTACTTGTAATTCCTGTAGGGAGAACATCTGTTAACAATACATAACTGTTTCTATAATGCTTAATACCTGTCACTGGATTCAAACCCTGGTTTGTGTGTGACAAAATGTACATCACACCTGTCATTCATCAAACTGAGCTACTGAGCCACTGCTGATTATTGATTGACTGATATGTGCCTAGAGCTCACCTGGTAAGAAAATATGACCTGGTAATAGAGGTAGAGTGTTATGCAAGACTGCAGTAACACTTGAACACACATGCATGAGATCCCTGCATGACAGAGGTAGTAGGTGACCTGTGGATTAATACATGGAATGCAAGTGTAGACAATAAACCTCTAGTGGGTGGGAATATCTGTGATGTGTACAAGCAATATTGGAGTGCTGGGTTGGCTACCTTTCCCATACACAGTTGCAGATGGTATATTTGCAGTCTACAGCTATTACAGTTTCATATTTCCTACAGCAGCGTACCTAAGGGCAGGAATGCATATAGCTGAAATGCAATGGTTAACACAAGACAATCCTGACATACACAATATACCTAGGGTGTTGCTATTATTTCTTCAGATCTTAGTGCAGAACAAATATTTTAATGCATTATATGATGTAGTACAGCTACACATTTATAGTTTAGCAGAACACTCTTTATTAGCTAACCTTCAGTCACTTACTGGTATTGTTTGCGTTTTTATATCACAACAGATGTAATACTTGATTTCATGACCAACAGCCTAAAATTCATACATATTGCACAACACAGCTTTATTAGGAGTGACTTCATGCAGTAATTGCTATATATTTCCAGTATTTATTGAAGAATAGTTCATATAATTCAGGTTTTGCAATACATCTGTAATTCCACACTAAATGCAGTAGAAACATTTATTTCCTTCACATTATTAATACAGTAGAAACTTTATTCCCTTACCATTATTAATGCAGTAGAAACGTTTATTTCCTTCACATTATTACTGCAGTAGTAATGTTATTTCTTTAACATTATCAGGCTTCATCCTTTCATCTTTATTAAACTGTACTTGGCATTGCTCACTTATTTCAGTCCAGGTCTATGAACACATTCATTGCAGTACAATCAAAACTGAATATTCCTACTGGCAGTTACTAATTTACTCTCTCTTGTTTATATGACTATAGATGGTAAGTTACATCCGTACTCACGACACTCATGGTGCAACCTGGCCAGGCACCTTGCATGGGCCTCTAGGTTGTGGGGTCTCTCCTCTGCAGCTGTGGGGAGAGAAACACACCATTATGCATACCTGTCTATCACACATTTCGAGTAGGTTTTGGTAAAACAATGATAACAATACTTACAAACTTGTGGGACATTCCCGTCTCGAGCATCTTGGATCCAGGTGGCCAAGAGATCCCCTTACTATGCTTCAGGTCATCATAATGATGACACACCTGCACACCTGTGCAGGGGATACCTGTTGCACTGGTGAGATCATGTGCTAGCTGATCCCAAGCCTCCAACTTGTACTCCAATCCCTGGTACTGGCCACACAGCAGCCAGACATCATGGTACTTAATGAAAGACCAACCATGACCTTGGACTCCAGAATGCCCCAACGCTGCACCCAGAAGCATGCACCCTCTCCAACTCCTGCCATAGTTCCTGCTAAGTTAAAATTCCAACAGGTTATGGCAGTATTCCCACCTGTTGCATTTAAATAAGGCTTTTTTCCCACCCTTTACTACCATTGGGCCATTTTTAAAAATGTGGCACTTCGCTTAACACCACACAAACCCGCTGACCTCAGCTGAGCAGTGTTTAAACTGGCAATGCTGAGAAATGCTTAGTAGTGTGCAAACCAGCTTAGTGGGGCTGAAAAGTGCTTAAACAAGCATTGCTTAGAAGTGCTTCACACTGGTTAACAATGCGCAAACCAGCCAAGCACTGCTAAAACATTCCTGGTTTAAGCATTGCTTGGCAAGACTTAGCTGTGCTTAACAGTGCTTAGCTGGGCACACCAAAACAAAATTTAAATATAATTTTCATATTGTGTATTAGAAACATAAATGCCTAATAACATGTCTCTCCATACATAGAATATTCAATAAAGGGTTTAAGTAATTCTCATAATGTGTATTTGCAACATACATGCTTAAATAATCTGACCGTGTCGTCATACAAAATTCTGTGCTTCTCATAAATGTATATTTGCAAAATAAATGTAATAACCTGTCTGTGTAATCAAACAAAATTTTAAGTGGAATTTGGAATAATTCTCATATATGTGTATTTGCAAGATAACACATATGTGGATTCAAACCCTGCACCTAAGGCTGTCACTCTAACCATTCGGCTATGTGGAGGTGAAGATTGCTGCTATACTTTTATTTATAACTCTCCACTACATTTAAGCACCACTGAGCACCCTGGCGCACCACGCAAACACACTTAGCTATGCTTAAACTTGACCTTTCCATGTATAATTAAATGTATCCAGTTTCTATTTTTAGATGTCTAGCACGTGTCCATTGCTGCACGCCATGCCTGCAAACACAAAACAGTAATAAAAAAATACATCTAAAAAGGATTTCATTTCACTTTTTTCAGTTGCCTACAGTGATATATGGCACTTTGACAGTGCAGGGGGTGTGTTACTCATCTCCAGACACAGTAACACATTCCCTACACTGATTCAATAACCGTGTTACACTGCTTTCCCTCAGTAATGCGCCTTCATTAGTATGCAAGGTACACTGCTGAGAGGGTTCTGCATACATTGCCATGGTACCTTCCATGTAGGCCTTACACTATGCCTGCATGGATTTTATTAAATCCCCAGGTATATTTATTCTACATTGCCTCCACAGTAGCCTGCCCACTACTGTGATATCACTATGAAATGACTATATTTATTCTACATTTCCCCTATAGTAGCCTATCCACTACTACGAAATCATTATGAAATGACTATATTTTTTGTATTGCCCCCATAGTAGCCTGCCTACTACTGTGAAATTATTATGAAATGGCTATATTTCTTCTACATTGTCCGCAAAGCCACCTGCCACTACTGTGAAATCATTATGAAATGACTGCATTTTTTCTGTATTGCCCACACAGTAGCCTGCCTACTACTGTGAAATCACTATGAAATTACTATATTTTTCCTATATTGTCCCCACAGTTACCTGCCCAGTACTGTGAAATCATTATGAAATTACTACATTAATTCTATATTGCCACAACAGTAGCTTGCCCACTACTGTGAAATCATTATGAAATGACTACCTTTTTTTCTACATTGCCCCCATAGTAGTCTCCCTACTACTGTGAAATCACTATATCTATTATACTTTGCCTCCATATGCTAGCCACCTCACAAACCATCAAGCTTTCTAGCTACCTCAGAATATTTTTGCAGCATAGCCATCTTACAGTGTAAGCTCAGAGTTTCAACTTAATCAAGCCAGTAGTCTACACAAAAGGAAAAAAAATCTAACTGTACCACTGCTGTCTGTTGTTTCAGATTCATCTGCCATCTCAAATGAGGATTCCTCATGGAAGTTAAGTATTAAGCAGCAAATCTTTATTTTTCTGGTGTAGAAACAGATGTCACAGGTGCCACTGGCTTGCTCCATACTGCAGCCTTGTGTGCAGCTCTTGGCTTATCTGAAATGCACACCATTACATGCAGTAGAAAGATATGAATGTCATCTTTAACAGTTTGTTCTAAAATGTTAATAAATGGCTGACTTATGGTCAGCAAAAGAAGTACACATTAAATATGTAACATTCTGTAGATTCTGAGCTTCTTTCTCTCTCTCTCTCTTAAAGTTTTAACCACACCAGTTATACAATAGCTTTCACTTTAGGCTTAGACTGCCATTCAGAATTTTATTGAATAGTAGCAATGACTGAAATACTCATTACTGGAATTATGACATCTGGAATTTATCTATGCTGTATGCTTGTTTTATAAGCACTTTGCTTGTCTTTTGGTCCAGAAAATACATGAAAACAGTCTTCAGACCAGTAGATCTACTTAGTTAATAAAGATAAAGAAATAAAAATAAATAAATAAACTACTCAAAAATACTTTCTAAATACATGATACTGGCAACTGCAGATTGTGGTTCAGCTTTGCAAAGTGAAGACATGACTTCAGTTCAAGAACAGCAGCAGTCCTAAAACTGTGGCAGGTATAAATGAAGGTTCTACAACTGAAAGACATTATATTGTGAGACTGGTGCATTCTAATAGTTGTACTACACAGAGAAAGACAGAGGGAGGAATTTAATAAAACCTTCATGTTTTTCCCATGCAGGCACTGTGCCATGCTGCTAACACGGCCATGAACATTTTTAGATTCAGTAACCACTGCTGAGTGGCACGCATAAGCGCACCAACACATAAACTTCCATGGCATGCAGGTCACCTCATAAACAGGTGAATCTCATGCAAATGAGGCAGGTAGAGAGATCCAGCAAGCAGACAGGCAGCTCTGCAGACCCAGTGTCAGTGTTCGTAGTGTACATGGAAAAATTCTGTGTACAGAAATGTAGACAGACAAAAGGGGCTGTAAAACTGTAGATAGGTGGACAGAAAAGGCATACCATGTAAATATATGAGTGAAAATCCTTCGTGTGTCTGAAAAATTAAAGGAAATAAGTTAAATTAAATTTATTTTTTTTAATAATCTGGGCGTGTTTCCACAGCAGGCCATAGTGTGCAAACATGCTTTGTAAAAAAAAAAAATTGGAAAAAACAAAATTAATATTATGTGACTGAAATGCGTTATAGGACCCTGCATGAAGTATCTGCAATGTTGCATTGGTGCTGTTGCTAACATGGTATGGCTTTGAAGCATGTAGTTTCCAGGCTGTATGGATCCCTATGCAAATAAGGTAGCTTTACTGAATAGCATAAAGTTCTAATCATATCCGCATATCCTCTCCGTGTAGACAGAGAACTTTGTTGGTGTTTACAGAGAAGGTAGATGACATCAGGAGAGTGTGTGCCCAATAACTTCTAAGCTTATTTTAGCTTAGTGCACCTGTTTGCGTGGTGCACTGCCATGCTGAGCGTGCCATTTCAGGAAGGTGTGTGCAATAACTTCTAAGCTTTATTTACCTACGTGGAGCATGTTTCCACATGTTTGCATGCCGAGCTGCAATAATGAGTGTGGAAATCTGGGGTGTGTGAGTAGTAAGTGCTAAGCTTTGTTTACCTACAGGCGCGCATTTGCAAGGTGCACAGTGGTGCTAAGTGTATCTAAAAACCAATGACATATTAATTAGTTTTGCCCCCTGTTTAACTTAAACTAGAGCCATTAAATGATGTTAATGATATACTAGACAGGTGGAATGCATCACAGGTAGCCAATCACAGAGTCAACACCTATAGCAGGGCACTATAAAGTATGCATGCCCCCTACAATCTGATTCTTCCCCCATACTCTGCACCATTGGAGTACAGACATGAGAGTTTTAACTGAATGAATGCTAGGGGTTGCTGCAGGTCTTCTACATCTGTATGTGCTACATCTGTATCTAGCGCATACAAATGTAGCAGATGTGCACCATTGGAGTACAGACATGAGAATTTTAACTGAAAGAATGCTAGGGGCTGCTGTAGGTCTGTTACTTCTGCATGTAATAGATGCTGACGTCAGTGTTGCTGTTGCTGACAATAGGCCTAGACAGAGTAGGAAAAGAGTATACAGGCTCAGGGCAACCTTCCAGGGGCTACATGAGCTGGAGATTGTAGAGCGCTACAGGGTGAACACGGATATACCACAAGAACTAACTGAGCTCTGCCGCCCTAAACTCAGACCCAGAGCCAACAGAGGGGAACACATCCCAGTAGAAAAAAAGTTATGTGTAGTCCTTAGGATACTAGATACAGGTACCTTCCAAAGACCAACTGGGGAAATGACGGGGGTCTCACAGGCTTCAGCATCTAGGGTACTCCACCAGTTTCTGGATGCCATACTACCACATGCCAGTGAGCACATTTCTTTTCCCCTCATCACTGAGGCAAGGGCCAGCAATATAGACCACTTCTACCATGTAGCACACTACCCTAGGGTACTGTGTGCTATCCTTTGCACTCATGTACTCATCAAGTCACCACCTAGTGAGGAGGGTAGAATCTACTTAAACTGCAAGGGGTTCCACTCCATCAACTGCCAGGTCATGTGCAATGCTCAGGGCATTATCATGAATGTGTGTGCTGGCAGCCCTGGCAGTTTTTACGTCTCCCATATCTGGCATGCATCACATCTGTATCAGATATTTGCTAAGGGGGCATCCCACATGGCCATTTACTGGGGGATTCAGGCTACTCACTGGAACCAGGGATGATGACACCCATCAGAAATGCACATATACCTACAGAAGAACACCATAATGAGGCACACACACAAGCTAGGAACATCACAGAGCATGTGTTTGGGCTTCTGAAATCACGGTTCCGGTGCCTCGATATATCTGGTGGATCCCTGTAGTATACTCCAGCCACATGTGCATAGATATTCACAGTATGTGCCATGCTACACAATATGATCCTGCAGAAACAACTGCAGCAGGATCAGCAAAGGGAAGGGATACACAGCTCCCCACCAGTATCTAGGTCACCACAGCCACACTCCCAAGAGGACTTGGAGGAGGAACTTCCTGATGATGTCCCTGTAGGCAGACATAGGTATGCCCAGTACACCCTGGCTTTGGCTAAGAGACAAAGCATAGTACATTCACTTACAACCTAGGGCCCTAGGAGCTGACACCTTACTCCTACTCCCATACATGTAGTAAAATTGTTGATGCCAGGCAACCCACACAACCTGTACCTGTCCATGTATTGGCTGAGTACTGCAAGCATTACACAAAGTCAGCCCTGAACTACAGTTCTGTCAACTGCTGCATTCACAAGGTAAGTCTCTAACCTACACACTACTTGTCAGGATTAATATAATACGGTAACGTATGTATGGATTTGCTGCATTTATGCAAGGAAATGTAGTGGGCTATTTGGACAGCTGTAACATCCACATGGGACTACAGATACCCAGTCCAGTAGTATGTGTTCCTAATAATCACTAGACTTCATGGTTGGAATGTTCACTACATCAGTCAAAGGAGTTGTTAAACAGTGGGGTCACATGATATTTGGACTACTGTCTATCCCAGAAGATCATGTGCTGTTGTTCCCCCACCCCCCAACACAACAGTGTTCCCATATAACTGCTTTAACAGTAAGTCAGCGATGGTATATCAGTAGACCAGGCAATTTCACGGATGTTACATAGTACTCTGACACACATTGTATGTCTCACATAAAGCAGAAATAACAAAGTACATATGTGTGCTGTTGAATGTGTGACAAACACTCCTCTGTCTGGCAGCCTGTGTGGCTCAGGGGAATAGGGACGTTAACATGGGTGATGGTCTTGATGGTTCTAATCTGGAAGTATTCACATCTTTTGCATGTGAGGTATTATTATGTTGGTGTTGTCACAGACTGTCAGTCTGTGTGTGGTGTAACATTATGAACCTCAGTCACATATTAAGTACAGCAGACAGCTGGGGAATGCCATGGACATTTTGAGTGATGTAGAGTACTGCAGAAACAGGGACAGAGGTCAATGTCTGTAACATACCTCTCAAACTCTTAGTGCAAGAAATCTGGACAAAGCCTGACAAAATGGGGTAACAAATGCCGACAAATAGGAGCATATTTTAAATACTACTCTCATAAACTTAAAAAGTTGCTAAAATAACAGGGTTTGTGTCAACAGACATTTCTCTGAAGGATTTCAAGTCAGAAACTCAAATGTATGTCATTATTTATTAACTTCAGTTATCAGTTCATCCAAGTGATTTGCCAGAAAACCACAAATTTTATGAGGAACAGACTAAAATTATGAGCCAAAACTCTGGACTTTATGCGAATCTCTGGACAGTTGAGAGGTATTAATCCCGTAGTGGAGAACAGGTAGGTGTGGCCTGGAGTCACTGTTTAAGTACAGACAGTCCCACTGGGTATGCCCAAACACTTAGTTAAAATGACTGCAATACTGTTGCCATCAGAATGACCTGTTATGTATAGATATGTCTATACATACAAAAATACACATATAAATATCCGTCTGTTACTATCTCTTTCTCACATACATAGTATATCTATCATTATGTAGTGTCAAATAGATATATATATATCAATATATATAGCTATATATATCACAATGATACATAGACTCTCCCCATATAGCTGCATAGCACATATACATATCATATACACACACACAGCAACATTTATATATACATCCTTGTTAATTACATAAATATGTGTGGATGTCTCTATTGTCCTACATACCCTAATAAGGGTGAGTAAATCTGCACAATCACTCATCCATACTGTTGCTCAAAGAATCCAAACTAAGAGTGCAACAGTGCATAATTCACTTACCTACAGACTCATGTACCCGATGGATGTCACCACGTAGAGAGATGCAGGTGGGAAGGTGGTATAGTGTACAATGTTGTTAACACACGCATGGACAGGGCACATTTGTTTCTGCCCAAAGGTTTGCCTATCTAACTGCAAGCAGGCATATATGGCCATACTGGTAACGGTACACACATAGGTAGGATAATAACAGTTATCTCACTGCTAGGATACTAGATGCAGATAACAGTGCAAACCTATATCACTCTGCAGGTCACAGATGCTGTTCAACACAAGCCTAGTTTGTCTAATGCACAAGTACTGTGCCTGCAATCACATATACAGCAAACTCAACCTTCGGTGCATGCGATAAGTACTGTTATCTATAATGAATAAGATTAGCAAGGTAGGGTTCTAATCTCACTACAGTCTACTTGGTGCATGTGTATGTCTAGATGGCATAAATATGATCACCTAAGAAATAGGTAGGATTTTGCAGTATTTTATTTGAAGTATGTGATGTGGCTCCTAAAAAGGACTAACCACAGTAAGGCCTGATGATGTAATCAAGCATAATATGTCCTGAACAAATAATACTAGCACACATGAGGTGCGTTGCAAGTATCATGTACTGTGATCTGTAGTGTGTACCATTACATAGGTAAGTGTTCTCATCTACATACAGCCAACTTGCACTATGTGTGTGCTTTGGCATGTCCTGCATGCAGTGATTGGAAATGGTACTAGCCTCAATGTAGCCATGTTAGTGTGTGAGCCTGTTAGAGCATTTTACATCATGTTGTGAAACCATAGAACATTAGAACTTCACTAGCATAATAGCCATATAGCCCTCACAGTATTTACAGGATCAGCACATATTGCCCCAGTCCAAGAGGGGCATAGACAGATGCCCTATGTGGAGATGATGGCTGCCCAGCCAATCATACAGGTGGCATGTGCTGAGGTGCACTAAGGTGCTCCATGTGCCATTAGGCAGGGTTCTGTTTCAAGGGTGTGTTCAAGTCTACTAGATAAAACTCTCCCACAAGCATGTAGTCCTAATGTCACATACAAGGTTAATGTCCTTACAGTGAGTTATCCATCTACTATGCCTCCTACAGATAGGCAGTCTATGCAATGAGGCAGGGTCACATATTGCCCTATATTCAAGGCACAGATGACCTCTGCATAGTCTATATGCCACAGGTGACAATGACATTCATTGCAGACAATCCCCATTGAACACATACTGAATAAGTGAAGTGTCCTTGTGAGGGACCATACTGTTGTGTGCAATTGCCAGTACTGCTTGGAAAGGTACATCAGCAAATGGCCAATGCACTCAGATATTGGCATGCTGAGGGAAGAGTACTTGGAGGCTATGAGTATGTCACTTATAGGTGACTGTGGCCTCAGCTATACCATATGATTCCTACCATACCACTGTAGAGATATGGTCATCTGAGGCACATTTGGTGCAAACCTGTGTGGCCAGGTCTGTATCCCCAGTTCTTTCACCCCTGAGTATGGTATAGTACATCTGGCTACTGATGTGCTACTTACCAGGTACATAGTTCTAACTGATGGAAATGATACTACATGTATAGTTGCATGGAGTTTATGGCCATTAGTATCTCAACAGGCATGTGTTCACAATAGGTTTACTGACATAATGTTGAATGTCATAATGTCTAATAGTCATTTGGTTAAAAAATAACATCTCAACCCAAAGCATTGAATTATCAAAATGTCTACAATCATTTAATTGAAAAAGCAATGAGATAAACTCTACTATTTTTCAGGGGGACTATGGCCCCATGCACCCCCCATGTGGGGGGCTGTGCCTCCCACACACCCCCTACTTAAATATATCAACTCTGAGATCGCACTAGAGTGCAGAAATGGGCAAATTTGATAATTTCAACATTGTGTGTTTAGACTAATTGTATTTCAACATTTTGATCATTGAATATAGTGTGTTCAACCAATTCAGTTTCAACCATTTAGCATTCAACATTTATGTTGGTAAACCTTCACAATACCCTTTTGCAGGATAGTGACATACCATGACGACTCTATGAGTGCTCACACTTTGCAGGTATCAGCCAACATTGTTAGCCACACTCAGCCAGTAGTCATGTGTATTGTGTTTGAATGGATTCCAAGCAGTAGAGGACCCAGCACTGAGCCCTGTTGAGCACTGCTGCTTACAGATCATCTATTGCAAGCAGATGTTCCTATCTTGCGTATGTGTGCAAGCAATGGGCCACTTAGTGACCCTACAATGACAGTATTGTGGATACCTAAGTGGGTGCCTTTTAAATGTTGCCTGAGTGGGGGATATAGTCAGATGTCTTGGCTCAGTCTAGGCGGTTGTATGCCCTGATGTTCCCTCACCCAGGTTCATGGTGACTGCCTTGGAATGTCCGCCATGTGTAACAGTCATGCTCCCCCTGTCATACATCCAAACTGGGTACAGTCAGCTATGCGTAGAACACATATATGTGTGCTGCTCAGCTCCATGATGATCACCCATATGGGCATACAGATATGGATACTCAGACAAAGAGATGTATACTTATGTCAATCAGTGAATGCACCACCTCTGTGTAAGGGTATAACAGTTGCTGTTCTCCACTCAGTGGGTGTGCAGTCAGTAGTGTCACTTTGATTGTAAGGGTTTCCCAATGGTGTTAGTCATCCTTGTCAGATCACATATGGGATGCAGCCTGGAATGTTAGCATGTGCAATAGATGCTGTGTATCTTCCAGTGAGAGGCCAGTTACAAACTGCTCTGTAAATATGGATATTATGGGACCAGTTATAGGAGTGTCATGTGTCACATGTGGTGGAGACAAGGGAGTGTAGTTGACAAGAAAGTATGGGTGTACAGGTTAGGTATGAGTACAGATTCATCATATGTGGCATCATGACATATGAGGTCAACGACAAACTGGGCTTTTCCTTTGAGGTCACACATGTAACTACACTATGCGTTGTGGTTATGCTTTGTGTGGGTGGCTGCTTTTGTCACTTACTGTGTCTATACAACATCACAGCAACACTATGCACTTCTTTTAGCTGAGGAGGTAGTGCCTCCATGTTAGCGGGCACCCTCACCCCAACTGTCATACAACACTGCCACCTGTTACTGTATAGCCTGCTAATGCCAGTTGTCCATCAGTCAGGTTTGCTGAGCTATGATGAGCCTGTGTCCTTCCTCTCATGTACAGCCAAATTCATGCAGTTGTAATGCTGCTCACATAATGCATGGGTGTGGAGCCCTGCATACTTGTCTGTCCCATCTGAAGGGGGAGGTACGGTCATGCTATGTCAACCATCCCACAGGAGGTAATAAATGGTTGTCTTGACATATATGTCTGTATTGTCTGCAAGGGGGAGTATGTGCCAGTAGTTCTAAGGTGACTGATCTGTGGCCAGATCTCACCAGGGAGAACCTCACATATAGGGGGCTGTACTGGTCACCCATATTGGTAAACACATGATGCAATATGTTGATTCTCCATGTGCGGATGTCATGGCACTGCTGCAGGCATTGTAGGTAAGGACCTCGACCATCCTTTGGGCAAGTGAGCCACAGCATGACTAAGCAACACAGTGTGTACATATTGCACTTCTCTAATGTGTTTTTCTGTGCACTGTACAGACACCTTGCATGACTCTCTTCTTGCAGCATGCTGGAAATAACTGCAATACTTACTTGCACAGAGGACAACTAGCATGTAGTGCCAAGTGGTGCCCCTAGATCTCTGAGTCATGTCACCTGAAATGCCATGATAGGACTTAGCATGGATACGAGCACTGACACTGCCATACACCTACTGACACTGGACCAAACACTGTTACTTTTGCTCCAGGCCAGATCATGCCTACCGACTGTAACCTGCAGAGCCCATTGACTGTTACACTATGCAATGGATATCAGACATATGCCTCACCCCACCAGCCATGGCCTGACAAGGTGTATGATAATATTAGGCTAGCAGGCCTTGCTGGAAATTGTGTACGTCATGTACAGAGTGTTATGTCAGCTGGTGGATAGGCAAGTGTCTGACAGTCACACTCTGGAAAGATAGCATTGGAAAACCTATGCTGGAATGATGCCAGTCACCAGTGGTGTTCACCATCCTCCATTATTGGTGTACCCCATCTACCTATTTCCTCTCTGCAGTCACAATCAGTGACCTCTGACTGTGTCCAGTAGCAGGTGATTGCATATTGGAAGCGATCACAGAATCCACATAGAACCAACAGTTATCCAGGATGGCCTAAGACGCAGTCAGTTGTACTCTGAGCCACTGACAAAGACTAACTGCCAACAACTGCACAATACTATCATGTGGGAAATCATCCCCCCTGCAAATTATTGTAGTGTCTGCACACCGCACACAGTTGAGTTATTACAGATGGGGTTATGGACACAGACAGTAATGTAGCGTTTGACTCTCACTGGCCAATAAGATGTGGGGATGTATTCACTGTTCAAACACAATGAGACCAAGTACCTGAAACAACCACGAAACTAGTACAGCAAACCCAGGCACCATATGGAGGTGACCAAACACAAAGCACGAACCACGAGCCAAAGTGGAAGCACCAGCAGTTTTTTCAGTACATTAATGCAAATCTCCCCACAGCATTTTCGTCCACAGGACTTCTTCAGATGTAACAAAGAAAAACTAACTGTATTTATTATTTATATTTTTGTATTATTTACATATTATTAATTCATACTGTGCTTTCAAATTGGTCACCACGCTATGCATGATGAGTGTTTATATTTATATTTATTATTATATTTGTGTGTACTCTTCATTCTATTCTATTTTATTTTAATTCAATTTATTTGTTTTTAGAAAGCTTTGCTGCTTATAAATCTGCTTATTCATTCACCTGCACTTTTAGTGATATGTTTTTAAAGAATTTTCAAAATGTTACAGAAAGCAGAGTATTTGCATTAATTGCCATGTGTTTTAATTATCAATCATTAAACAATTAACATGATTTGCAAGGGTGGGGTATATAAAGGATGCTACAGTCAGTATTTCTTTGTCCAAACTTGTCCTTTGGAGTCCGTGTCACGAGTGTGCATGTGTACTATGTCTCCCAAATGCTTTGGAGGGGATGTGTATGGCTCCATACAGGAAGGTGTCAGATCCCAATTTGTAACTCCCGTGTATCCATGACAGGACTAACACATGTCTTACCTGTTCTACATGCCTATAACATCACTATGGTATACATAGTACATGCTGGAGAGACAGGTATGTGACACAGACGGTACAACCTACATGAAACAGGCCCCCCCATGCATGTGAAGCACACATCTGCTGTGACACAGCATGTGCAGGTTACAAAACAGGATGCTGAACATGCCAATCATAACTGGTGTTGGGCAACTGTCTGTATTGGACACATGATATTTGTAGATGGGACATCTCCATCAGGACAGCTTGTAGATGTGTGTATTCCCAAAACCCTGGTGACACCTATCAAGGGTAGCAGACCTGTTCACAGTTTAGGGATGCATGAGTATGCTGAATGCCACCATTGTCCTTGTTAGCCTGTTATACACATATGAACCTATGGAGCCATGCACTTATAGTGCTGTACCTTGGTGAAGAGATATTTGTGTGTGTTGACATGCCATCCTATGCTGCTTTATTGCCGTTGTGTTGTATCCATAGCTTATCTTAACAAACTCCTGAAACAGAAACAGGAACAGGTCCATGACACACCTGTCATTGTGTAACTATACAGCCAATACAACATCATACAGCATAAGGTACAAAAATGTATGTGGTGTACTCATGACAAATACCACCATGCAGTATCTCTCAGTAACCACTACAAGTGGCATGGTGAACCAACACTGCATTACACAAGTACATGTTAACTAATATAGTCACTCTGTGCATCAGACACATAGCTTCATTTCCCTGCTCCGATGGCGAGGATGACAGGGATGTGGCACAGGTATCATCACTTGCACAGGGTATTGTGTGGGGGTGCAAGAGGCCTAGGCTGACCCAAAAGGTTGACAGCATATGTATGAGTCAGGAAGGGAAGTAGGTTAGGTGGACCCTGGAAAGGTGCTGTGTTTTGCGTGTGTGTGTGTGTGTGTGTGTGTGTGTGTGTGTGTGTGTGTGTGTGTGTGTGTGTGTAGGTGACTTGCATTTGACAGTGGTGTGTGTGAATGTACACAGTCAAGTTCAGTGCTAGCTCTACACGTGTGCATGTGTTGGACAGCTTTGGACCATAAATGTTAGAGTTGACAGTTCACTGTCTCCGGCCCTGAACATGGGAACTGGTTCTGTCAGGAGTTGCAATGGCACCTACATACCCAAGGTCAGAAGCAGTGCTAGTACTGACAGTGACTGCTGTCTGCTGACACTATGTCCCCCATGGGAATGCCCAGGATCATGATCCCATGGCCTGCCATGTCATGGTGTGGACAGCACACTCTCCTCTGTAGCACTGGATGTACTGCCACTGTGGAAGCGTGATTCTGCATGGTCATGTAGACTCTCAGCAGATGGGATTGCTGACCTACGTCCATGAGTCTGACACTCACCAGCCATACTTTCCAGCACATACAGTGTGTGGTCCAAGACAGACACTGTCTCAGCCCACCTTTTGTCCACTGCATCAGTCAACTGATCCAGGGTGTCTCCAGTGTGGTGGAGGCAGTCACAGATGTCAGACTGTGCTGCATCCATAACCCCAAGCATACATCTGGTGTTCCATTCAGAACATGCCTGTTTCTCCATGATGGCCGAGTGAACCATGATGTAACACTTGTAACAGGCAGTGGACAGACTGCAGGTCTCCTACAAGCACCTGTGTGGGACCTCACCAGCTGTCTGGCTATGGCCAGTGTCTACACTCACCAGAGCCATAGTTGTCACACTTTCCTGTTCAATATCCCCACCCTCTGACTGTCCAATATATGTGGCCTCCGAAGACTGCATATGTGTGGGCATACTGAATGTGTGCAGTGACAATGGAGGCAGAAGAGTGATGTCTACCTCTGGGACAGATTCAGCCCCTGACACCCCCACCTGTGCCTCACTGTGGCCACCATCATCATTAGCGTCCGAAGAGACACTGACATCAGGTTGTGCAGGGGACAGACACCAACCCCCCGGTCACCTGTGATAAGAAAGAAAAAAGTGGTATATGAATATCTGTACTATTGTGTACAAAAAAATCCACCAATACTCATAATAACAAAGACCCACAACCAGGGGCATTTTGTGCTATAGGACTGCAGCACCCCACATCTTTAGAAAGAAAGAAAAAAAGAAACTACAAAATAATTGCGAATCCCGAAACTCCACACATGTATGCTTGGAGTTCCTGGGTACTCACAGAACTCCAGACTGCTGTGTTAGGCAGTCCGGATAGAGAAGAAAGACATCTCTGCCCTACAGCCCAGAAGTCTGTGCGGTAACAACCAACAGAACGGAAGGACACCAGACTGCATTGCCCACAGGCTGGAGCCTCCAGCCTACTCTCGCGTGCCAGGAGAACCAGAAACCAGCACGGGCGGGCTAAGGAGACAGCTGAGTGGAGGACTAGCCAGGAAAACCAAAACCAGCATGAGCGGGCAAAGCAGAGGACTGATGTGGAGACTGCTTACCAAAGCAGAGGACTGGTGTTTCAGGTAGGGAGACATGTGCGTGTGTGTGTGTGTGTGTGTGTGTGAAATGCCCCAGTAGCTATATGGTGGTGGGTAGAGAATACTCAGGCTTGAACCCTGTACCTTGGGTGCAGGTGGCAAGGGCCTGAATTCCCTACCCACCACCATTTGTAAAAAAAGTGCAGATTTTTGCCTCATATTTGTTTTGTTCCTCATAAAATCAGTGGTTTCTGTATGTTTTCCTTGTAAAGTCAGTAGTGCAGTGGTGCACTGGTAGCATTGTTGCCTGACAGCTACAGGTTCTTTGGTTTCATTCTTGGCTGGGGTGCCTTCTATGTGGTGTCTTCTTGTCCTCCCATCTTACAAAGACATGTGTCTGGAGTGCTTCTCCCTGCTCTGCTGAAAATTGGCTTTTGTTCCAAGTCAGACTTTCCTGGTTAACAAATGTTAAATACAAATAACAGGCATTTGAATTTCAAACTTCATATTCTTCAGAAAGTACATGGTAACACAAAACCTTTTATTCTAGCAATTTTCTAAGTTTATAACATGGATATTTGAAAATTGTCCCTATTTTTGGGACTGTATTCCCCCATTATTGGTTTCATCCAGGTTTTTTGTGCTAAGGTTGAGAGCTATGGTGAGAACTGAATTCACTGAATATGTTTGGGGGCTGTCTTCCCCCATTATTGGCTTTGTCCAAGTGTTTTGTGCTCAGAGGTTGAGAGGTATGGTGAGAACTTAATTCATTAAATAATAGCCATTTAAGTTTCAGTCTTCATTTCTTTTAAGAAACAGCTTATGACATAGTGGTATGTTGCTCTGACTATAATGCATAGGGTCCTGCGTTCAAGACTTGGCAGTGAAATGCATGGTGGTAACATAACATTTTATTCTAACAACTTTCCAAGATTATGCAAGCAGTGTTTAAAATGTGTCTCTGGTTTTTGGGCTTTTATCTCCTTATCCTTCCCAATAAAGTTTGGATTTTTCCAGATTTCTTGTGCTGCAAAGTTGAGAGTTACAGTTGAGTGTCAAGTGGATTTTACAAGGAGCTGAGAGCTTGAAGAGACGTTTAGTGCTGCTTATGCTGAGTTTACTTACATTGTTAATAGCATAATAGGTAGTGTACTTGCTTTCACTGCAAGAAGGCTGTGGGACCTACTCCCACAGTATGTAGATGTGCTGCTGATACTGTGCTGTGTTGTACTTTTAAAGGGGATGGATGATGCAGTCCTGCAAATGTCCTCTTTGGTCAGAGGTACCTAGTAACTATGAACCTGTTATCAGTTTGCCATCTATTCCCTATTGCAATATTACTAGCTTATCATTTTTTGTTAATGTAATATAGGCAATTTATTCCTCAAGGGCAACAGGCACTTTATTTGAAGATGAGACAATGAAATATAAAGTTGTTTGCTAGCAGCAACCTCTTCATTAGTTACAGATCATTTTAATGTGGAATTATTTAGATAACTTTTACTTCTGCAGAGATTGTGCATATTTACTGATACTGGTGGATTGTAGAAGTTTGAGTAGACTTTTATGATGGAAATGTTCTAAATTGGGCAGTATTGTCATTATTTGTGCATGCATTTTGTTTCATTGTTTACTGGAAAAATGTTCAACACAAATTTAAAACACCCTCTAACAACTGTACTGTATTATACAAGGAATATAATTTAATGCAATCAGGAAGTTGCATCACAGAACACATGTATGTTTTGTGTGCAAGGAGCCTATCATTTGAAAACAGCCCAAAGTTAATCTTTATCTGTGACTAGCCAAATGTATTTTCTTTGAATGTGGGTTTCGGTGCTGTTTCAATGAATGTGAATTTCAAGGGCAGGGAAGTTTTAATGCTAAGTCTATTTTCATTGTGAGACTGCATTGCTTTGTTTAGCAGATGTCTTAGTGTTTGTGCTGTAAAATGCAAAATAAAACTTTCAAATGAAGTCCAAATCATCATAGAAGCAAAGCGGTATGCACATTAGTGTTTATGGTAAATGGGGTGAAATAGCCAAGTAATGGTTCATTGGAATGGCTGCAGGGGGGAGGCTCCATTTGACCATGATTTTGCGAGGGGGAAAGGCAGCAAACTCAGACAGCCCCGGCTGAAATATACCTGTCAACTGCCCAGATTTTCACAGAATTAATAGATTTTTGCTTCTTATTTTTGGTCTGTTCCTCATAAAATTTGTGGTTTTCTGTCAAATCATTTAGGAATTAAGTCACTAAATGACAGATACTGAGTTTCAGACTTCATAACCTTCAGAAAAATGCATGCTAAAGCAAGACCTATTATTCTATTAACTGTCTCAGTTTATACAAGAGCAATTTTTAGTACTGTTTATATGTTCTCCCCAATATATTTGGCCTTGTCCAGATTTCCTGCATTAACAGGTTGAGAAGTACGTGCAAATAAATTGCTTCATAGAATTAGGCATATCCAAACCTCTCAACTGTACCCGATTTTGGCTCAAAATGTTGCTATTCCCCTAATAATCCCACCGCAAAATGGCAATTTTGGAAGAAAACGTGGAGGGTTTACAATTAATAAATAACTGTAATAATCAGTTATAGATTACTTTTATTTCAGAAATGCATGTAGATTCTTTTATTTTGTTAGCTGCTCAGGTTAACAGTGCTAACATTAAAAAAGTGTCCCTTCTTTGACAGGTTCCCAGCTGTATTGTGTGGCTATTTTATATTTTTGCATCACATTTTTGGTCCATTTTTCATAAAATTGTGTTTTTTTGGCAAATTAGTGGCAAATAATTAAAGACTGAAGTTAAAAAATAATGACAGATATTTGAGTTTCATATTTCATACCCTTCAGAAAATTCAACTAATGCAAGACCTACTATTCTATTATCTTTCTAAGTTTATATGAGCAGTATTTAAAAAAATGTCCTTATTTTTGGGTCTTTATCCCACTTCTATGTATAGCTTTGTCCAGATTTCTTGCTCTGAGGTTGAGAGGTATGACAAATGTGTCAGGGCCATCACAGTCAGCCAGAGGCATTTCAAATTGTGACATACTTGTTGCACCCCACTCCCCCATGTAGTGACTCTGGATGTGTCCAAGCAAGGCAAGGAGCAGTATCCCTTCATCCAAGCTAGATACAAGTACTACAATGGCTTTTCATCTGTCCTTGAATTTGTAGAATGTTCTGGTTTCTGTTATATGTTTATACTGTTTATTTATGCTTATTATTATTCAGAAAGTGCCTGTTGCTCTGTGTTTAAGTAGCAATGCTTTAATGACCATCAGGTAAACTTGTCTGAGATTGTAAGTTGCAAGTAAGCTTTAATAACCATACTGTTAAAGAATTGCCAACATTGAAAACCTTTCTGTTGTTGCCATTCAGAGAATACTTGCATAACTAGATAACGTATTAGCCTTGGGTATTGACTGCATATGACAGTATTTGTAATAAAGGACAGGATTACATTATTTTAAGAAGCTCATTACATTTGTTGGAGACTTGCAGTAATCTTTGCAGGCTTTACCTGTAAACTAAATAGAATGCTAATCTATCATGTGTGGTCCATAACCTGTGCAGTAATCCTTTAAGCAATGTATCTTGAGCTTCTTTCTTGTTTGCTTTTCATTTTTACTTTGATCATGTTTTCCCCATGAAACAAGTAGATAATTGTTGTCAGGCAGCAGGTCTTTTTTGGATAAGAAACATTTTTGCAAGTGAGGGTATCACAGAGATTGCTACTTTCAGCATGTTACTTGGTACTTTAATAAAGCTGAATATAAATTATAATTAGAACTGCAATGCAAGGAGAAGTGGCTTGAGTTGAGTGCTGGTTTGAATTGAGTGCTGCTTGTTTTTTTATACTTGATTTTGACTGGCATTCCAGTAATGTATTTAAAAAGTAATTTATTTTTTCATGCCTCACAACCTTTTTGTTTCCATCTAGATATTAAGTAAGCTGTCATGCAGTCAATGCATTTAAATATTTTTTCTTCTATACTTCATTTTGTCTTGATTGGACTCTCATAATGATGGTTTGGCACCCAGGGCAGCGTATTTAATTAAAGTTACAGTTTTTGTGGTTTTGAGCATAGCTCCTTCCCTTTCTAGTTGGCCACACCCCTTCATATTGTCTCCACCCATTCAGATGTCTCATGCAGCTCCCCTTTGATTTGAAGTCACCAGCTGCCACTGCCCACAACTGGATTAGCAGTCAAACATTTTTCTTCTCTGCTTTTGTCCAAAATAGACTTCCTCAGAACAAAATACACATTCAACTCAAGAGCTTTATAACAATCACTTCAAGTAAATCAAGTAAAACTTAACCAGTAAAATTTACCTTTTAATTAATTAATATAAAACTATATTTGATAAAACAACACATAAATATATTGAAATACACATTTCACTGCCTAATTTATTTTCCTTTCAATCTTTTGTTTTTAAAAGACATTTTAGAGTAATTGCCTCATTTACACTCGTAGACCAATCTGCTCTTAATTGTCGATGCCAAAATGTTTCATTTTGTTCAACTACACTCCTGTGATTACCCCCTCTAAGATTCTTAGGTACCTGTTCCAGACAGGAAAATAAAAACATTCTACTCTGTTTACACATGAAAGTATGTTTAAATAGGACATTGTTCTGGTCCTTAACTTAAATAGAATATAAATGTTCCTTAACAAAACCGTGTCATACTTACCAGGAGCAGGACCATGGTGTTGGCTATTACCTGATAGGCATGTGAAAAGCTGAGGGTAAGATGTCAGCACCAATGCATGTTGCATCACAACAAGGTAATACATCCATATATCTCACATTTACCGTAACAACTACTTGTTTTATTGGTCACATTCTTAGTATGAGAGTACAACTGAGGTTAAACCCTCTCCCAAAGAACAAAGACCTGACACCCACTTAAAATATGTACAACCTGACACACTGACTGCTACAGTATTACAATTCTGATAACTGTAAGCCTACCTGCACCCTCCTCTGTTGTAGAAACTGTGACACCCACCTCCACGATGTATGGTGTGATGGATGCCTGCAAGCTGTCATGTGTGCTTAGATCTGCCAGGAATTCCTCAGTGGCAGTGAGTGGTTGTTCTGCTACAGGCCCTCCACCGGACATGGCATGATCCTTGGGTACATCTGCTGCCCTTTGTCATGCAGCATTGATCATGTCCATTGCACACTGTCAATCCTGCTCATATGTCCTGCCCTGATGGCCTGTGCCATTCACATCACAGACAAGGTCTGTGCACAATGCAACCCGCTGTTCCCTGTTTTGCCTCCTCCTGGACTGTAGGGTGTGATGATGTTGCCTTAGTCCTTTGAGTATAATTTCATTTTCCACATCTGAGAAGGTTGCATGGCATCTAGGTTACATGATTCCTGAAAGACAACAAAAGGGGAACACATTACAGGATCACATACATGGAAGTACACTATGTAGATCTACAGTGAGGACAAAATGGCTAGTACTATCCACTGCTTGCTTACACATGTTATACTCCACAGCATGCAAACATACTAAGTATGTTGATACAACTGAGATAGTAGCAATAGTCAGGTATTCCTGTGTGTGCCTTGACATACACTGCTGTATGATCATACACCTGACACTCAGGTCTACTGTGGTGTGTCCCTTACGGGCAACCCCCCCAGTAATATATGATAAGAACAGTGCCACACAAATACAATTGTGCCATTGCAACCACTATAAAGGGACGGTCCTTGAGACCAGTGTGCCACAATGACAAATAGCAATGTACCCTTGATGCACTATACATCCTGTGTAGGTGTATGACAGCAGAAGACCAGTGACATGTCATTATCACAGGTCTAATGACAGGCTTAATGCTGTAATCCCTATTCCCTGTAAGTCTATTCACCCATCTGCATCCTGTTGTACACAAAATCAGTTACATACTTGATGCAGTGCAGTACTCCTCTGTTGATATCTGATGATAGTAAAGTTTTCACAAAGGCGTGCTCTTTTTTGAGGAAAGTCTCATACAGAACGATTCCCCATATCCAGCTGCTTGCCGTTTAAACATGCTTCTTAGCAGGTGATTGCCTCTAAACCGATCTGTGGGTCTGAAATGCTAATTGCAGCCAACACAACTGATTTGCACTATCATCGGCCAATGACATGCAACCAGTGTACACTATATAAGGCCTTCATGTAGATTAGGGGCTCCTTTCTGATATGCTGTGCTGGACATTACTGGGTTGAGGAGACTACCTAGTCGCAGAGGGTAGGTCTGTAGCAGAAACCTTTACATAGAGATGTGTTTGCTACAGGCTGCAGCTGCTACTGCTGGCAATAGACATAGGCAGAGACTGTGTGCACATTGGAGGACAACAAGCTATAGGAGTAACTGTGGGAGCTGTGTCAGCCTTGTTGTAGAGGCAGAGCCAGAGTGAGGCTACTCTTTCCACTTCAAATAAGACGTGTTTAAGGTAAGTATATTAGTTAACTGTATCTCTAACAGAGTACTAGGCAATGTATTTGATGTGTCCTTGAGTAAAATGGGGTATAAATGTAAGAACATGTCCACCATTTGGGTAACTGTCAGGCCATGTGTTACAGTCTGGTAGTAATTTGCAGCGTGTATGAGGGTAGGCCTTGTTACAAGTAGGAACTTCCTATGTATATGGTATCTGTGCAGCTGTGATAATCTCCACAGTGACTTTGGAAGAATTGTGTGGTGCACTCTGATATTAGTGGCCCTCATTTGCAGTACCTACATTGAATTTCTCTCTGAATGCATATTAATGCATGATGTGACACTTTATGCACAAATAGTTTTGCTATACGGATATATGAAGTGTGTTCCTACCTGCAGGCCTATGACTTCCATCAGTGAAAAGCAGACATGTTATTTAAAATGCATTGTGTGGATAGAGTGCATGCCTCAGTCATTAATTGCTGCCTTCATAATACTGTATATTCACTTCTACACACCACTACATTTGAACCCAGGACTGTATGTGGCAAAATGTACTGTTTGCAAGGTGATTAACAGACTGAGCTACCAAGTTATTTGCAAGATGTATGTGCACACATGCAGGCTGTGACATACATTTTCTACATCCATCAGTATGTGGATGGCTTTATATGGATGTATATGTGCACCAGGGTCCCAGTTGAACATGTATTTTGACATTAGTATTTTAGCAGGTGTCTTTCTACATGTTGCTGCTGAAGGGCACATTTACCTGCTATCACAGGCCTCACCTACATCCATTATTATGGCTTTGGCTGTCTAGTGTTGCACTATTACACCAGAGTCCAAGTTACACTCCCATTTTTTCCATTGCTATTTAATCAAGTTTGTACAGCGTGCATCATGCAGCTCCACTGAAACATAGTTAATGACTGTAACTGGCAATTACTATGTTTCGTTTAAACCAACTGTTTTAATCAAGAGTTGTGTGGCATAGCACATAAATGCAGTGGTCTGCAGATGCAATGGTCTTGGGTTCGATATATGGGACAGGTGTTTATTTTGTAAGTGTGTATTGCAAGTTTAAAAACACATACAGTCAATATACCTCTATTTAGCTGAGCTTAACAAAGCTGTGTGATGTGTTGTGTCGCACAGCAATCCTCTAAAAAAAATATAAAGAAAAGAAAAATGGGGAGATAGGAAAGTGGTGAAATGGGGTACAAGCAGGGGGGAAAATATAATGAAAGGCAGGTAGGGATGTGCAGAAACAATGTATGAAAGAACCATAGCTATCCATTTCTTGACAGCAACAACTGTGCACTTCAACAGAATTTGCACATGAGTTTGAACTGTCAACCCCAGAGAGAGAGGGGTGAGGACAACATAACTGTGCTGTCTAGCCAATTGGTACAAATTACATGTGTCCAGATATGTGAAATGGAGAGATATGTATGGGACAATATTTTTTTGGGACAGGTTCGCATTTGTTATTGTTTTTTTAAGGTGAGAGTGGAATGTTGGAGTAGGGGCATAGGTACATGTGGGGGAGATAAATTTGGTAGGTGAGGATGCATTTACAGGCACACAAGACAGACAAGACAGCAGACAGGAGCGGTGAGTGACAGATGAGGGGGATGAACACCTTGGATAGGGAGCATGTTCTGGAATCCAAGTCCCATGTGCCTCCAGACAGCAGCAGAATGACTCACATCCCCACCCATGGGACTGCTGGCACTGCTCTTTCACTGTCCAGGGGGTGGCAGTGCTGGAGGCTGGGCATTTGGGCAAGGCTTCCCCACCAGGTTGGCCAGCATGCCCTCAATCCAGTGCAGGCAGCAGTCAAACCCACGGTAGACTATTCTGCACACCAAAACTGGCAGCTCATTCTGAGCGACAACACCCCCTCCACCACCCCTCCCAGAAGGGGGCCAGGCCCTGTCCAATAGGTCAGTACTACCCGACACGGCAGGTAGTGCCGGGTCAGCAGAGGGGCACCACCGGTCTGGGTCCCAGATGTGCTGGTAACCGATGCCATAGCCAGTTGAGGCAACGTAGATAGATCAGCTGGAACCAGCCTACCTTGATGTGCTGTAGTAAATGAGGTATAGCAGCAAGCTAAGGCTAGTAATAACCAAACCATTGTTAGTATTAACAGAATGAAACATCATTTTAATTAATCCCAATACATATTAATATATATTATGTGTAACATGACAGCAAATAACATAACAGTTAGTATGTTAACAGCATGCCGGTACGAATTAAAGCATAAGGCCAACAAAACAGTTAAACAAAATATGTTAATATTAAATCATAATAAATCATAACATGACAACAAATAACATAACAGTTAGTATGTTAACAGCAAGCCAGTAAGAATTAAAGCATAAGGCCAACAAAACAGTTTAACAAAATATGTTAATATTGAATCATAATAAATCATAACAATAATACATCACATTTTGCAAAAATATAGTTAAACAAAATATGTTAACACTGAATCGTAATAACCCATAACAATAATACATCACATTTTGCAAATATATAGTTAGTTTAAATCTGTTAATACTAATCATAATAATAAATAACAATAATATATAAATGAATATGAGTGGGGAGAAAGAGAGAGAAAAACAATCTGTTACTGCAATGCAGACTATATCCCTGAAAACACTGATAATAAATACTCTACAGCAGTGTGGTTTCAGTTTTGAGTACAGTGACTACAATTCTCCTATAGCTGATGTAGCATATATAGCTGTTAGCATGGGTCAGTATGGGCCAAGCAATAACAAATGCATGTACAGAACTACACAAAACACTTTCGCATAATGTGGACTTCTAAAACTACCAAGGTGTTCTGTAAGTGGATTTGGTAATACATTGCATTCCAGGTAATTATTTTTCTGGTAATCCTGTGACAGATGGATTAGGCAGTTTTAATTACACTATGAGAAATTGTGACACTTGAGAGGCATGTTTGTGTACAGTACATAAACTAGACATCCGTCATGTCTTAGGTGGCAGGCATGGAAGTAGAACCCGATAGCTGTGACTGCAGGGGACATCTGCAAAAAATGTAACATTGCCTGCAGCAGCTTAGTGCAGACATGCAAAGAATACAGCCATTCTGGGAATATGTAGACGGATGTATTTAGGAATCAACAATGTTGCTTAATGCTTTATTGGTATTACTGATAAGTGTCTGTGAAATGTTAGCACAATCATATCTGCTCATAACATGGGCTACCTCAAACATATGCCATCTGTTCCTGGAGTGGGAGAAAAAGACTGCCACTACCAACATTAGGAACATCAGAAATTATGTTCTCCAAGCTACACATTAATAATAAAAAAGTCATCAACATAATTGGCTGTTACTTTCCCCCAGGTGACAACATAGACTCCGTAGAAAATCTACTGCATTAGGCCTCTAACTCACTTCCTTAAGAAACTATTAAAATAGGTGATTTTAAAATCAACTGGCTAACATGTAACTCCAACAACTTCACTAACTTCATCAACCTTCATGGCTTTACTCAACTCATCCAATCTCCAACTAGAGTTGATAAAAACACAAAGAGGCAATCAGTCCTAGACTGGATGTTGACTAACAGACCAGATCAAACTAGGCAATCAGGCTGCTTACCAGATAGCCTAAGTGACCACTCACCAACCTTCCTAAGCAGACATTCAACCTGCATGGCTAAACCCACGATATACTGAGAAACACGCAAAAAATTCTTCAACTCCAGTACCTTTGTAACAGCACTGAAAAGATGTAACTGGCTCCCACTGAAAACTTTAAACCTAGATGAGGCTCTTTCATACTTCAACTCCACCTTCCTTGATATTCTAAACTATCATGCACCCCCCAACTACCATCAGAGCTAAAGCTAACTATGCCCCCTGGTTAACTAAAGAGACTAGATCCCAGCTACGGAACAGACAGAGCGCTTATCATGGACATTAAGGGACTGCTACATACATTTTAAAGTTTATATTAAATTTGTTGTTTTTATTTGTTACACATTGAATATAGTCATGGTGGTGCAGCGTGTTTGCTTTTTTGATTCTATATTTTTACTAGCTAGCATCTTAGCAGTGGTAGATATGTTTTTGACTTGTTTTTACATTTGATCACACCACTGCCCATGGCGAATGATATAGCAAATGGCAGCCATATGAGAAGTTCACTCAATGTTGACTTTCTTCATCATAAAGGAACAGAATGTCTGGAAGGTAACACTAATCCATTATTACATCTAAGCTTTGATACAAATGAGATCCTGGAACTCGAAGGATCTCTTAATAACAGTAACTTTGATATTATCTTAAATGAAGTAGAGACAGCAGCATACAAACTCAAATGGCCTGTTTGGCAACAATTCCATCTGGAAGCCAGTTTGCATCACCAGGTTATACCGAGAGGTATTAGGATTAAATGTATGCCCAGCTATGGGAATCAATATCCTGAGCTGCTAGCCAAGTGACAGGCTTTCGGTATATGAAGCTACTCATTGAATTTTTAAACCAGAAGAAGAAAAAATATTAACACAGATCAAAGGAAAACAAGATGAATTAGAGAAGGTCACCTTGAATCCACAGCAGATTAACAAGCTAGAGACACTACAGTTCAATCTTAATGTTTATGATTCGAACCTGAAACAGCAGAAAATAAAGAAATTAGCCAGGGATGTTGCTGGCCTCAAACATGGGTGCATTTTTGAATGGCCCAGAGAGGAGAGAAGACTGGAAACTCGAGCTCAATGGCGACAATGTTTCCAATAATGTTAATTCCTCTTGTAGCATGAATACAGTGACCATGGAACCAGACCATCCACAAGTAAGAGTAAACACTCGAACTCTTACTACTACAACAGAACTCAATGCAGTATCTAATCAAGTCAGTTTAGAGGGACCTAGCAACTTAACCACCACTTGTACAATACCAAAGAAAGGAGTGGTACATGCCCCCATTAATCAAAAGTTGCCATTTTTTTTAAGCAAACTTATTTCAGGAGTCAACGTACTCACAGCCAGGATCGGAAGAGGAAGAAGACAATTAATTTAATAATTGACTGGTTGTGAATATTTCTGATTATGTGTTAATGATGACTGAACGATCAGTTTTAGAGAGAGGACTTACATTCATTCCTTCCCTAAAATCTGACCTGAGTGAATTTGTAATTGACCTAAAATGTTTTGGGCGCAACGTAACTTTAAAAAATATCTACGGTAATAATCCCACTGAAACCTGTACTCTGAGGAAATCTAGTTCCTTTGTACCTATCAACCACCCTGCAGTAGAACTCTTTTTACATTCATGTAACAACAAAGTGGAAAAGCTGCAAACAGAACCAGGGAATAAGCATTTCTATAACATCACTCCAGCTGAAAGAAAGGCTATCGTTGATTTGCAACATAATGAAAGTATAGTAGTGAAACCGGTCGATAAAGGAGGGGGGTTAGTAGTATTACAAGCTCAGTGGTACAGAGACAAGATGTTAGAGATGCTCAGTGATAACAACACATACCTCGAAGTATCACCATCAGCTCTGAAGAGTTCCATACAAAGAATAACGGTCTATTTAAAGGACATGTTACTGGATGGACTAATAGATCTTGATTTATTTAACGTCTTACATGTGATACATCCTACTATTCCCTCCATAAGTGGGTTACCAAAAATCCACAAAGATTTATGTAATCCCACTTTACATCCTATAGTTTCAGGACAGGGATGGGTCACTGAAACCATGTTGCCATTTGTGGAGAAAGAACTGAGTAGCATACTCAGATCTTATGACACTGACCTATGAGATACTGATGATTTCATCAGAAAACTACAAGCTGTCTTGGAACATACTACAGGCACTTCGGGTCTTTTACTAGCCACTCTAGACTTAAATAGTCTTCTCACCGCAATACCCAGTGATGCTGGGGTAGAAGCTATTAGACGAATTCTGGCATCAAAAATGCATCAACTAGAGGTAGACAATATATGTGCACTTCTGGAATTAATTCTGGAGAACAACTATTTCACATATGGAGATTCTATATATTGGCAATGATGGGGAGTGGCCATGGCATTCCCTGTGCAAATAGTTATTCAAATCTGGTCCTTGTAGAATGGAAGCATGAACATGTGCTTGATCCTGTTAACCCATGGTGTCATTGTATTATCTACTATGGGCGGTTCGTAGATGACCTCTTTATTCTCTGGAATGGAAAAGAAGAAGACTTCTCTTTGCTTTGTGAGTATCTAAATGACACTACCAGTTCCCTAAAGTTTACTGCAAAATGTTCATGTACAGCAGTCGACTTTTTGGATATGAACATCATGTTGAGGGAAGATAAAGGTGTACATATAGCATTACACAGAAAGGATATATGATGGAGAAATCATTATCTTATGAAAAGCAGCATGCATACTAGACACATTGCAAGAAATATTATGCGCAATGAAGTCACTATAATTTCCAGACGTTGTAGTCAGGAAGCTACTAAATTAAAAGAAATCTAATTTTTGGAACAAAACTTGAAAAAGAGGGGATATCGTGAGAGTGATTTTTATATTCCTGAACAAGAGCTTCCTGAAAATGAGGCTGCAAAAGAGGTCAATATGTTGCATAATACAAATCAGAGAAAAAATAACATGACAATCATGCTTACATATAGTACGGAGAATGCACAAATAAAGAAAGCGATACAGCAGTTCTGGCCTGTACTAACTCAGGACTCTCGTCTGAGAGATATAGTAGGTGACAAACCAGTGTTTGGTTATAAAAATAAGAAGAACATTAAAAGACTACTGTGTTTGAAGGATGGCTTTCCTAAATCAAAAATTAAAGGACGCAAAGGAACATTTAAATGAGGCAATTGCACAGCCTGCGAACATATTGATGGTCAAAATCATTTTACACATCCAAAAACAAAGAAGAAATATTTTTTCTCCATAAAGGCTACTTGTATCACTCCCAGTATTGTATATTTAGCTACCTGCACATTGTGCCCCTCGTATTACATGGGCAAAACGAATCAACCTTTCAAAAACCGAATTTTGAGACATATGAGAGATATTCGGAATAAAGACATACATAATACTTTAGCAGTACATGTGGATGCATACCCTGAACATTCTTTTAAGTTCAAAGTCATCAAGCAAATTTTTGTAGGAATGAGGCAAGGGGATATTACTAACTGCACAGAGTAGTGCGAAACAAAATGGATCATTAACCTACGAGCAGACCAACTTCCGGGTCTGAATAGTGTCGCACCACTAAAACCAGTGTTAAAAGCTAGGAGACCTACTATTGGCTGATTCAAGGGTGTGCCTGTCTATAGGCTTAATTATTGGCTCAAAGCCTAACATTAGCATGAGTCATTACATCTTATATGCCAGTGGTTAAAATGAAGGTGTGTACATAATGGAGCATGATGATTGGAAGAAACATTTTTTGAATGAATAGATTTGCACACGAACATCTGGGAGATGCCGTTTAAATAGTTACTTCCAGTCCTATTATTTTAACGATCTGAGGAAGATATTTTGAAAGCGCTTATTGTGGACATTAAGGGACTGCTACATACATTTTAAAGTTTATATTAAATTTGTTGTTTTTATTTGTTACACATTGAATATAGTTGTGGTGGTGCAGCATGTTTGCTTTTTTGATTGTTTAACAGACAAAGCCTGGTCAGACTGGTAAAAAGTAGGTACCCCTGCTGCTAAACAAAAATATCTAGAACTTAGAAATAAGACAAAGAAAATGATTAAAGAGGACAAAACAAGATATTACCATAACATACAAATTAGACAACAAAACGATCCTAGAACGTTTTGGTCAGCCATCAACAAAGTACTGCAACCAGTAAAAACTGGCACCCTTTCCCCTGTAAATGCAGATAGTTCAACCAATATAGCAACTCAATTCAACACATTTTTTACAGAGTCCATCCTATCCCTAGATAACTCTCAAAACCAGTCCAAAAACCTTAATTCACCAGATATCAATGCTATGGAACAGCATTGTACACTTCAACCTGTCCCTTTCCCCACAATTAGAAAACTACTTAGTAAGCTAAAACCAACGACTCCTTCTGCTAACAGACTACTAGCTGAATTCTTAAAAACTGCTGCCGAGGCTTTTGCATATCCAGCAGCAATTATTATAAACTGCTCTATTACAGAAAACCCACTCCCTCAGCTCTGGAAAATCTCATACATTACTCCACTTCACAAGGGGGGCAACTCCAAAGAACTTACTAATTACTGTCCAGTTGCCATGCTCTCTCCCCTCTGCAAAATCCTTGAAAGGTGTGTCCACACACAAATCATGACACACCTAAAATCTAATAATCTACTCTCTAAAACCCAACATGGTTTTAGACTATCCCAGAGCACCACTACCACCCTTATGTCCTTCACTCAGACAGTAAACAACCATAGAAACAACAGAAAGTTTGTCTTGGCTATCTTTCTTGACTTTTCCAAAGCTTTTGAGATGGTTAGTCATGATAAACTAATCAACACTCTTTCAGAACTAAATCTCAGCTACCCCACTATCTCCTGGTTCAGGAGCTATTTAACAGGCAGACAGCAGGCTGACAGATGGCACCTAGAACTCTATCCTCTACCACCAGTCTCACTAGGACTCCCACAAGGTTCCATTCTTGGGCCACTGCTGTTTTCTATTCCTGAATAAACTTCATACAGCCACACTACAGGCCTCAATCATCCAATATGTGGATGACTCAACACTAATTTGTGCTTCCTCCTCCCTCCATGAATTGCAACATCTAACACAGGCCTCCTTTCTCTCTGTAGAAAGATGGCTTACTGACTCACAGCTAATATTAAACCCCAACAAAACTAAGCTCCTCATCTTTCCACCCACACAGCATTCAACACATGACCGAACATTTAATATCACCTCTAGTAACAGTACTATCATATCTTCAGTCAGTCACACCAAACTGCTGGGGGTAGAAATTGATAGTAACATGAAAATCAACATACATATATCCCTTACTATAAAGAAAGTACACAAAAAAATAGATCTACTATATAGAAAAAACAATTCCTAACAGAGAGCATTAGAGCCACTATTGCTCGTACTCATCTCATGTCTCTCTTCCCCAATCCTCACCAATATAAGAAAATCTGACCTATCCAAGTTGCAAGCTTGCTATACAAAATAGCCAATTCTCCTTTTAGCACACACCACTGCATTCCTCTCAAACAGCTTAACTGGCTTGAACTTCCCCAACTCCTGCTATATAATCAACTCATACTAGCCCACAATTTGCTTTACTACCCTGATAAAACACCATCCCTACAAAACATACTACATTCATAGACCACAACAAGAGTCCTGCGAGCCAATCACAAACCCCTACTACAAGTATTTAAAGCCAATAACTCTATGGGTGTATCCATCTATAGTAATTTTATTGCTAAACAATGGAACAGCCTCCCCCCCAAGATCTTAGCCATAGCTTCCACTACCTCTTTCAAAACAGCCCTAAAATCACACTCATGGCTCTGTAACTGCGATAGCCCTGGGAAGCATTTCACAAATTCTACTGTTCTCTCTCCAACTCCTCTCCACCTACACTTACTGTCTAAGTCTTGTCACCGGACACTTCCTCACCAAACCAATAACTCTTGCCCATCTCCTACCTTCTTAACTCCTCTTTCCACTCCTTCTCATGATTGTTTTAATCAACTTAATTATCAATACAAACTTGTTTTTAGCTTCTGCTCAGGCCTGCATAAACATGTAACTAGTGGAAATTGAATTATATCTCAATGATGTCATTTAATAGATTTGTGAGTCATTTGTACTATCATATGTTTTACCAGTGTCCAAGTTATGTACAACTTGTCTACTGTATTCCAATTTCTCTGTTTGTAAATGATTAGTGTTGTATGTGGAGCTTTTCTCCCCAGGCCTCTGCTGAAAAAGGATCTATGTCCAGTCAGACTTTCCCGGTAAACAAATGTAAAATAATAAAAAAAAAAGTGACATAATTTGTTTTGCATTCTAAAACTATTACAGTGCTATACTGGACTGGAGTGATAGTAGAACATACATGCATGGCATACACCCATACTGTATTTATTGAAAAAGATTTCTTTAGGAATCAAAAAAGCTGCTTAACACTTTATTGACATTGCTAAGTGTCTATGGAATGTAACCGCAATCATATCTGTTCATAACATGGGCTACCTCACCCATATACCTTTTGTTCCTGGAGTGGGAGAAAAAGACCGCATTATGTGACATAATTTGTTTTGCATTCCAGAGCTATTACAGTGTTATACTTGACTGCAGTGAGACTAGAACCCACTTGCATGAAATACAGTCAAACTGCATTTATTAAAACACATTTCTGTAGGAATCAACAATGCTGCTTAACACTTTATTGGTATCGCTGATAAATGTCTGTGAAGTCCACACAATATCTGCTCATAGACTGGGCTACCTCACCCATATACCGTTATTACCTGAAGTAGGAAGAAGAGAGAGCATTATCTGACTGATATTGGCCTGGAGACATCCTTGGACCATATTATGAGTTAAACAATACAGTTTACAGGACATTAGTTTAGCATTTTACAGCTATTACAGTGTTACACTTGACTGCAGCAACCTTACCATAGACAAGCAATGCATATACCTCTACTGCAATGGTTATGATAACACAATCCTGCTGTACACCATTTTGCTTGCTGTTATTGGTATTGTTTATTGTTTATTGCAATACAGTTGTTCATTTATTGTACTACAGAACTAATTGCCTATTTATTGCACTACAGTTCTACTTGCCCATTTATTAGACTACAGTTTTTATTGTGTTTACTTTATTACAGTAAATGCTTTACTCTTTCTTGCTTATTGCACTACAGTTAGCATAATACATCCATACATACCACACTCACTGCACAACCTGGTCACATGCCTGGCATGGGGACTCAACATTGTGAGCCCTCTCAGCTGCAGCTGTTGGAAGAGAAGCACACCATTATTGCATGCCAGTTTTGTAGACATTAAGCTTGCATATTGGTAAAACAGTGGAAAACCTACTTACATATTTGTGGAACATTCACAGCTCTGGCTTCTTGGACCCAGGTATCCAAGATTCCCCCCTTTCTCCTCTTCAGGTTGTCATAATGGTGCGGACACTGCTTACCTATGCGGGGGATACCAGTAACACAGGTGAGTTCCCTGGCCAACCAGCCCCAGGCCTCCACCTTATACACTGAGCCCTGGAAACCACCCTACAGCAGTCTGGGTTCATGATTTTTTACCATTAGCCCAACAAAAACCCTGGACTCCTGAACACCCCATCTCTGGGCCTGAAAGCATGCACCTTCACCAGCACCATCTGCCATATCACCAGTTGATCTGACTCCAAAGACTGTGGCAAAATTCCTGCCTATTGCACCAAATATAGGCTGTTTCCCACCCTTACATGTCAAATTGCAACATTCAAAAAAGTGCCATGTTGCTTAGCATTGCACAAACCAGTTAAGCAAAGCTAAGCAGTGAGAAAACTTGCACAACTGAAGTTTTAGCTAAGCTTAGTACTGCTCAATCAAAAGTAGCCACTAGCTTGTTTAAATAGTGTTCAGCACAGCACAACAGCGTCATATCTCACAAATTTGTTTTTAAAATTAAACATATATAATAAATTAAATTACAGGCATTTTATCACTGCCATGGTCTCAAACCCAGGACCTACTAAGTATTAGGCTACATCTCTACCCATTCAGCTACTTGGATATTATGAAAACTAGTATACCTTCACATATACTACTGGGCTACTGGTAGCATTGCTAAGCAATGTGGTGTGCCCCGCAAAAAAAAAAAAAAAAATAGACCAAGACATAAATAATTAATTACATCCGGTTTCTATTTTTAGATGTCTAGCAACTGTTGGCTATGTATGTATTAGCACCATTCAGCTCTGCAGCATTCTGAGCCATGCCGCACAAACAGCAATTTAAAAAAAAATATTTAAAATAAGAAAAATACAAAATTATGATAATTAATGACATCCAGTTTCTACTTTTAGATGCTTGACAGGTGTCAGCTGTCTATTTGTGAGCACAGCTTGGCAATGTTGCACTCCATGGCACCCAAACATACAAATAAATAAAATAAAGTATTACACATTTGACCCAATTCACAGCATTTTGACAGTAGTGGGGAGCAGTACAGGGAGCATCACCCTGTATACATCCACAACCATCAGTACCGTCTATACTACTCCTTACATGGATTCAATATCCCTGTTCCTATGCACTCTCTCGGCAGCACGTCATCATTTATATGCATGGCATATTGTGACTTTGATCTTTGTGCACTTAATAAAGGATTTTCGACTGGAAACTGACTGCCTGCCTGCCTTGCTTGGATTACTTTCGAATACTTAGTAATGCTGTACAATTCTATATTTTTTATTATTATTTTTTGTTTTGTTTTGACTTAAGACGAGTTTAAGTTCGCTACTTCTACTACTATTGTCTGATCTGATTAATATACAGTGATTAACTAGAGATATGTGGACTGAAAATCTTCCACACAAAGAAGTTTCTTACACTGTTTTGTTTTTGGACCACTACACTTGTTTAGTAGGTTGTTTTGAGACTTCGGGGATACCACTGAGATTACTTGTTTTTAATCTCAAAAGAACAATACAACAATGTGCTGAGCTGATTGTAAATGATGTTACCTTCACTAAGACTGAAGATACAGCAAATCTACTGGCTGGCAACACTCTTCAATCTCAACTTTAACCTCCATACAGGTTTTGTACCAAGTAAATTGTGAACATCTGCAGTTATTCCCCTGCATAAGGAGGACCTTCCACAGACCCAGGCAACTACATACCCATAAGTCTGACCAGCCTCATATACAAAGCCATGAAAAGACTTATCATAGAATCAATCAATAAGAACAAAGAGAACCTTCAAACATTGGACCCATCTCAGTTTAGATCCATCAAGAGCAAATCATGCTTACTCAGCCTGGTAGATTTTTTTTTTTTTTAAATGTTGCGAAAGCAATGGATGAAGACAAAACAATACACACTGCATACCTCAACGTGGCCAAAGCTTTTGACATAATTCCCCACTTGGGCATAGTAGAAAGCTAAATAAACTGGGAAAAAACCCTTATATCACCCACTGGATTGCCAACTGACTCACAGATAGGATGCAGATAATAAAAGCAGAGGAAGTTACCTCTACAAAGAGACCAGTTGCCAGTGGAGTCCCCCAGGGTTCTGTGCTGGGACCTGTCCTGTTTGGCATCTACATTTCTGAAGTAAAAGCCAGTACCAAAAGGCTCTGACTAAGTTTGCAGATGACTGTAAGCTATGATCAGTCATTGTCCCAAATAAATAACTGGTGTCAAAATCATGCATTATTGTATCCTTTGGGAAGTCATCTACCCCAGGGAAATATCACACTGACATTAATCCCCTAAGGGTTAACCTAGTTGTTCGAAATTTGGGAATTTATGTGGATAGTGACCTAACCTTTTGACCAACATGTGTCTATTGTTGTAAGAGAGCTTATAAACCAAGGGATTGTGTCTAGATCTAAGAATCTCATTGTCCTCCTATACTCGGCCCTCATTAGGCCAGTCATTGAGTACAATGCCACTATTGGCATATATCTGTCAGGACACATGAAACAACTGAAATGCCCACAGCAATACTTTGCTAAAAGGATACAAGGTTTAAATAACATGTTGTATGTGGGCCGACTCAAAGCCTTGTCGCTGTACTCCATATCCTACAGACTGGTAAGAGGTGATCTGTGTCTGGCATACAAAGTATCCTCTGATCCATTACTGATGGATTTACAGCACATCAGCAAGCCAAATGGCATCAGAAATGCTCGGTCTAGAGATTTAAACTTCTAATGCAACATCAACAGAATGGTTGGGATGGACAGGTACATTTCACAGAGGATACCGCTGTTGTGGAACAGACCCCCCCTCCCATCTACATAAAACAAGCCCAACTCAGATCTATGGATGGGATACAAAACTTTTATGCAAGGACTACCTCCAGTACTAATAATGGTCAGAGGCAGCTCCTAAATGCTTCATCACATGCATTGGTACCCTTAAATTATCTATAGTATGATCACAGTTATTTTTATTAGGGGTAATATATAATTATTGACCATGATAAGGGTAAGGCCAGACTTTAGCCAAATGGGATCATAGATGTCTCCCTTCCCTCTCCAAAATGTGGAACACTATCTCTCCTAATATGGCAAAGTCAAAGTCAAAAGTCAAAGTAAACTTTATTGTCATTCAAATCTACACCACAGTGTAGCTGAATGAAACTGTGTTGCTTCATTCCCAGTGCAAGGACATACATACAGAAAAACATTATACTAAAAACTTAAAAAGTAATTTGACATTACAAAAACATAACTTATAAATAGAAATAGATAGAACAACATATAGATATTGCACAGTGTATATTGCACTTTCTTGAATTTTTTGTATAAGGGTACAGGTGAAGAACAGACAGTTAGAACTGCACATTCAAATATGGACATCTATATTACACTCGTATGAACTGAGTAAAATTAGTAGAACATGATGAGCCTGTAATATGTACTATTCCTGCTCAGATAGATATATACATCCTTAGGTGATTAGGGGGGAATGAAGGAATGGCCTTTCTTCTGGTTTGCCTTTTGACAGAGTTTAACAGTCTAATGGATATGGGGAAAAAAACTGTTGTTCAGCCTGGAAGTCTTGCAGTGCATGCTTCTGTATCTTCTACCCAAGGATACAGTAGGTGGGAGAACATGCCATATGCAGGATGGGTAAAAGTCATTGGTTATTTTTCTGGCTCTTCCTATGTATTGAGTCTCATGCAAGTCATCCAAGGGTGTAAGTGAAGAATCAATGATTTTTTTTTTGCTGCCCTTACAACTCTCCTGAGACCTCTACAGTCAGACACATTACAGTTCCCATAGCAGATTATGATGTTGTTGGTTAGGATGTTCTCAATAGTGCCCCTGTAGAGTTCTAGGAGTATGGACTGCGACAAGTTATCTTTTCTCAGTTTCCTTAAGAAGTGCAACCATTGCTGTGTTTTTTGAAAGTGTAGTTGGTGTGCTCTGTCCAGTGCTCCGGTTTCCTCCCACATCCCAAAGACATGCTGTAGGTGGATTGGACACTCTAAATTAGCCGTAGGTGTGAGTGCATATGTGTGTGTGTGTGTGTGTGTGTGTGTGTGTGTGTGTGTGTGTGTGTGTGTGTGTGTGTGTGTGTGTGTGTGTGTGTGCCTTCTGTGAAAGGTTGGGCGCTGGGCTGGCAACTCAACACCGTAAAACTCCACTGCTAATCATGAGTGGACAGGTGATCCCCTGTGGCGACCCCTAACCAGGAAAAGCCGAAAAAAGAAGAAGTCGGTGTGCTCTGTCCAGGACAAGTCTTCTGAGATGTGCATTCCTAGAAATTTCATGGTCTTGACCTTCTCCACTGACACCTCTTTTATGTCTAGAGATTTATGTGCTCCCAAGTCCACAATCAGTTCTTTGGTTTTGTTGACATTCAGTGCTAAGTTGTTGCTATCACACCAGCCTATCAGATGCTCCACCTTACTTCTGTACAGCCTATCAAATGCTCCACCTTACTTCTGTACAGCCTATCAGATGCTCCACCTTACTTCTGCTGTTTTCCTCTCCATTCCTGACCAGACCTATGACCTGGTGTCATCTGCGAATTTGATGATTTTGTTGGACTCCTGTCTGGCCACATAATGTGGAACAAATGGTTAAAATCTGGAGCACTTAATAATACCTTACTAACAACTTCAACTAGAAAGCTCACGAGATGGTTAAAATGCGTTACTTTATACTTCTAACAAAACCTTTTGATGAATTAATATGATTCAGTACTATTTACCATTGATATCAGTTAAAACATACTTAACACTGAGTGTGTGATGAACACTTTCAGTGGTGAACAATGAGGAACCTGGACTTTTTAATACCCAAAATGAGTAACATTCTGCATAATGATATACACTTGAGAGGTATAAATTAGCTAGGTTATTTCAAGCACAAGAAGAGAAACAGGCTAGGCTTAAAATGGTCCTCAAGGGCAGTTAGCCTAGGACTTACCTTTAAACCTTTGAGACAGTGATAGTCCTAAGGGGGAGGGGAATACATAAACACATATTCACATGCAACATACTGACATCATTTTCCTTTGCTTCTACAAGTTATGAACAGCCAAGTGGCATGCCGTTCATTTTTCAGTGCTTTGAGCACAGAATTTGACCATAAGGGCTGGATGGCTCACTCTTTTTGACTTCTCCAATATGTGCTGCCAGTGCTTTGTCTGTGATGTAAAAGGATAAATCATGGTTGCTGTCACTGCAGCCCCCATTTTACTAGTGAACCAGTGTATAGAGGAGCCATCTTTGGGATGGAATAACCAGCTGAAGGTTATTTCACTCATCACAACAGAATGGAAGCGATAAACCTCCTCCTAGGGAAGGCTCCAGAATAAGCAGAAGTGTAAGGGCCATAAAGCTGTGGCTTGCCTAGCAGGGGAATACTGATGTAGCTACAAAAGGTGCAGCATCTTCGTGTGTGTGTGTGTGTGTGTGTGTGTGTGTGTGTGTGTGTGTGTGTGTGTGTGTGTGTGTGTGTCTGTGTGTGTTTACCTAAGTATACATAGCATCGGACTGGTAATGCAAGGCATGTCTTGATCACCCAACAATGTGGGAAAGACATTTACAAACATGCAAAAAAATGTCCAAATCCATAGCAGATGGCCAGTATTCCCACCAGATGACAACCACGGTCATCATCTTATATTTCTTTCTCTGAGTGTCTTCTGACATAGGAAACTATGGGGTAGACAAATGTGAAAATGGGGAATGACTGGTAAAAGAAAGGAAGGAAGGAAGGAGGGAAGGAAGGAAGGAAGGAAGGAAGGTAGGAAGGAAGGAGGGAAGGAAGGAAGGAAGGTAGGAAGGAAGGAAGGAAGGAAGGAAGGAAGGAGGGAAGGAGGGAAGGAAGGAAGGAAGGAGGGAAGGAAGGAGGGAAGGAAGGAGGGAAGGAGGGAAGGAAGGAAGGAAGGAAGGAAGGAAGGAAGGAAGGAAGGAAGGAAGGAGGGAAGGAAGGAGGGAAGGAGGGAAGGAGGGAAGGAGGGAAGGAAGGAAGTAGAAACAAAATTTTAAAACTGCTTTCTGATATTTGTAATCAGAAGTAGCACTCCAGACACCATGTTTATAAAAAGTGTCAGTTCAGAGTGACACAACATTTAGTAATTTATGCAAATATTTAAAAGATAAGCAGTTTTACAGAGGATATGTACTTTACTGTAATGCAGTGAATAAGTGTAAAATGCATGCCTGCAGCAGTAATATTAGCATAACTACCTAAATGAAGAAGCCATAAAATAAAATAGCAGCCACTTAACAGTACACATGCTTGTCTCCAGACTACATCAGAGTAATAATTTTATTTGTATACTCAGCAACTAACTATTCCAGAACTGTTTTTTCTTTTTAATTATTTTAAGTGTTCGGGAGGGGTATTACTGGGAGAAAAGGTTATTAAAATATTATTTTATATTGTTTAAGTGTTTCATCAGGTATGTATTGCAGAGTGTTCTATACATGACACTATAGCTGATCTAGCTAGTACAAAGATTAAAACATGATGTTACTAAGCTCATCCTACCTATTCATATAGAATCACATTGCCAGTTGCAAAGATATATGACTGTCGTAAATTCCCTTTGGGTAAAAACAAGCATGTAGTGTTATGCCCACAGCTTTGATAAAAAGTGCATCTGGGCAGGTGAAGTAATGAGTGGTATGCATGGTGTACAGCAGAACTTTATGTAAGTACAACATGGAAAACCATGCTATAACAAGGAGGAAATACTACATGCTACTGTAGTCACACATGCTGCAGCATATTTTTTAGATAAAGTTCCCTAGACACTATGAATGGGGTAATGGTCCACACACACTAATAATTAAGTCACTGTTCAATGCCACAGACATTCCCACTATGCAGTCTGCTGCTGATGTCTGCCATACTGTCTGCACTCTTTCTTTGTGCCACGGGGGCCACAAACATTATTTTCCACCTGTGAATTCAGTTATTGAGGATGCGGGCACGGCACTGCATGCTTCTCTTTGCCCACAGGCAATTTACAAAAGTCATGTGTCTTTGCAGCTGAAGATCACTTCAGCCATGCGTCCCCAACCAAATGTACCACAGGGAAATGTCTTGCTGCCCTAGAGGCTGAACCCATCACATGCGCTACAAGGTTTTCTAAATAAATCTAAATATCACAAACTTATTTTTGCATATTTATTTTTTAATTTTTCAGCTACTCACCTGCTCATGCAAACAGAGTCTGTTCTAATGAAAATATATTCCATTAAAGACATAATGATTACATTTAATCAAACAGGTTTCTTTCATGTAGCTCAGTATGAAATCATATATTTAGAAGGCAATGGATAGGACCTTCGTCATCAGCTCTTATGGATCCAGAATCTCACTTTATGACTGCATTTATTTATTTAGAGGTTTATAGTTGTTTTACCATAATACTCTGTGACACAGTTTTTGCACATTATTTCACAGTGGCATATATAATTCAGGTCATTGTTACTGTGGCATTTTATGGTCCTGGGGAGAGCACTGAATGTCTGCTAGACATGCCCATTAAGGCTTATTAGTTACAGAGCTTGCAAACTGAAAAGATGTTTCAGTTCAGTAAAGCCACATGGATCCTTGTATGAGAGCTCATCTATGCCTTCCTATTTATTTTCATATACAGGTTTTCAATCTGCAGGGGCTGAAAGAAGGAATCAATAAGCTATCCTGGCAGGCCATTTTTCAATATCTGATATGTCGCTCAGATTTCTTATGTGGTATCTCAGGCAAGCACAACTGATCGAAGGGAACTGCTTTTTAGTAGCTTGAATATCAACTACAGCTGCCTTGCTGAATCATGCCTATAATATTGTATGAGATTCAGGTTTAACAGTCAGTGTTTGCATATAACTGCATTATGCTGAGTACTGCTGAATATAACAAAAATAATCTAGCTACTAGAATAGCTACCATGTTCTGTTAACATCAGTTATATTTCGAAATTTGTGCATCAAAGGCTTTACAAAAAAGGTACACAAATCTGCCAGTGTTGTATTATGTCACACATTCAGCTTTGCACTAATAATCACACATGCTGTGAGAAAATATGACTTGCCTTTCTTATCTGGTGCAAATAAGTTAGATGACATAACTCAATTTATTCAAAAAACAAATGTCATTCTTTAAGCAGTGCTGATTCAGTTAGCCTCATTAATTCCACTTTTGCATTTCTTCACAAGCAGTTACACTTTAAAAAATTCTTAAGACTCTGTATACATTACCAGTATTTAAATACTACAAGTTTTTAATCTGACAGCCTTGACTTCCAACTCCTAAATGGATCTGGAAAATAAAAATGTCAACTCTGAAAAGTTGATTGCCTATGGTATATTTTATTTTTGCTTGCCTGTTTATTTATTTGTTTTATTTTGATTAAGTTGCTTTCTGTGACAAGTCTGTAAGTTCTCCCAATGTCTATGTGGACTTTTGTTGTAGGGGAATTGGTAATCATCTAAACTGTCTGCTCTGCAGGCACAGTGCCCTATGTGAGTGAATTAAGTATGTTCATGGATCCTGCGACTGACGAGCACTGTTTCCAGAATTCTCTGCCTTGCACCCAGTGAGTGCAAAGGTAGGCCTTTGCTCCCTTACAACACTGAATTTGATTAAATGGGTAAATAGAAAATTAATAAATAAATGAATCACTCAATTAATGGCTGAACTGGTCAATGAATAAGTTATGTAAGTGTAAGTGGACTGACCACATCAGGGCACAAAATAAATATGGCGAACTACAGAAACATTAACAGAAAATAGAGAATGCAGATGTAATAATGATTCTGCCAAATTGAATCGTCATTTTTTTTAAATGTATTAACCAGCATGCACATACATTTGCTCGTGCAGTCCTCCAGCATGGTGCAGTTTCTTATATGCTGGCAGTCATTCTCTTTTCTATTTTAATACATAGTATAATTGATCTAGTAACATCAGGAATGACCCAAAATCAGAATTTATAATTGTAAATAACTTTATTTACATTTTCTAATGACCTTTTGCCACTACCTTCCGTTCGCTCTACCATCCTGTAGGCAGCTTTCTATTCCCTCCAAAATTGAAAGGTCTGGATTGTTTATAAAGCTCTCATTTCCCCCATATACTCCCCTATGTCTTTCTGTTCATAGTTCTATCGCAGAGGTCCCATTTGCCTGTGCGAATCTTGTTTGATCTTTTCCTCTCTATATTTGTTCTTCCATTATTTGTATCACCTTCGCCGTTGTCGGCTCCAGTGCTGTTTTCTACCGCCTTGTTATCCCTTTCTTTGCTGCACTTCCAAGTGCTTCCCTATGTTTCTAAATTCTTTTAATTCCGGTCCAGTCCAGATGAAAGTTACCCTTTTCCAACTGCCGGTCTTGCCCCACAATTTCTTTTAACATTTAATGTAGTTCCCTTTTATTAATCTGCAGTTTACTACATTCCCCAAAAAAACAAGATCACATGTTTCTATTTGACTGCATTCACATCTCCAATAAGTGTTCCTCCTGGTAACATCTCATGCAACTTTTTCAGAGAATAAACATATTTTTGTAAGCACTTCCAGACAAATCATTTTCTGGATTTGGTTGCAATTGTTGGGCCTGTGCATATAGTCCACCATACTTTTTTTTCTGATAACATCCCTTTTATTGAACCCTGCCAACTTTGTAGGATCCACTTGTGCTTACAACTCCTCTGACTGGTTCCTCTTCCTCTTTGTTTTTTAACCATAATTTAATCAATTCATGTCTTTCTAGATTTATTTTTACTACCGTTCATTCATGTTTACACAGAACCTTGTATGACCCTTTATATTCTAAAATCTATTTATCTATTATTACAAATTTCCTGCTTAATGTATCCCACGTAAGCTTCACATCTCCCCTAGACGTCTCCTCCCAACAGTAAAATTTCCATTTTAAGTATAGCTAATAATATGAAGTCAGAATCAAACCCTGGCCCCTGTGCCTGTGAGGTAAAGACCTTAACAATTATGGCAAACCCACACCCTTTCATCATCTGCAAACAATGACAATCTCTCCTCCTGATTTGCCCCCAGTTGCAGTCTTGGACATTGGAGGTTTTTATCCATTGGGCCCATAGCTCTAGATACAATGCAAATAATAGGGGAGAAAATGTGCACCCTTCCTGCTTTCCTTTCACCATGCTAAATTCTTCCCATCTCTCCATTATGCAGCCTTCACCCCCCCCCTTCCTACAAAGCCGGCCTTTACCCTCACCCTACAAAGTCAGCAACTCTTCTTTCACATACTTCTTAAATTCCATATTTTTTCTTCTGTTTTCTTATCCCCTGTATATAGTCTCCAGTGATGGAAATGTACTTCACACCCTTGATGGGCTATTTCTAACATGAACAATGTATTGTTAGTTAGTAAAATTGGGTATATAACCATAGTCTTTGCTATAGTTTCATGCTGCCTTGTTGCATACCATTTGTCCAGTCTGGATAATGTTCCAGATTTTTGTGATTTGTACTTATAGTGTGAATCCTCCTTTGATGTTTCCTCTATGTCCATTATCCCATATATCTTTATTATCTTACCCAACACTCTACCTTATGCATAGATTGTATTACGTGTAGGTCCCTCACTAACATCGTCTCTTCTGGTCATTAGATTCCAATCATTAGCTTGAATACCTATCCCTTGTACAAAGCTTATCATCTCTAACATTATATCTTTTAATTAAACATTTTTTTCACACTGGCAAATATTTCCCAATGCCATCTGTTTTCCTTCCCAACTGCCAAATTTTAACTCATTAACAGCTATGTGGCATGGAATTTTATTTTATTTATTTATTTCCAGTTTGATTACCGGGGAGGTCCACTGGGCCCAGAGAGCCCATTTTCAGTGGTGGCCCAGGGAGAAAAGCTCCATGAAACAGATTACAGTAAAGATAGCAGTCCAATAAAAATAAGGTACAACTACAAATACATATCAGATAATACAAAGTGTGAGCAATATTGCCCACAGTGGAAAAATATTGTGCAGATACATTTTAACAAATTCACACAGTTATAGTCAAAGTCAAAAGCTATTTACAATATTTACAGAGTGTGAGAGATCATGTGGGAATTAGCTATAGTAGGTTATAGCCAACTATAAGGTGCTTAGGAACTCAGGAGGATACCCTCCCAGGGGCTTTTCTTAAAGAGTTCTAGGAATGTCGCACCTCTAGCAACCTAGACACAGCCTGCATTCCTGAGCATTTTCTAAAAGATAAACTTAAAAAGCATAGCATAAGACAGATAAATGTAAATATTTTGTGAACAGTAAAAGCTATTAAAATTGCACAAATAACAATGTTACTAGTAAGAATTATTTTACAGCAATAATAGTCAGTGCATTTATAGTCTTTCCATAAATACTATAATATATTATAATGCACAGAAACCCCAAGTATTATTTTTTGGTAGTTCATAGGTTCATAGGTTCATAGGTTCATACTAGGCTATCTGCCCGAGGGCATTTACAAGCCTAGCCCATCGTTTTTTGGCTTACGCCACCCCTTTAGTATGGGGAACTATACCCATTATTTTGCTGTGCCTCTGTCGAGCAGTGACACTGAGGTTATCCCTGGGGTATATCTGTGATCTCCCATCCATTGGTCAAGATTTCTCTTGAACAAGGCCAGCGAGGTACTCTGCCTCACATGTACCGGGATTTTGTTCCACAGCATAGGGAGTCTTTGGGTGATGAATCTATCCCTCCAGCACGTCCTATTAATAGCTGTGTCAAGGTTTAAGTCCCTTGTGGCTCTGATGGATCTAGATTTTTGAGGTGAAGCATATTCATCAAATCTGGGTTTGACATGGCCTTGTATGTTAGGCAAAGGTCACCTCTGAGCAAGCGGTGACTGAATAGAGCTGGAGTTCTTTCAGTCGGGCAGCATAGGACAGATTTTTGAGACCCTTTATCCTTTTGGTGAGGAACTTTGTGGCCTCTCCAGCTGCTGCAAGTGTCGGGTCAGATACATTCGAATGGGGCATTGTACTCAATCATTGGTCTGATGAGTGATGAGTAAAGGGAGACTATGACCTCCCTTGATCTAGATGAGAATCCCTTCATGATAAGGTGGGCAATGTAGAAGGTCTTCCTAACTACTTTAGCTACATGGGTGTCGAATGACAGACTACTATCAACCTGGGTCCCCAGGTCCCTGATAACTTCTTCTGTGCTCAGTGGATTGCCACCTATTTGGTAGCTAGGGGTAACCTTGTTTTTCCCAAGGGTATGACTATGCATTTTTGGCATTTAACTTTAGGCCGTGGCTCTGGCACCAGTTATCCATTTCTGTGAGACCCTTCTGAAGGATATCTGTATCAGATGTGTTTTCTACTATGGCCCAGTTTGCAGTCATCTGCAAACTTTGTCAGCCATAACCCTCCTGTGTTTGCTTGTACTTCGAAAAGTAGATGCCAAACAAGAGTGGGCCCAGGACTTAGCCCTGTGGGACACCACTTGTGACAGGCTTTGAGTCTGACATGGCGCCAGCAACTCTGACCCTGTGGGTTCTGTCACTCAGCCAGTTTGCAACCCATCTTGTGATGTATGGGTTGACATTTAAGCTGATGAGTTTTTCAATGATACCCGAGTGGGGTATTGTATCAAGGCCTTAGCCAGATCGAGGTAGGCTGTATGGACTGCCTTTCCTCATCAATGGCTTTGGTGACTGTTTTGAAAAAGTCAACCAAGTTTAAAAGGCATGATCTGCCTTTGACAAAGCCAAACTGGGTTGGATCCAAAGTCTGCAAATTCCCTATGTCTTTATTTATGAGGTCCATTATGATCCTCTCCATGGCTTTGCAGATAAGGCTTGTCAAGCTAATGGGCCGGTAATTTCCAGGGTCGGTGGAGGCACCGCCTTTGTGAAGTGGTACCACAGTTGCAGTGCGCCACCACCTGGGTACGTAACCAGAGGTAAGACTATGTTTAAACAGCTGTCCTAGCTGTGGGTTTAATTCCTCATTGAGTTCATGGAGCACACAGCCGGGACACCATCAGGTCCCATGGATGCTGTGTTTTTGCTTTGGAGAGAGCAGTTCTCACTTGGGCGCTGGAGATGTTTGGGGGCTGCAATCGTTTGGTATAGATATCTCTCCTTTGGGGAGGGGAGAAGTTTGCACTGAACCTGTCAGCCAGTATGTTGGCAATGTCTGTAGGATCAGTAATCTTCACATCATTTTGAACTAGCTCTGAGCATATCTGGGAGTTTCCTCCCAGGTTTCTAACATAGCTAAAAAGGCCTTATGATTGTCTTTTGAGTCTTTAGCTATTTTTCTCTCAAATTTGCTTTGGATGATTTTATGAGAGCTCTTAGTTTTTACTTATAGTGATCAAGGGTGTCTTACCTTTTAAGGATTTTGCTCTATCTTGTAGTAGCTTCCTCCTTTGTTGTAGAGTTTGTTTATGGCTGGGGTCCACCAGACTGGACGCTTGCCTTTGGTCCAAAGAGTCTTTGTTTTGCTTGGGATTGCCTTATCCATGCAGTCCTGCAGGTGCTGGTAGAAGGCATTTGTAAGTGATTCAGCGGCTTGAGTACTGTTTTCCGCACGGGGCCTTAAAGGAGACCACACTAGTCTTTAGAAGTGTGAAGTCGGCTTTTGAGAAGTTCTTTACTGTGGTCTTTTTATTTCAGGTGGGGGTGGGATGAGGACCTCCAGCGAGATTAGTTTGTGGTCTGATCTCACCAGTGAGGGTACACCTCCAGTGTTGAACATTGTGCTCCCATGTTCGTGATGATGAGATCAAGTATGTTATCTCCTCTTGTGGGATGGTGACTAGTTGTTCCATGGCATTTGAGTTTATGAATTCCAGGAACTTTTGGGCTAGGGTGTTTGGGCTTGAGTAGTGTTCCCAGTCTATATTAGGGTAATTGAAGTCACCTAGTATGATGGTGTTTGGTGATACATTTATCCCTCTAGTGTTTTCAGGAAGGCCATGTGAGGTTCCTGAGTTTGTGAGGGTGGCCTGTAACATGCTACAATTTGCAGAGCAGTCTTGCCTATGGTTAATTGCACCTGGATGGTCTCCGATGCATCGTGCATTGCCACCAGTCTTGAGGTGTGGGTGTCCTTGATGAATATGGATACCCCCCTCCTTTCTTGGTATTGTCCGGATTTTGGGGCCGGAACGCATGATATGAGGTAAAACCTGATAGCGCTGGGGTGCTCTCAGGAGCCTTGAACCAGGTTTCTGTCACAGCACAGACATCGATGTTCTCCATACTGAGAAGGGCCTCGAGCGTGCATTTTGAGATTTAGACTTCTGGCATTGAGCAGCATTACCCTTAGTTTTTTCCTTTTTGTGTTCTAGGGTGGTAGGTTTAGAATTTGAGCCTTGCCTAAAAAGGCACTATGGGGTGGCAAGAGCCTTTGCCAATATCCGGAATCCCAGGGGTGACAGGTGCAAGCCGTCCCTTGCGAAGCAGCGTGGCTTGTCCAGCATGTCATCCCAGGCAGACAGACACTGGATCCCCTTTGAATGACACCAGTGTTTAAGCCAATTGTTAAAGCTGATCATCTTATCTCTGTATTGTGGCATCATTCTTGGTGAAGGTAGGATACTGCTCAAGGTCAGGGTCATACCTACATAATCAGAGAGCTCCTCAATGTCTCTTTTCATGTAGTCCAAGGAGGTACGTCTCAGGTCGTTTACACCAGCGTGGACAATGACTGAGTCATATTTGTACCTGCTGTTGAGAGACCTGAGTGCTTGCGTTATGTGGCGGATTCTAGCGCCCGACAGGCAGCTTACTGTGACCTTCTCCTTACTCAGTCTGGTGAGCGGGATGTCAGTGTGTCTGACTATGGAGTCACCAATGACTAGTGTGTCTGGCATTGTGTTTGGCCTTAAGGGCTGTGACTGTTTGACACTCTGACTGTGAGGTCTATGTGTTGCAGGTGTTGTGTTCTGAGGTGGTGGTTGTTTGGGTGTCTGCTTTGGTGGCCTCTGCTGTTTTGGTAGATTTTTGATCAGAGCCTCCGAGTATGTCTTTGTGTGTTTATGTGTATGATTTGAGGTTGTAATGGTACTATGTGAGACTGGGTCTATAGTGTGTGTGGTAACCTTCTCCTCCTGACTGGTCTTGCCAGTCCTATGTTGAGAGAGCTCAGCCTCCAGTTTGGCCGTATAGTTGCATCTCTCGCATGTATTTGTGTTTTGTGGGAGGAGGAGAGGGTTGTTCAGTGTACATGAGGCAATTGTAACATTGCCTCAATATTCCCAGGTTAACCAGCTGAGCAGGAGAGGACACTAGCAACTGATCCTCGACATGCTAGAAGGAATAGACAAAAAACTTTAAAAAGATTCCGGGGGACGTGGGTGACCGAGAAATGGGGGGTTGCCTTTTTGGGGTACTATCTATGACAAGAGTGCCGTATCAAGGTAATAAGTACTGTAGGAGCAAGTGCTACGTTTAACAGATAGAGAATAGTCTACTTGGAGTCAAGTAGAGATGATCTTTTTAATTATAGGATAAGCTGATTAGATCAGTAGTATAGTTCGAGGAAGGTAGTTTTAAGGGAAAATTTGAAGAGTGGACTTTAGGTAGCCCGAATAGTTTAAACCTGCTTAACCGGCGCTGCCCTAGTGTGCAACGGTAGCAACTCCGGGCTAAATCGGGCTAAATCGCGCTAAATCAAGCAATCTTGGCGCTAAAGCGTGCTTTATAGCAGGGGGCTGGAAAAGACAGGAAATGACCCAAAATGGCCAATAAACTACAAGTTACTGCCTTAAACCACTCCTCTGAGGACAAATGAAGGAGTTATGGAAATGACCCCTAGTGGCCAATAAAACTACAGTTTCAAGTCAGTAACCACCTCTCCGGGGGGCAGGGAAGCTGCTCAATGTTAGTCACTGCCACTGATGAACACAGAGACCCTCCTTCAGCCCAAGCAAAATGGCCTCACAGAAACTTTCAAACAGTTCAGGAACAGCAAGCCTGTAACTGAACTTTTTAACTCTCAGAAAAGTGGGAAAAAGCAAGATTTTTTTTTGTTGTTTTGTTTTTACAGAGATAGCAGAGGTTCACAAGTAATATCAAGTTATAACAGTGCAGTAAATGACCCCACACAAGAGTGCTAGGTCAAGGACAGAAAATATGCAAGTTTTAAGAAAAAACGATTTAAAATTAAGTGCAAACAGGAAATTCAGCAAACAGCTTTTGGTTGTGCTCTAAATACAGCTACTAATACAGAAATCAAGTTTAACAAGCCAGAAAATGCTCAAGCTAGGCAGCTATGCAGAAAAACTTAGCAAATAAACAGAGAAAAAATACTTAAAATCTCAAAAGTGGCTCCCTTCTTCTCTCAGCGTTTTTTCCTCTTGGAGGGTGCTTCACCAACAGCCAACAAGCCTGAAAAGACGCTCAAACCATGAGGCAACTAGGTTTTAAGAGAGGAAGATGAAGGAGTTATGGAAATGACCCCTAGTGGCCAATAAAACTACAGTCAAAAGTCTTTCACAAATTCTCATGTCTTGGAAATTGTACAACCTATATGTTTACTGTTTGAACATTTTTGTTAACCAGACATAAGCTCTCACAAGACAACAAGAAATTCCTCTGTAGCTGCATGTTTATTGAGATATTTAAAGAAATATGAAAACAAATGATTAATTGTATAATTAGCAATATAAATAACTCTGGATAGCATTCAAGATGTGCAGCCTACAGTGCAGATATCATTGTTTTCTTCAACATCTAAGGTTTTACTTGGTGTCATGCAACACTAAGTCACTTGCGTTTTGAAGTATTTTGTACATATAGAAATATTGTTTACTTTTATAATCACTAACGCTAACCCGTGCTAACAGTGGGAGGGGTATATGTGCCCCTATTAGCCAGTGTGTGCCTGCTGTAAAGCCCAACAGCCTTGGGTCAGTAAGCTACTGGCTGGCCAGTGTATAGTTGCCCAGCCTCGGTTACCTGGGATAGCTCTGTTGAGCGAAAGCTGGACGTAAAACCAACCAACCTGCCAAACATGAACTGAGAAATGCTACACTTAATGTAGGTTCACTGACAGGATGCAGTTTGGAAGTGGATGACATAATGATATGGAGGGGCCTGGACATCCTAGTACCAGGAGATGAGATGGAAGGGCAGTGCAGCAAAGTCACTTGGCTTGGGATCCAGAGTCTACTACTCAGGTGGAGGGCAGGCTAGACATGGTGGAGGAATTGTGATGAGAGAGAGTCATCAGAATTAATGACAGACTCATGGCAGTCAGACTCCAGTATAATGATAGGGCAGTATTCATAATCTCAGTCTATGCCCCAAAGCAGGGTTGTGATAATGAGGAAAATAGTGTATTTAGACAGCAGGTGCAGGACCTACTAGATAAAGCAGGACAGCATGAATTGGTGTTGATAATGGGTGACTTGAGTGTACATATCAAGACAGACAGAACAGGATATGAGGACTGCCTGGGTCCACATGGGTGGGGCAACAGGAATAAAGAAGGAGAAGCCATTCTAGACTTCTGTCTGGCAAGTGGCTTAATAGTAGCCAACACATGGTTCAGAAAGAGAGACAGTCACAAGATCACATACAAGAGTAGTCAACATGCAACTCAGGTAGACTTCCTCCTAGTAAGGAAAAGGCAGTGGGGCAGAATCCATGATTGCAAAGTCATCCCCAGTGAAACAGTCGGCTCACAGAATAAACCACTAGTTGCCACAATCAGCTGCAAGCAGTGGTCAGAGAAGGCTCTAAGATCGACAGAGACCAGGCTGAAGACCTGGAACTTGACTGAAGAGAAAGTACAACATTTCAAGGAATTACTCAGGGCTTTAGCACCCCAAGAAGAGGAGGAAATAGGTGGAGTTGAAGAAGAATGGCAGCGCCTGAAAACAGCATGTGTTAGGACTACAGAAAAGATATGTGGCCTAGCCAGTTATGGATATAAGGTACATAAGGAAAGCTGGTGGTGGAATGCAGAAGTTCAGGAAGTCATCAAAAGAAAAAATAAGTGCAGGAAGAAGTGGGAGACAGAAAAGACTGACCAGGCTAGGAAGGACTAGTGGTTGGCTAACAAAGAAGCTAAGAAAGAAGTTGCAATAGCAAAGAATAGGGCATCAGAGGCACTGTGCCAACTTCTGGAAAGTGACTCAGTAAGGGGTACAAAGAAACTATAGCAGGTTGAAAGGCAAAGACAGAAAGATAAAGAAGATAGTCAGACACCCTTCATAAGAGATGCCAGCAACAACCTGCTCACTAGCCCAGAGGACGTCAAAGGCAGATGGAAGGAGTATTTCCAGCATCTTCTGAATTAAGAAAACCCCACAGAAGCTGTACTGCCCTAGAAACAGCCTATAATGAGAGAAAAAGAGGAGCCCACCCTAGGAGAAGTAAGAACAGCACTAAGGAAGATGAAGTCAGGGAAAGCAGCAGGCTCAGATGAGGTCACAGCAGATATGATAAAGACGCTGGGTGAGATAGTGGAGAAATGGCTCCTGAGGGTACTAGTAGCAGTGTAGAGAGAAAAGAGTATTCCAGATGACTGGAGAATAAGTATAACCGTACCAGTGTACAAGAACAAAGGGGACATCCACAACTGTGGGCAGTACAGATGTATCAAACTCCTATCACATTGCATGAAAGTTCTGGAGAGGGTGACTGATAAATGGATACGCAGAGTAGTAGAATGTAAGATGGGAGATGAGCAGTTTGGATTCAGATCAGGATGCAGCACAACTGACCCGATGTTTGCATTAAGACAGATACTTGAGAAGACGCTAGAGATGAGGAGAGATTCCAACTGGGCATTCCTATACTTGGAGAGAGCATATGACAAGGTCCCAAGAAAGCTGATCTGGACAGTACTGTGGTAGTTTGAAGTCCCAGAAACATTGGTAGAATTAGTGCAGGCTATGTACAAGGACCCAGTGACTCAAGTATAAACAGTGTTCAGCCTCACAGAGGGGTTGCCATTGGATGTGGGTGCAGATCAGTGTTCAGCTCTGAGTCCACTGCTGTTTATACTGGTGATGGACTACATTCGCAAGCAGGTTGGAGGGGACGGATCAACAACGCTGCTGTATGCAGATGATGTGGCAGTTCAGGCAAACTCTGAGCAAGAACTTCAGCAAAAGATAGGGGACTGGAATGCAAATCTGAAGGCACATGGGATGAAACTAAGCACAGATAAGATGGTGGTAATAGCAAATTGGGGAAATCAGAAGAAGCTAAGAATAGAGAAAGAAGGGAAAATGGTGGAACAGGTAAACAGCTTCAAGTAACTGGGAGAAGTAGTTGAGGAGAAGGATAGTCTGAATGAAGAGGTCAAAGCTAGAATCAGAGGGGCTGCAGCCAACTGGCATAGAATATCAGGTGTAGTCTATGACAGACGAATGCCAAAGAAGCTGAAAAGTAAGGTGTACAAGACAGTGTGCAACCAGTACTACTGTATGGTACAGAAACCTGGGTAGTAAAGGCAGATCAGTTGAAAAAGCTAGAGGTGATGGAAATGAAGTGCCTGAGAAAGGTGATAGGATGCACACTGTGGGACAGATGAAGAAATGAGGACATAAGAGCAGAAGCCAAAGTAGCTCCAATTGCAGGAAAGATCAAATAAAACAGATTATGGTGGTTTGGGCACATATGTAGAAAAGCAGAAGACAATTTGGTGAGGAAGATTTGGGACAGACAGGAAGAAGGTAAGAGGAAGTGAGGACATCCAGCAAAGAGGCGGATTGACTGTGTGAAAGATCTGTGACAGCCAGGCATGAGTGTTGAAGAAGGCAGGAGTGTGGCACTGAATCGAGAGAGTTGGGAACAGTTAACACGATACCCGACCCCATGTAGAAAAATGGGAAAAAGGGGGCTGATGATGATGGTGATGATGACTAACAAACAACTAGCAATATCTCAGATATAGTGTGATATAAATAGATGTTAACAATAAATGTCCCTGCCTTCCATCATGGCATTTTACACCATTCCCCTCAATAACATCCAGGGCTCTCAGTTATGAAAATATTAAAACAAATATCAAAATATGAATAATAACTGACAAGTAGTGACTACTTTCTACACAGTACATCCTAGATTAACTGTCTTAGTGTCATTATGTTAATAACTCTTTGCCCTTTCTAATCATCATCATTCTCTTTCGGCTTTTCCCGTTAGGGGTCGCCACAGCGGATCATCTCTTTCCATTTCTTCCTATCCTCTGCATCTTGCTCTGTCACACCAACCGCCTGCATGTCCTCTCTCACCACGTCCATAAACCTTATCTTAGGCCTTCCTCTATTCCTCTTACCTGGCAGCTCCATCCTTAGCATCTTTTTCCCAATATACCCATCATCCCTCCTCAGCACATGTCCAAACCAACGCAATCTCGTCTCTCTTGCTTTGTCTCCAAACTGTCCAACATGAGCTGACCCTCTAATATACCGATTCCTAATGCTATCCATCCTAGTCACACCGATTGCAAATCTTAACATCTTTAACTCTGCCACATCCAGCTCTGACTCCTGCCTTTTTGTCAATGCCACTGTCTCCAACCCATATAACATAGCTGGTCTCACTACACTCTTGTAGACCTTCCCTTTCACTCTTACGGATACCCGTCTGTCACAAATCACTCCTGACACTCTTCTCCACCCATTCCACCCTGCCTGTACTCTCTTCTTCACCTCTCTTCCACATTCACCATTACTCTGAACTATTGATCCCAAGTACTTAAACTCGTCCACCTTTACCAACTCTACTCCTGCATCCTCACCATTCCTCTACCCTCCCTCTCATTTACACACATATATTCTGTCTTAGCCCTGCTGACCCTCATTCCTCTGCTCTCTAGAGCATATCTCCACCTCTCCAGAGTCTCCTCAACCTGATTCCTACTCTCACTACAGATCACAATGTCATCTGCAAACATCATAGTCCACGGGCCTCCTGTCTGATCTCATCTGTCAACCTGTCCATCACCACTGCAAATAAGAAAGGACTCAGAGCTGATCCTTGATGTAATCCCACCTCCACCTTAAACGGATCTGTCACTCCCACTGCAGTCCTCACCACTGTCACACTACCCTGCATATCCTGTACCACTCTTACGACTTCTCTGCCACTCCCGACTTCCTCATACAATACCACAACTCTTCTCTAGGCACCCTGTCATATGCTTTCTCCAAGTCTACAAAGACGCAATGCAACTCCTTCTGACCTTCTCTGTATTTCTCCATCAACACTCTCAGAGCAAAAATTGCATCTGTAGTGCTCTTTCCTGGCATGAAACCATACTGCTGATCACTAATCATCACCTCCCTTCTTAACCTTGCTTCCACTACTCTTTCCCATAACTTCAAGCTGTGACTAATCAGTTTTATCCCTCTGTAGTTACTGCAGCTCTGCACATCACCCTTATTCTTAAAGATAATTTCTAATGCTGCCTGTTAATATCTGGTAAGTTGCTCAGTTAAAGAAGACAGATCCAAAAAAGGTCTGGACACCAAATAGGAGTGATGGATAAAAAGTGGAAATATACAAAAAAGGTGTTTCAGGCTTGAATGAATTAAAACATATCCATCTTTGTCATCGCCTTTCCATTGTTTTACTATGAAGGGTCCCTTCTCCTTATCAGCATTATTACACCTGTTCTCCTACCTTCCATCACTGCTACATGATAATCCTCACAAAATCCTTTGTTTAAAATGCCTCATTAGATCCCTTTTTATTAATGCCTCGCTATCCTCTTTGCTCATATGAGTATCTTGCATCTTTATTATGTGTGCCTCATTTTAAGAGACTCTAACTTTTAGTAAGTTATGTGAATCCCTAGGCCTTCCACATTTCATGTCACTAGTTTTAATGTTGTGTCTTACTTTATTTGTCTTTCCAGGGTTTCACACTCTAGTTCCCTGCTGCCTTCTTGTGTTTCCTTTACTGATTTCATCCCATGGCCAATAATCCATCTAAATTTCCTTCCTTGTGAGCCAGTAGCAGGTCTTTGCAGCAGAAAATGTTTTAACTGCCCAGCAAAGTCTGAGAACCCTGCATAAACTGTGTACATTATATCATTATATACACCTCACCCTCTCTGTTCTGGTCTTCAAATTGTAAAAATAAGCCCCTCCTCTCAGATATGCCTAGCTCCACCCCAGAATCATATGCTTATTTGTCTGCCCCGCCCTCCACCACATGGCTCATTCTCTTTGTTTTTTCTGGATTAATTTTACTGCAGCCTTCGAGCCCTAGTGGGTTCATCTTACTGCAGCCTTCGAGTTCTACTAAACCTTGTGCAAGCCATAAACTTCAAATCCATCCCAAAGTTGCACCCCAGTGGTCCCTTTCCCTTTTTATCACTTTCTATTGAGTTCTTTTCCTCCCTCACTTCTTGTTTCAGTGTGCTTAGCATGAGGAGAATTATTCCAGTGTGTATGCATTCTGCTCAAAGTCTGTTTTCACTTGTTCTCCCACTACTTCACAAAGTGAAAAGTACAACTGTATTATTCAGTAGACCCAACATGGTCTGCATCTTCACTCCCTCCCAACATGTTACTAATCACACTTCATTAAATCACATTTTATTAAATCAAAAAAATTAAAATTAACTTTACCTTTGATAAGAGTGACCCTTAACTGTTTATGGCTTGCAGAGTTCCTAACTTTCATGAAGCGTTTCTACTTTCCTTGAGTATATAGATTTCTTGCTACCATTTGTCATGTGTCTCATATTCATAAAGTTTCCCTGTTGTCCAGACCCTCAAACAACTAGCAAAACTTATAAAGTCTCAACATAGTCCTCTTCTTCCATCAATTCTTCTTTGGGTACTACTTCTTTGCTCTTCCTGCACTGCCCTCAAGGACTTTTGGATCCATTTGGTGTGCTTTTCTACCTCATTTTTGCTTTCCTGCATTTTCCGGTGGAATATTGTAAGTGTAACAGGCCACTTTTCCAATTGTTGATCTCCCATTTCTTTCCACTTTCTACTCAAGCTGCATTCACTTCTCCTTTTGGGGATAGCTCCACAAACTGCTTGTATCTGTCCAACTGTTCC
>NC_056735.1:120727026-120734526 GCF_019279795.1 Protopterus annectens | reverse complement strand
AAGGATTTCCTGAGTACTGTGGCGATGTGATTATCAAAGGAGAGACTACTGTCCACCTGGGTCCCAAGGTCTCTTATCACACATTTGGCATTAAGTAGACTGCCTTCTATGTGGTAGTTCATGGGTACAGAGTTTTTACCAAAGGGGATGACAATGCACTTTTTGGCATTGAGCTTGAGGCCATGGCTCTGATACCAGGCATCTGTCTCAGTGAGGCCCTCCTGTAGGATGTCCACATCATTTGGGGACTTGACTATGGCTCCTAGTTTGCAGGCATCTGCGAACTGTATTAGCAAAAGGCCTTCTATGTTAGCCTGTGCTTCAATGGATGAAAAAGGCAACTGTAGAATTGAACCAGGCAACCTTGTGGCACTCCACTTGTCACTGGTTTGAAGTCAGATTTGGAGTCTGCAACTTTTACAGTGTGGGTTCTGTCAGTGAGCCAGTTGACAACCCATCTTGTGATGTAAGGATTTATACTTAGTTTAGTGAGTTTATCTATAATTCCAGAATGGGGGATGGTGTTAAAAGCCTTGGCGAGGTCAAGATAGGCTGTGTGAACCACCTTACCCTTGTCTACGGCTTTGGTGACTGCTTCAAAGAAGTCAATCAGTTTCAGAAGGCATGATCTGCCTTTCACAAACCCGAACTGAGTGGGGTCCAGAGTTTGGAGGTTACCAATGTCTTTGTTTATGAGCTCCATGATGATACGTTCCATGGCCTTACAGACCAGGATCATCAGGCTAATAGGGCGATAGTTCCTGGGATCAGTGGTGGCTCCCCCTTTGTGGAGTGGGATAATTGTTGCTGTGCGCCATTCACTGGACACAAAGCCTGATGTGAGGCTATGATTGAACATGGTGCTTAGGTGGGGAGCCAGTTCGTTCTGAAGTTCAAGTAAAACGCAGCCTGGGATGTTGTCTGGTTCCATGGATGCTGTGTTTTTGGCTTTAGAGAGTACAGCTCTTACCTGCGTAGTTGTGATTGCAGAGACTCTGCATTCTTCCTGTATAGATATGGGCCCGTTAGGGGGTGAGAGGAAGGTAAAGTTAGCACTGAACCTATATGCCAGGATGTTGACAATATCAGTTGGTTCTGTAATTTTCATGCCATTGTGCTGTAACTCAGAGCAGATCTGGGTGTTGCCACTGAGATTCCTGCAATAGCTATAGAATGCTTTGTGATTGTCCTTAGAATCAGTGGTGATTTTGTTTTTGTAGCTAGCTTTGGAAGATCTTATAAGGGATTTTAGCTTCTTACTGAGGCTGACCAGAGAGCTCCTCCACTCATGGGATTTTACTCTCTTTTGCAACAGTTTCTTCTTTCTGTTGTAGAGTTTGTTTATACTGGGGACCACCAGATTGGCTTCATTTTTTTGGAAGATAGCATCTTGGTTCTGTTTCAGATAGCACGACCCATGCACTCCTGTAGGTGCTTATAGAGTGCATTTGTGTAGGATTTAGCAGTTGTAACTGTATTGTCCATCTGCATGGGTGTCATGAAGTTCGCCACTTCTGTCTTAAGAAGCATGAAGTTAGCTTTGGAGAAATGTTTTACCATGGTTTCCTTAATGGGATGTGGGGGTGGGATGTGGATATCTAGGGTGATTAGCTTATGGTTGGATCTGACCAACGAGAAGTTGACTTCAGGTGTGGAACACCGGTCACTCATGCTGGTAATGACTAGGTCTAGGATATTGTTGCCCCTGGTGGGGCTGTAGAGAAGTTGATCCAGGGCATTGGAATTTATGAATTCCAGAAAGTGTTGAGCAAAGGAGTTGGTATATGAGTAGTTTTCCCAGTTAATGATGGGGTAGTCGAAATCGCCCATTATTATGGTGTTTGGTTGAACTCTAATATTTTCCAGTATATCAAGTAAAGAGGAGTGGGGGATGGTGGGGGATCTGTAGCAAGCTACAATTTGGATTGCAGTTTTTCCCAGAGTTAGCTGCACTTAGATAACCTCAGATGCATTATGCTGAGCAACTAGCCTGGAGGTGTGGATATCCTTAATGAATATGGACACACCTCCGCATTTGGTGTTCCGGTCCAGGTTAGATAGCCGAAAAGTGTGGTATGGGTTATAGTGTGGTAATGCAGGGATGCACTCTGGAGCCTTGAACCAAGTCTCAGCCACTGCACAAATATCGATGTTCTCCATTTTAAGGAATGCCTCGAGGGAGTGCATTTTGAGATTTAGACTTCTAGCATTGAGTAGCATTACCCTGTTTTTGCTTGTCTGTTCCTGTTATGGTGGTGTATTTGTCATTTGAACCTTACCTAAAAAAGGAACTATAGGGGTGGCAAGAGCCTTTAGCCAGTATCCAGAATCCCAGGGGTGACAGGTGCATGCCATCTCTGGCAAAGCATCATGGTCTGTTGACCATGTCATCCCAGGCAGATAGTTACTGGATCCCCTTAGAATGACACCAGAAGCTTTGCCAATTGTTGAAGTCAATCATTTTGTCCTTGTACTGCGGTATCATTCTGGGTGATGGCAGGATGCTACTCAGAGCTAAGGTCATACCTGCCTGGGCTACAAGATCAGAGAGCTCTTCCATGTCTCTTTTCCTGTAGTCCAGGGAAGTACTTCTCAGGTCGTTCATGCCAACATGGACAATGACAAAGTCATATTTGTACTTGTTGTGGAGTGACCTGAGTGCGTGGGTTATGTGGCAGATCCTGGCACCCGACAGGCAGCTGACAGTAACCTTCCCCTTGTTTAGCCTGGTGAGTGGGACATCAGTGTACCTGACTATAGAGTCACCTATGACTAGTGTGTTGGGTACGTTGTTTTGCCTTATGGGCTGTGGTTGAGTGGCACACCAAGTCTGTGGGCTATGTGTCATTTGGGTTGTGTTGGGGGGTGGAGGTTGATTGCGTTTCTGCTTTGGAGGTCTCTGTTGCTTGAGCAGATTATTATTGAGAGTCTCTGTGAATGTTTTTGTTTCTTTGTGTGGATTTTGGTGTTGTAGGTTTAGTGGGATTATGTGATGAGTGTGGTGTGGTGCAAGTGTTTACCTTCTCCTTTTGACTGTTAAGTTCAGTCTTGGATGGAGAGAGCTTTACCTCCAGTTTGGCTAGATAAGTGCATCTCTCACGGGTTGTAGTGTTGGGTGGTAGGAGGAGAGAGTTGTCTGTGTACATGAGGCAATTGCTACATTGCCTTAAGATGCCCAGATTCATCAGATAGACAGGAGAGAACACTGGGAGCAGACCCTTGGACATGCCTGAATAAAAAACTATTTTCCTCTAGACGAGTGAGGAAAGTGAGTACAAGAGCTATTTTTCTCTAAGCAAGGGAGGAAAGTAAGTGCAAAAACTGTTTTCCTCTAGGTAATGAGGAAGGTTAAGTGCTGTAGTAATTGGTAGCTTGTTTAGTGCTTACTACAAGTTCTGAAAAAGTGCTGAGCAAAAATAAATTCAAGTGCTAAAACCAAGAATCTGTATCTGAGGTAGACTAGTTACAGGAAAGAAATAACTGCAAATGGGCCTTTTAAATCAGAAATTTGGGAGAGATGGAAAAGTTGCCCAAACGGCCAATAACTACAGTTTCTGGGCCAGAACCACTCCTGATGTGGTAGATAGGTTACCTAGTGCTTACCACTCCCACTGATAAGCTAGAAGGCTTCCCTCCAACACAGAAAGGCTTTGGGGGCTCAGGATCTTACAAACAGTCTTGAATGCAGCAAATCTGTTTCTGGACTTGACTAGTTACAGGAAAGGGTGGAAACAAGAGCAAATGTGGGCTTTTAAAACAAAGATGACAGAGATGGAAAAACTGTCCAAATGGCCAATAACTACAATTTCTAGGCCAGAACCACTCCTTATGTGGTAGATAGGTTACCTAGTGCTTACCACTCCACTGATAAGCTAGAAGGCTTCCCTCCAACACAGAAAGGCTTGGGAAGCTCAGGAGTTTACAAACAGTCCTGGATACAGCAAATCTGTATCTGGACTAGACTAGTTAAAGGAAGGGGGGAACAAGTGCAAATGTCGACTTTTCAATCAGGACGTTCTTCATACATTACAATTAAACTGAGAGAAGGCTTGGAATTTGTTAGACAAATTTTGATATTGGCACTATATGTTTCCTGTTAAATTTGGGTCTCAGTAATGATTTATTGACCTTTGGTAACAGCATACACCAGGAGGTTAGTGGAGTGGCAATGGGGACACAGGTAGCACCTGCATTTGCCAATCTTGTTATGTGCTGGTGGGAGGAGGTTTTTTTTCTGAGTTTACCACACTACAAATATGTTAGTTATTATAAGTGCTTTTTGATGACCTCTTTTTTATCTGGACAGGTGATTTACATTCTTTTGAATAGTTACTTGCGCAAATTAATAATATTGTAACATTGTTGAAATTTGTTGAAAGCAATAAAGGGACCACTGTTAATTTTTTTGGATCTTAAAATTACTTTAGGAGAACAAAATAGTTTTGAAAGTAATATATTTAGAAAGGAGATGTTCACCAATAATTACTTACATTTAGACATTTTCCATCCTAATTTTATAAAATTAAATGTATTTAGAGGACAAATGATTAGACTGAGTCATCTTATTAGTGATGGCCAGAATTTTTTGGACGAACTAAGCATTCTTAAAAACTTTTTCACACACAGAAGGTATCCTGCTAATAAGCTGGAATTGACTGCAGGAAGTGTTGTTAAAGACAGGGAAAATAAATATCCCCCTATTTTGAGAGTGGGGTTTAGTTCAAAGTCTCCAAGTGCAACTAATTCAAATGGTGAACTTCAGAAACACACTTTTTCCTTCCCAATTCCAATGAGTATTGATGGTCTAGTTATTCATAAGATTCTTAAGAATAACTGGAAAATTATTTTAGGGAACTTAAACTGTCAAAAAATAGTAGGGGGAAGTCCAAATTTTGTTTTTAAGAAAACCAGGAATTTAAAATAATTATTAGAACAGGCATCAGTAGAAGTAAGGACAGAAAGAATTACCCTTAGAGGTACCTTTCCTTGTCAGAACTGTAATTATTGTAGGTTCATCCACAGTGCAGGAAGTTTTCATTTCAAACACCTTGATTACATTTTAACAACAAGGAATAGGTACAATTGTCACAGTGATGGACTAATATACCTTGCGTGTTGTTCCAACTATGGCGTTTTTTACATTGGAAAGACTATACGAAGGATAAGTGATAGAATAAGGGAGCACGTTTTAGCAGTTAAGTAAAAGGATGCTAAGAACAAGTTAGCTAAGCATGCTATGGAGTGTAAAGATTTTAGGAAGTTTACATTTTTATTAGTTGAACAAATAGATAAAACTAAGTTTGTAGGTTAATTTAATGCTTTTCTTGAATAAGTTGAATTGAAATGGCAAGTTTTCTTATGGGCTGACACTTTACCAGGGCTCAGTGAAAATTTGTTGAAATACAAATGTATTTAAATGTTGTTAAAATGAGCATACATCTTTAATGTTTTTAATGACTTGTTGATCTGTAAATGATTTGATCATTTTCATTGGATTTTTTATTGTGACATCATCAAGGACTCCTTTTAAAACTGTGGTGCGATATGTATATTATAGTCTGATGAAGTTCTTAATAATAAAAAGAACAAAAGCACTTTGTTAGTATTTTTTGGGGTGGTTTGTGTCCTGATTCATTTGAGAGTACCGTGTTGAACATTTTCCAGTCATTAAGTTGTTTTGTGCATCATTGGTTCTGAGTGTGTGTGTGTGTGTGTGTGTGTGTGTGTGTGTGTGTGTGTGTGTGTGTGTGTGTGTGTGTGTGTGTGTGTGTGTATGCCTCTGTGTGTATTTAAATGATTGGTTCCATTAGCTTCATTCAGAGTCCCATATGTGTATTGCATGGTCTGGTTTCAAGCATATTATCACACAGACAAAAAGTATGGCTGATAGAGTTGACAGAGCTCATTCTCATGTCTCATATTGGGGTCTATATTATATATTCAAAGCTTCAAAATTTCGAACCTCATATGTTCGACAACATATGAGCGAAACTTGAAACCTTGAATATATATAGTAAAAAAGTAAAAAAAAAAAAACTTACTTCAACGCTCTGAGCAGGGGCAAGCCACACCCACACACCCCCTACTTAAATGTACCAACTCTGAGACTGCACTTCAATGCAGAAAATGGAAATTTTCCCATTCTGTGCATACGGAGCCATTGCCTTTCACCTTCAAACTTTTCAAAGTTCGATCATATGATGTCGGCCATATGACAAGTGAACTTTGAAACGTGGCTGACTGAGCAGTACACTAAGTAGAACTCTCCCTTTGTGAAAACAAGTATTCAAAAGGTAAACACCTTGCCAGAAGATATACATTTTACTGCAATGCAATGAGTACGTGTGAAATGAATGACTCCCACAATACCGGCAAAAGTCATAAATTTGGGGAAATTCAGTTTTTGGATTGCAGATACACTGTTTAAATGTTGGTAAATAAAACAAATCTGACAAAACTAAAATAACAAAGTCAACTAGAAAAGGAGAGGAGAAAGTTCTGTCTGGGCAGAACCTTGCGTATGAGAAGCAAAAACCAGACCTATGTGCAGCAACAATGCAGGAAATGGTTTCCCGTAAATAAGAAGGAAAAAATAGACCACGCATCTTAAAAATAAATGGGATCTTGAAAGTATTACATGATTACTTTGATGTACTACTAATTGTGAAGAAATTGTAAATACTAATACTAACACTAACACTAAATGCTCAATGCTAAAAATAGCAGTAATACTAACACTAACACTAGTACTAATAATATTAATACTAATACTAATACTAATAGTATTACTAACACTAATACTAATATTAATACTAATACTAAAAATAACACTAACAGTAATACTAACACTAGTACAAATACTAATGCTAATATTTATACTACTACTAACACTAACACTAACACTAATACTAATACCTATTTGTTGACAGACTAGACTCACTGGACATGCAGTCCCTTTTCAGGCATGACCTGGAAGGAATGAAGTAACATCCCCATGTCATTTAATACAGCTCACAGTGGAGTTTTAACTATGAAAAGTTGCCTGTGAAATGAAAAAGCTGAAAATGAATATTCACAAAGTTAAAACAAGTCAAGGAAGCATAAAATTATAAGAAATATGTCATTGATACATTCTGTGTGTGGTGTAGCTGTAAGTTTACACTCAGTTTTTCATACTTCCAATGACTGCATCACACCTGCTTAAACATGATCGCCCAGATTCTGCAAGCCCTGCACGGCATTCAGGACTAATGCAGGAGCTCCAGTAGGCAATATGTCTGCTGTGCGATCGAGGAATAACCTGTAGGGACGTGCACGAGTGCTCCTGCACTAGTCCTGCATGGACTCAGCCCCTGTATGCAAATTACCCAATTTGCAGGAAAAATCCATGCAAATGAGGTGAATTTGCAATCCAGGAAGCTGGAAACTGGCCATACAGGACTAGTGTAATCTGGAGAAATGTACTCCACCAGTAACGGAGTACATTTCTGCAAATTACAA
>NC_056735.1:120702026-120724526 GCF_019279795.1 Protopterus annectens | reverse complement strand
ACATTAACATGAGTGTCCTGCAACTCTCTCTCTTTCTCTCTCTATCTCTCTCTCTCTCTCTCGAACGTGGTCTACATGGAACGAGCTGCTTTGAATAGATTGCAGCATGGATTTTGTAGGTAATGCACATGATCAAGTGATGGCCTCTGCACCAGTCAGTAGCCTCCACTTGCTACCTGCATGCAGTATGCCGTGTAGTACTTCCAATTACCACGGTCATGGAAACCCACTACTATAAATCCCTTCATCATGTGGGCATTGTCCTTTTCCTTTTCTGTATGGTACACATCCTTCCTGTGTGTGGGCAGCAGTGTTACAGACAGCAGGTAGCAATACCTCTTACAACAGTACTTATACAAATATTTAGCTGGCCTGAGTCTCTTACAACAGTATTTGCAGACTCAGGCCAGCTACATATTTGTATAAGGTTCCAGAACTACAGACAGAGTGTGAGTAGTGTTGTTATATGCATTGTATAGCACCAGTGTTACAGGGTCTGTGTGTACATAATAGTTTAACATGGAATGAAGTCTGTCTGCATATCTCTCAACTGTGGGCCTATCCACATGATGGCCAGAGGTGTGCCTGTTATGTTTTGTCTGTGCACCACACAGGTCTTTTGTCAGATATATCACTGGCATTGTGTGTGTTGAGTGCTATCAGTACATGGCTACATCCATTTCTGTTTCTGAGTTCATATTCCTGACTAAGGGTATGTTGTAGACTATCCTGTAACACCAGCAACTTAGTGTATGGCAACACTATTTCACATATGAGCCTGTCTTCCGGCCTCTGTCCTCCACCTACATTACAGGCTCTGTCCATATGACATGCAGTTAGTGGTTGCTATGTAGTGGCCTACGATTATGCCATGTTGCCATTCCTGCCATCATTCCAGTGCTGTTGTGGCCCCCACACATATTGTGGGGTAGGGTCTATATATATATATATATATATATATATATATATATATATATATATATATATATATATATATATATATATATATATATATATAGGCTTGAGCTGCACAAAACATGTGTGCCCTTCTGCAGTCCAGAGGTCAGTGTATGTAACAGTGTTATATGCCCCTGTAAGTCAGTCTATTGGGGGCTATTTGCCATAAATAACCTAGGCTGTTACAACATGTGAGGGATATCAGTAGTAAGCTGCCTTAAGCTATATGGCTGTACAGTATCATACATTTCAACTTGGGAGCATTGCTGGCCTACTGCTTACTACCATACAGACTGTTCTGTTTGTCAGTATGATCATGATGTTTTCAGTTGTGCATTGTTATGTAACAGATACATCCCATTGTGTCAACTTAACTCTTTTCCCCCAGGGATTGAGTGCAAAGTGTAGTTAGAGGCTACTGGACTATACATCTGCATAACTTACTGTTGATTGATTGTTATCCTGTGGCCCAGTCTGTCTTTACTGTTGTATTACTTGAAGGGCTTGGCATGGACAGCAACATATGTTATGCTTTCAGATTATTGTATTAAATGATCTGCTTGAGTGTTGCATTAACCTTTTTGTATGCATTTCAAAGTCTAAATAGCTATATGGCATGGCATATACAACTGTAATAGTACATAAATAAAACTTTCTTATGGATGTAAACCTGTGTGTGGTGTCATATCCTTTGACTTCTCTGTGGGTATATGTTTCAGGCAACAATTGTCTTTTGTATGGGTGACTGATACACTTGTCCATTTGATAAGGTGGCTACTGTAGGAATACTGGCTGTTCAGTATGGTGTGCACCCTCTAAATATGTGTCTTCATATACATATCTGTGTGTGTGTATGTGTAGTTACATATATATATATAGATTTATAAGTATATATGTGTGTGTGTATATATATATATATATATATATATATATATATATATAGCAAAACTCCAACTGGCAGTATATCAGCAACTCAAACGCTAAGACAAAACGAACTGACCACTTTCCACGTATCGAAGTATAAAATGTTTAATCAGACAAAACAGATAGAGCATAAAACGTAAGCGCTTTCACGGACGACCTGTCCGCTTCCTCAGACGTAAATTCATACAGGAACTACACCCTTTTATAACGCTTGCAATTAAGCAGTTAATTAAATAACAATTAACTGATGCATAAAAATAAATACAATACAGGCGTAATATCTAAAAAATATACTGTCTACAAAGATAAAAACATGTACTTAGACAATGTGAAAATATATTGCATAGCAACGACTGCTTGGCCAGCAATTAAAAACTATCAAACTAGTAAACTGCCCACATATAAACTAATACACAAAGACAATTGCAATAAAGGCATACTGTCTAAAAATGGTATCTACAAAAGAAAAAACATTTACTAGAAGTAACATTATAAAAATGTCTTAATCACAGCTGCTTAACCAGCAGTTATGAACTAAATACAATCAAACTGTAGAACTGCCCGCATATAACCACGGGAAATGTAAAAACTTATTACCTAAGTGGTCTACCATTCAAAATGGGCTTAAGGAACAGTTTCATTTAGACCACTTCCACGGTGTGCCCCCAATCTCAGAATCCATCGTGTTTCCGCAGTCTCAGTCAGGTTAACCACATCACCCAACCTGGGATTTTCTTGAACTATATGTAAAATTTGAAATAGAAACATATGTGTGGAATTAGTGTTCATTACATGCTTGGCAATAGCATTATATGCTTCATTTCTACGTATACAATAATAGTGGTCACGAATTCTCTCCCTCAACGATCGATTAGTTTTGCCAACATAGTAGCAAAACATACTTGACACTGTGCAACATATACTAGGTTCTTGGTACAGGTCCCAGAGCATCTAATGTTCCAAAGGACACCTGTATCTGGATGTCTAAAGAACCTGGATTCATTAATATATTGACACTGTAAGCATTCATTGCATTTCTTAGTACCCAGTTGCCAAATAGGGCATCCTTCCAAGTATTTGGAATTAGTATAACAAATCTTCTGTTGCAATGTTTGACAATTTTTGTACACAAAATGAGGGAAATTGCCCACTAATTGTTTGGTGCTATTATCAGAAGTTAAAATGTTCCAATTATTAGATACCAAGTTTCTAATTTTGTTAATGTTACTGCAATATGGAATGATAATAGAAACATTATTATTCACCTTGGCTCTATGGGCCGGTCGATTAACAACACCAGGACCATAGTATGGTCTGGCTCTGTTTTCCCTAAGATATCCCATTTGTGCCTGCACCTGATCAATCTCACTTTGATTGTAACCCCTACTCAAAAATCCATTTTGCAATCTTCCCATTTCTTCCTTAAAGACACTATCATCGCAACAAAGGCGTGATGCTCTCATGGCTTGCCCCTTAATGATATTGGTAAAACAAGCCGGATTGTGCATACTCTGTCTGTGCAAATACGAGGATTGGTAACAAGCCTTCCTAAATAATTTAGTCTTGACAGTAGCATCTTCCACATATACATTAACATCTAAAAAATCAATACTGGATCTGGAACATGTGCCAGAAAACTTTAAAAACTGACAAGTGGAATTAAGGTAACTAAAAAAGTCAGAACACACAAAATTAACATCATCTATCACAATAAACAAATCATCCACAAATCGTCTAAAAAACTTCAAGGAAGAAAGGGAAACAAGGTGTTGTTGTTCCCAAGCTACCATGACCAGATTGGCATAGCTATTGGCACAACTAGTGCCCATAGCTATGCCTCTGGCCTGTTTGTAATACCTATTATCAAATAAGAAAACATTGTTTTCAAGTACGAGTTCTAGGAGAAAACATAAAAATTCAGCTTTTTCTATATTCAGAAAGTTATCTTTTGTCATCAGATTGAACACCATTTCAATGCCAATGGTGTTGGGAATACACGTGAATAAAGATTCCACGTCTGCTGTCAAGAAAACCAATGATGGAGTATAACCATGCTCAGTCGAGAACTCATAAAAAGCTCGCAGGAATTCTTCTGTATCTTTAAGGACATATGTATAGTGTCTTAGAATCTGTTTAAGTTCATAGTCTAAGTATACTGATATAGGTTCTGTAGCCCAACCAGCACTTGCCACAATGGGTCGAAAAGGTGGTAACTGAGGGTTCTTATGGATTTTTGGCAAACCATGTAGTCTGGGCACAACCGGGTGTGACACTAAAAAATAATCAAATAATCATTGACACATACTATTAATATTTAGACAGTCTTGTAGTGCAGACCGGATTTGTGTTATAATGTCATTAATGATGGTTAAGTCAATTTCTAGATATGCATCACTTCTTAGCATTGTCAACATAGCTGTACTATAATATAAACTGTCAAGGACAACAACCGGTCCTCCTTTGTCAGCCGGTCTGACTATAATGTCAGTGTTATTCTTAATGCTATCAAGGGCTGCACGTTCTTCTGTTGTTAAGTTATTCACATAGTCAGAATCAAAGAAAAAACTATCATTGTAAATGTCATTATCCATGGCATTAAGAAAAACTTCCAAATTGGGAGGTAAACCAGGTATAAAATTACTTCGTTTCTTAAAAACAACATTTTGTGATTCTGAGTTCATTCCCATGGATAATTTCAAGGCAACCTCTCTTGCAAACAATCTTAAGGCTACTAGAACTTCACTTTGGTCAACACTGGTTGAGGGAATAAATTTTAGGCCCTTATTCAATAAACTTACTTCTGCTGATGATAAAGTGTGTTTAGAAATATTCCACACTAACTGTCGTTTGCCCACATCTTCTTTATAGTCCGTACCTGGTAATTTGGCGGTGCTTCCTTCCTTTTCACTCCTCTGGAGACATCCGAATCTATCGATTTCTTCCGCGCTGGTTTGTATGGCAAAGGAAAAGCCAAAGTATCACCACTGTGTTGATTGTCTGTGATCAGCTTCCTCCTAACATCCATCGCAGGCCGCACTATATCCACCGATACATTGGTTTCTGTAGTAGAGAGAATCGGAGCTTCCAAAGGAGTGGAATAGTTAGAGGCCACATGGGGAGACGACTGCAATACCGTCGCACTCTGAAGCGTGTCGTTACGCAGTTCTGCGTGTTTGGTGGGAGGCGTCTCTTCAGACCTTCTTCCTCTTTCAACATGTTGACGTTTCGCATTAAATTCATTCACAGTGCCTTTCTTTTGATTATTGCTAATAATCGGACCTGCACTAGCACCCTCTAGTGTCTGTGCATAGGTTAAGTCACCAAAGTTCCTTGTAACACTGTTTTTGGGCCACGTGAAAACATTTTGTTTCTTATAATCCTGGACATCACGCAAACGTTTTTTCTTTTTCACATCCATAAGTTTAAATTCATAGCGTGATACCTTGTCCATAAGGTCTTGTATATAGACATCGGTGGAATTTTCACCATATAGGCTGTAAAGTTCTTCCTGTTGTTTAATGATAAGATTGCGCAAATCAGTCTCAACGGGAAAGAAAAAGTCCAAGATGAGCTGCATATAAGCTTTACTAGTTTCCAGATTAAGTTGTTGCCATCTGGTAAGCAGCCCAGGATATGTATTGCCGTAACTCGGCATTGTTAGAATTCTTAGACCACGCGGTACTACTTTCATCTGGATGCAAGCTTCAAGATGAAAGCGTTGGCACATAAACCGCTTGTATTTAAATAAATTGCCTTCTAAATCCCGTTTAAGATTTTTGATCTTTGTATCATCAGCTACTCTGGGTTGTTCAACACTAATCGGACCCAAAATCAATATTTAATAGTGGATTCATAGAGGAGCTAAGAATCCTCTAAACTTGTTTACAAAATTATCGGTAGCGTTGGTAGGTGCTACATCCATGCTGGCTGCTGCCCCAGTACCCTCCATATAAACAACAAAGCCACAAAGATAAATACCAAAAACTCAACTGGCAGTATATCAGCAACTCAACTAAGACAAAACGACCGACCACTTTCACGACGGTATAAAATATTTAATCAGACAAAACAGATAGCATAAAGAAGGCTTTCACGACGACCTGTCCGCTTCCTCAGACGCATTCATACAGGAACTACACCTTTATAACGCTTGCAATTAAGCAGTTAATTAAATAACAATTAGCTGATGCATAAAAATAAATACAATACAGGCGTAATATCTAAAAAATATACTGTCTACAAAGATAAAAACATGTACTTAGACAATGTGAAAATATATTGCATAGCAACGACTGCTTGGCCAGCAATTAAAAACTATCAAACTAGTAAACTGCCCACATATAAACTAATACACAAAGACAATAGCAATACCTGACTGAGACTGCGGAAACACGATGGATTCTGAGATTGGGGGCACACCGTGGAAGTGGTCTAAATGAAACTGTTCCCCTTAAGCCCATTTTGAATGGTAGACCACTTAGGTAATAAGTTTTTACATTTCCCGTGGTTATATGCGGGTAGTTCTATAGTTTGATTGTATTTAGTTCATAACTGCTGGTTAAGCAGCTGTGATTAATACATTTTTATAATGTTACTTCCAGTAAATGTTTTTTCTTTTGTAGATACCATTTTTAGACAGTATGCCTTTATTGCAATTGTCTTTGTGTATTAGTTTATATGTGGGCAGTTTACTAGTTTGATAGTTTTTAATTGCTGGCCAAGCAGTCGTTGCTATGCAATATATTTTCACATTGTCTAAGTACATGTTTTTATCTTTGTAGACAGTATATTTTTTAGATATTACGCCTGTATTGTATTTATTTTTATGCATCAGTTAATTGTTATTTAATTAACTGCTTAATTGCAAGCGTTATAAAAGGGTGTAGTTCCTGTATGAATTTACGTCTGAGGAAGCGGACAGGTCGTCCGTGAAAGCGCTTACGTTTTATGCTCTATCTGTTTTGTCTGATTAAATATTTTATACTTCGATACGTGGAAAGTGGTCAGTTCGTTTTGTCTTAGCGCTTGAGTTGCTGATATACTGCCAGTTGGAGTTCTGCTATTTATCTTCGGGGTTTTGTGGCTTTGTTGTATATATATATATATATATATATATATATATATATATATATATATATATATATATATATATATATATATATATATATATATATATATATATATATATATATATATATATATAAACACGTAAGTGTTTTTCTATCTGTAAACATAGCTGTATCTATGTGTGTGTATATATATATATATATATATATATATATATATATATATATATATATATATATGTATATATATCAATATATATATATATATACACACACACACACACACACACACACACACATATATATATATATATATATATATATACATACACACACATATACATACCTATATGGGGTACATTCAGACATCAGGTCCACACTCTCTAACTCTATTTCCTGCACAGCTGCACTGTTGCACCTTGCTACAACATAGACAGGTACCAATTGTGGACACAGCCTAACATTAGGGGATATCTATAGGGACAGATTAAAGGTAAGCCTGTTAGACCCCTATGGCATGTCAGCATGCTACCTTGCACATTAACATGAGTGTCCTGCAACTCTCTCTCTCTCTCTCTCTCTCTCTCTCTCTCTCTCTCTCTCTCTCTCGAACGTGGTCTACATGGAATGAGCTGCTTTGAATAGATTGCAGCATGGATTTTGTAGGTGATGCACATGATCAAGTGATGGCCTCTGCACCAGTCAGTAGCCTCCACTTGCTACCTGCATGCAGTATGCCGTGTAGTACTTCCAATTACCACTGTCATGGAAACCCACTACTATAAATCCCTTCATCATGTGGGCATTGCCCTTTTCCTTTTCTGTATGGTACACATCCTTCCTGTGTGTGGGCAGCGTGTTACAGACAGCAGGTAGCAATACCTCTTACAACAGTACTTATACAAATATTTAGCTGGCCTGAGTCTCTTACGACAGTATTTGCAGACTCAGGCCAGCTACATATTTGTATAAGGTTCCAGAACTACAGACAGAGTGTGAGTAGTGTTGTTATATGCATTGTATAGCACCAGTGTTACAGTGTCTGTGTGTACATACTAGTTTAACATGGAATGAAGTCTGTCTGCATATCTCTCAACTGTGGGCCTATCCACATGATGGCCAGAGGTGTGCCTGTTATGTTTTGTCTGTGCACCACACAGGTCTTTTGTCAGATATATCACTGGCATTGTGTGTGTGTTGAGTGCTATCAGTACATGGCTACATCCATTTCTGTTTCTGAGTTCATATTGCTGACTAAGGGTATGTTGTAGACTATCCTGTAACACCAGCAACTTAGTGTATGGCAACACTATTTCACATATGAGCCTGTCTTCCGGCCTCTGTCCTCCACCTACATACCAGGCTTTGTCCATATGACATGCAGTTAGTGGTTGCTATGTAGTGGCCTACGATTATGCCATGTTGCCATTCCTGCCATCATTCCAGTGCTGTTGTGGCCCCCACACATATTGTGGGGTAGGGTATATATATATATATATATATATATATATATATATATATATATAGGCTTGAGCTGCACAAAACATGTGTGCCCTTCTGCAGTCCAGAGGTCAGTGTATGTAACAGTGTTATATGCCCCTGTAAGTCAGTCTATTGGGGGCTATTTGCCATAAATAACCTAGGCTGTTACAACATGTGAGGGATATCAGTAGTAAGCTGCCTTAAGCTATATGGCTGTACAGTATCATACATTTCAACTTGGGAGCATTGCTGACCTACTGCTTACTATAATACAGACTGTTCTGTTTGTCAGTATGATCATGATGTTTTCAGTTGTGCATTGTTATGTAACAGATACATCCCATTGTGTCAACTTAAGTCTTTCCCCCCTAGGGATTGAGTGCAAAGTGTAGTTAGAGGCTGCTGGACTATACATCTGCATAACTTGCTTTTGATTGATTGTTATCCTGTGGCCCAGTCTGTCTTTACTGTTGTATTACTTGAAGGGCTTGGCATGGACAGCAACATATGTTATGCTTTCAGATTATTGTATTAAATGATCTGCTTGAGAGTTTCATTAACCTTTTTGTATGCATTTCAAAGTCTAAATAGCTATATGGCATGGCATATACAACTGTAATAGTACATAAATAAAACTTTCTTATGGATGTAAACCTGTGTGTGGTGTCATATCCTTTGACTTCTCTGTGGGTATATGTTTCAGGCAACAATTGTCTTTTGTATGGGTGACTGATACACTTGTCCATTTGATAAGGTGGCTACTGTAGGAATACTGGCTGTTCAGTATGGTGTGCACCCTCTAAATATGTGTCTTCATATACATATCTGTGTGTGTGTATGTGTAGTTACATATATATCTATATTTATAAGTATATATGTGTGTGTGTGTGTGTATATATATATATATATATATATATATATATGTATACACACATATATATATATATATATATATATATATATATATATATATATATATATGTATCTGCATATATATGTGTGTGTGTGTGTGTGTGTGTGTGTGTGTGTGTGTGTGTGTGTGTGTGTGTGTGTGTGTGTGTGTGTGTGTGTGTGTGTGTGTGTCACTTTGGCTATGGTGTGCAGGGTCCTGGGTTCGATCCTTGCTGAGGCTGTTTATTTTGTTGCTGGGCAGAACAAGTGCCGTTGGATACAAATTGATTAAGGCACTTTCAATCAGTTGTAAGTGGGTTTGCACTGGTTTGCCGGAGGTAAGCACTGCTATCTTCCAGTTACAGTTTCTTATACTGATTTAGCTTCTTGTGCAGGGTAAACACCTTGGACGGGGAGGGGTGTTTGGAAATCAGAAGCCCATGAGCCCCCTAGTGGAAACAGTGGGACTGAGGTCCCCACCCATGGGCAGTCACCACTGCACCTTCACGGCCCCGAAGGTGGCTGTGCTGGGTGCTAAGTAGGAAGGCAAACAAAATGCTCTGCCAGTGCGGCAATGCAAGGTCGAACCAACAAGTATTCCAAAAACCAAAGACCAGCATGTAGGTATAAAAGGCAATCAGTCTAATGCAATTAAAAATATGTTTAGTCCTCAGACCGGTTTCGGCTCACCAGACCTCTTCAGTGAATCATAAACTAAGTAGGAAAGCCAGCCTGACCCTCTAGTTGCAACATGCAGCCCTCAAGCTGGCATAGCAGATCTCTAAATTCCTTGCAGAGCTCGCTATGTACTACACCCCGGACCTGGTGATGGGTAACAGTATCCTGTCCTCACCCACTCCCGGGAGGCGAGCCTCATACCCTGAGGCAGTTCCACCCGAAGGTGGTGCAGGACCAGTGGACAAGGTGGTCCCGAGGTGGGCCCCACATGTGCTGGTGCCTTGTGCCATGGCCAGATGAGGTGGGACATGTGGGTCCACTGGGACCGGCCTTCCCCGACATGCTATGGTGTTTCAATTTTACAGCATATGTGGGTTAGTAATAGTCAACACATTCCAGGATTAGGTATAACAGCATGCATAGATATTCCCATTAACCCAAAACACCGGATATGGAACAGATGCATATCAAACAGAACACATGCATATATGGAACCACAATGGCCATTACAACAGCATACAAGTACATTGATGGCAGCATGCCACCAATGTGGGAGTATTTCAACATGGCACATGCATAGAAACAAATTTAGATATTTATCAGACAATAGGACATATGTCGCAGCTGTAGATTTAATGGAGCACATACCGATTGAGTTGTGTATTTATTTTATTGTTGCAGATATGGTGGGGGGAGAGAAAAATGTCAATTAACAACTAGTATAGTCCTGTAGTTCTCATTACTTTCCTAGTCAGTGGTGTGAGCTGTACCTTACAGATATTAGTAAACTACCCTATGGCTTTAGTTTGGACAGTGGTATGGATGTAGACAACTATATGCATGAACTGAGTTTTACCTGCAGTATACACCTCTTACCTGGTATACCTGTGGAGGTATTGTTTGTTCACACTACCTAACTGTTTCTACACATATTCCCAGGGTCCAGGTTGATGTTATGCACATACCTATCCATGTCTTATTGCACACACTCTGGGCATGTCTTGACCACATGCAGGTGAACTGGGACATATCTTGACTATTACCCTCTTAAACCTTTGGTGAGTTGAACAATGACAGGTTTGTTTTCATTGAGATTTTCCAAATGTGTATAGGCCTGACAGTCAGTTATATGACATGAAATGCTGCCTACATGTCAGAGATTAGCACACTGATATGCCAGGGGGACAGGGTAACAGCCAGCAGATATGGGCCAATTAACTGGACATTCTGGACAATTCTGTTCACTTGTGGGGTATGATTCTGCATACAGCTTATTACCACTCCCAGGATTCTAACCATGGCTGTGTCTGATAAAAATAAAACAATGTCCATCACAGTTGCTAGACAATCAATTGTATTTTATTATTTGCTGCCTAAATGTCTGTGACATATAGATATTGCTGTGTATCTCTTCTCTGATTTCTGTCTATAAGTCTCCTGTGGTTTTACAATCTGACCTTGCAATTACAACACTGTTATATAGGATTTCCTAGACAGTTTTGTTATGTAGTACAGTGTGGCTGACAATGATGAGTAATACCTTATTACTCAGAGAAACTGCAACACTAACAATGCCATAAAATATCAGAGTAAACAGTACCAGTCCAGAATTTCAATCTTTTATTTCTAGGCACAGTTTTCATATCTGACAGACCTGTGGGGGCAATGTTTGTTAGCACTACCTGAATGTTGCCACACATATTACCAGATTCCACATTAATATTATGCACATACATCTCACTCTGTTACTGCACACACTCTGGTCACAGCTTCACAACATGGGGGTGGAGATGGGACATACTTGGCTTATTACTCTCATAGCATTTTGGAGAGTTGCTAGAGAGACATGTTTGTTCTTATAGATGTCTGACAATCAGTTGTATTTCATTATTTGCTGCCTAAATGGCTGGGATCATCCCAGTGATTTGCCAGAGGGACAGGGTGACAGGCAGCGGATATGGGCCAATTAACTGGACATTCTGGGCATATCTGTACAGTTGTGGGGTATGATTCTTTATACAGCTTACTACTACTCCCAGGATTTGAACCATGGCTGTGTGTGCTAAAAATACAACAGCTCACCTCTCAGTTGAGTATGCTATTTGGATTATGTTGCCTAGCTTTTCACTGTTTTCTAAGTCTCTTTCAGTTGTACAATATGACCTCTTGTGATTACAACAGTCATATACAGACATTCCTACACATTTTATTTATGTATTACAGTGTGGGTAACGGTGCTTAACACAACAGTACTATTAAGAGATTACAAATCTACATTGCCATATGATACCAGAGTAAACGCATGCAGTCCAGCAGTTAGACATTTATTGTCAGGCTGTTATCCTTTTATTTACAAACAACCTATATGAGACTCTTCCTGCCATATTTTCTGGTGTATGCAGTACATGCCGTAAAACAATACAGGCTTTATACAATCAATTAACTTACTACTACTTTTAGATTTATTTCCTATGACAGTACATGCAAGAGTATTGCTAACCTGCATCGTGATGCAACCGCTATAATCTACAGGCATGGGAATCCTGGTTCACTCATATGCCACTGTCAAAGACATAAGAGGAATATTTAACCATATCTATCCATAATATACATGAGCTGGCAATTATTAAGCAGGTAGTGGACTGATACTTACACATGGCTGGGACATCCCCCATCCTCGTAGCCTCTTGAATCCTCTGATCCAAGAGATCCCTCTTTCTCCGCTTCAGGTCAGCATAATAATGCCTGACCTGCTCCACAGTTTGAGGTATGCCAGTGGCACTGGTGAGGTCATGGGCAAGATGGACCCAGGCTTCCACTTTATACTGGGAACCCTGGTACTGGCCCTCCAGCAGTCTCTGGTTATGGTCATTAACAAGGAGTCCTGCCATGACTTTGGACTCCTGGATACACCAGCACTGTGCCCAAAAGCACACTCCCTCTCCCATACCAGTCATAGTGCCTACAGGTAGAAGTTGCAACCAGTTATGAGATGTATTACCACCTGTTGGGTTTAAAATAGGGCCAATTTCCCACACTTTGTCGTGATTGGATGTTTTTGAAAATCCTAAGCTATGGGCAAACCTGCTTACCTAAGGTTGGCATTGCTTAAAGGGGTATACCAATGTGAAAATTGATTTAGCTGGCCCACACATTGCTTACACCTAGTAAGCTGGGCTGTGCAATGCTTAGCATTGCTTAATTTTTAATTTGCATACTAGTTGCTGTTTGACATTGATTTATTATTCGTTACATGTTATATATGTGTTTGGTATCCATGATTCATGTGTACGTATACTGTATGGGGTTCGTGTGTTTATTATGGGATTTCAACACTTTATTACAATGATACCTCACATCTGGACTTAATGCAGTACTCCAGTTCACATATTTATGTTATGTAGTAGGTTATACAACATAAAACTGTATATAGATTCCTTTCACATGTTAAGTTTGATTTTCCTATAGTGAGGATCTGTTTAGTTATAACTCAATCTTATGTATTGCTGTGATGGCTTAGTGGTTAACTACTGTGACAATAGTGTACAGGGTCCTGGGTTCAAGACCCACAAGAGCTGTTTATTTTGTTTCTGTCCAGAGCAGCGGCTGTTACATATAGAGTGATTAAGGCACTTTTAAGCAATTGTAAGTGGGTTTACATGGGTTTACGTGAAGGTAAGCAATGCTAACCTCCGGGTAAATATGTTTACAGAGAGTTAGCTTCAATATTGCTTAACCTGTGTGCGCATTGCTTACCCCCGTGCAAAAGGGTTTAAAACTTGCTTACTACTGCTTAATTATGCTTACTCTTGCTTATTACTGCTTAATAGTGCTTACTCCTGCTTACTCCCGCACTAATTTAGACAGAAATGTAAAATGGTTCTTGGGAAGGTGGTAGATTTGGACACTCTCTGGATTTATCATTCATTACACATCGTACCTTCGATTTGTATCCCTGATTCATGTGTACATATACTGTATGAGGCACTTGTGTTTATCTGTGGATTTTACATTATGACAATGACACCTCACATCTGCATTTAATGTAGTACTCCAGTTCACAAATATATGTTATTTAGTAGGTTATGCAACAAAAAATATTGTTCATAAAGTGATTTGACATGGAAAATGGAATGTACTGGAGTGAGACTCGAACTGGGAATGATTGCTCATAAGGAGAATGCTCTGCCCACTACACTATTGCAGTACTGCTTCATTTGCATATATCTTGATATTTATCCCCTTGTGACATTTAAGCTGTAGTATACGTAGCTGAGCAATGGGCAAACCCACGCACCTACAGTTAAATTTTATCTGTCTGATAAAAAAAATTAGCTTGTTTATATTTTATATTTTAACTATTGCTCATAAACTTGGGAGGATGTTGCTGGGGGTATGCAAACACCTATGAGTGGTTTCACTGATTCTTATTGCTAAACTGCTGTTCTTGATTGCAGGGGTGTGTATATTCTGAGACCTCTGCTCTCAGACATGCCCCCTGCACTTGTACGTGCTCCTTGTCCATTTAGGAGCTCAGGCAATGAGCCTTCATTAATATGCATGGCACTCTGCCGTGCTGCTCCTAAACATCCACTTTCATGCAGGATTAAGCTAGTCCTGCATGGAAGAATAGTGTATCCAGGGATGAGAGTTGGGATGGGGGAAAATAATTAATGCCATTTCTCTTTTCTGCATTCTTTATAATAAAGTAACACACATATTCCACTGGGTTCCTACAGACTGTCTTCTCTATAATAAAGGACCAGTTTTCTATTGAAACAGTTGGTCATCATCCTCAGTAGGTGTCACGATGTCTGACAGACACAAGACACAACATACACATTGAGTAGCTGCCAGCCTGCCACAAATTGTGGCTGGGCTGTGGAAACTCTGTTGTGACTCCCCCCAAGTTACACCAACAGGCTGTTAAGCACTGCCACACTGTCTCACGACACTGCTGTCATCACACATGCCCATGCACATTGATGATGTTGCAAGATACACCGGCAATGTGTAATGATGTCAACAGTATCTAAATAATGTAAATAAACAAAAAAAAAATCGAGATTTGAAGGGGCCACTCAGGAATTCATGGCACCCCATTATTTTGGGCCCCCAAAATGGGAAATAGCGAGTAACTTGGTGCAGTTGAGAGGTAAGCCTGCAGATGAGTCCAACATATGTCCACAAGGTATTGTATGGTGTTCCTACCCACAAAGCACTAGTTCACATTGTTGGTGCTATGCTGTCTATGAAATGTTTAGTTTGGTCAGATGACACAGATCTTCTGAGGCAATGACATGCACTACCATTGCTCGTAGTGGTAATAACACTTCGTTGCATATACACATTAAGTATTGCAGCAGCAACCCTTAACATACTTCGATGGTTTGGCAGCATGCACATGGGTATTTAGCTGCATTTATCAACACTGGTGTTGGAATTCTGAGTCACACGCATTAAACATTTCTTAATTGCTCCACCATCTTGATTTTCCTCTTCCGCATACTCAGCAAAGCTCATTTTAAGAATGTTATTCATTAGTATCTGATTATACATCCATTGGCATGTATCACAGCCAGCTCTGCTATAGGCATGCACCACTCACAGTCTCTGAACTGCATAAATAATGCAGGTGTCTGCTTGTTGATCAAAATAGCTCACCTGTGTGTCTGATTTCTGAATAGGGTTGCCACCTTTGCAAATGGCCAAAGTGGGACATTTTCGGTACAAACATATTTTACAGGCTGACACATACCCAAGGTCAGTACAAAGGATAGAATTTAACTTTTTTGCCTAAATAAAAGCTTATTCTTGTAGCATTTTAGTTGCTTATTCTGTTTCTTATAACATTTAGGTATTTTATATACAAAATAACTGTTTTATGCAACTATTACATAAAATATAGGAAATAATTTTGTCCTAAAATCTCAGGACATTTGACATTTTTTAATTTTTTGTCAGGACACAACTGCCCAAAGAGGGACTGTCCCTCGTAAAGTGATACAGGTGGTGAACCTATTTCTGAATACCAGCCTATAATATCAAAATAAATGAAATAGGTAGTTATCAGACATATGGCACATTAGACTATTAAGGAGCCTAGCCCAAATTCTGAATGGCCCCAAAGCACTGTCTGGTTAAGTGACTTGCTTAAGGTCACACAGTAGGCAAACAGGGTCTATGTTTAGCCATAGAATGGCATGTTCGCCAAATGTCTATTCAACTAATACAAATCAGCAAATGTGCCATTCAGTGAAAGGCCATGTGATCATACAAAATATCCTTGAACAATAATAGTTGGCCAACATACAGGAAACGGCCTAAACTACAAACTTAACACTAACATACTGATAAGGAAACCTGCCTTTTCCCCACTGTAGTGCGATATCGGAATTGGTATATATAATTAGGTGTGGGGGGGATACAGCCCCCAACATGAGAAGAATTTGGTGAACACAGGACCCTCCTTATGTGGGGGCTGCACCCTCACACCCCACTAATGTGGGAATCTGCACCCGCATACACCCCACTGATTATATACTCAGAGATCACATTACAGTGGGGAAATAGCAGATTTCCTTATCACTATGTTACCATTAAGTTTGTAGTTCAAGCCATTTCCTGTATGTTGGCCAACTATGATCATTCGAGGATATTTCGTATGATCATATGGCACACCCTGTATGACTGGGAACCCCTCTGTAAGTCCAAACACTTTTTGCACTTATATCATTGAGTCCTTGCATGTAGTGTCTACTAACTCCATCAATACTTCTGGGACTTCAGATCATAATCGGACTGCCCAAATCATCTTTCTTTGGACTCATGGATCCCTTGATTTATGTAAGTTTAGATATGCTCAGTTAGACTCTTTCTTCATCTCCAACTTCTTCTGAACTATCTGTCTCACTGCAAGCATTAGATCAGCTGTAATGCATCTTGATCTGATCACCAGCTCCAGGATTTTCATGCAGTTGTAAATATCCCCTTTGTTCTTGTACACTAGCACTAGCATGGTTATTCTGTAGCAATATGGCATATGCCTTTCTGTCCATAGCACAATGAGTAACCTCAGGAGCCATTTCCCACTGATGCACCCACTATCTTGATTATATCTGCTGTGACTTCATTGTTTTTCCTAACTTAATTTTCCTTAGTGTTCACTATACATCTTCTAGGATGAGTCCTTCTTCCTCTTTTATCATAGGCTGTACATGGGGTAGTACAACATCTGGGTGGTTTTCTTCATTTAGAAGCCTCTTGGGGTACTCCTTACATTTATTTTATTTGTCCTCATGACTGGAGAACAGATTTTTGTTGGCTTACTTTATGAATGCTATTGGACGACTCCTCTATCTTTCTGTCATTGCCTTACAACCTGCTAAAGCTTCTTTGTGCAATATGATGAGTTACTTTCTGTAGAATGGTAGAGTTTCTCTGATGCCATACTCTTTGCCATAGCAACTGCTTTCTTAGCTTCTTTGTGAGGAAACCAGTATTCCTTCTCATCATGGTTTATCTTTTCTATCTCCCTCTTCCTCCTGCATTCTTCTGATAATGCCCACAATGTCTGCACTGCACCACAACATTTTCTTATATGCCTGATGATCTGACCTTTAACCTTGACACAAGCTGTTTTGAGACACTACTATCCTTCTTCAGCTCCATTTCCTCTTCTTTCTAAGATGCTAGAGTCCTGAATAATTCTTTAAATTCCTTTGTTTTCATTCTGGTCAACTTATTCTCTGTTGACTTTATGTCTTTCTCTTGAATCACTGTTTGGTGCTGATTGTGACCACCACTGGTTTATGCTCAGTACCAACTGTAGATGACTACATGTGGGTAGATGACTTTGCAACTCTGATTTTATCCAATTGCAATTTCCTTACTAGGATGAAGTTGACCTGTGCTGCACTCTGACCATTCTTGTATCTTAGAAAACCATGTGCTGGCCACCATTAAGATATTTGCAAGACAGAAGTCGAGAATGCTTCTTTTTCATTATTCATGTTGCCCCTGCCATATGAACACAGACAATCCTCATATCTGGTTCTGTCTGCAGTAAATTGAGCATTCATGACCCTCATTATAGGTTCATAGGTAGGTACTAGGCTATCTGCCCGAAGGCATTTATAAGCCTAGCCAGAATGTGTTGGCTTTTGCCGCCCCCTTAGATTAGTTCCTTGTGCCTCTGTCCAGCAGAGCCATTGAAGTGATTCCCCAGGGTAAACTTTCTGTTTCCTGTCCACTCATCAAGGTTTCTCTTGAAGAATGCTAGCGAGGAGCTTTGCCTAATGTAGATTGGAATTTTGTTCTAAAGCATGGGAAGTCTCTGATTTAGGAATCTATCCCTCCAGCACGTCCTATTTATTGTTGTGGTGAGGTTTAGATCCCTAGAGTGTGTGGCTCGAGGGGATAAGGTTTTCTTTAGGTGGAGCATGTCCATCAATTCTGGGTTGGACATGGCCTTATATGTCAGGCAGAGATCACCTCTGAGCAGGCGGTATGCAACCGAGTACAGCTGGAATTTCTTCAGTCGAGCTGCATAGGACATCTGTTTGAGGCCAGTGATCCTCTTGGTGAGGTACTTCTGTGGTCTTTACAGCTGTTGCAGGTGTCTTGTAAGGTACATCCCAAATGGGACATCGTACTCTATGATGGGTCTGATGAGTGATGAGTGGTTCAGTAACCTCTTTTGATCTGGATGCAAACCCTTTTGTGATTAGGTGGGCCACATAGAAGGATTTTCTAACCACTCTGGCAATATGATTATCAAAGGAGAGATTACTATCTACTTGGGTCTCCAGAGCCCTTATTACATTTTCCGTATTTAGGGGACTACCATCTATGTGGTAGTTTGTGGGTACTTTGTTATTTCCAAAGGGAATAACTATGCACTTTTTGGCATTTAGCCTGAGGCCATGATTTTGACACCAGGTATCCGTCTCAGTGAAACTCTTTTGGAGGATGTCTGTGTCAGCCAGTGAGTCAGTTATAGCCCCTAGTTTGCAGTCGTCTGTGAACTTGGTCAGCCATAGTCCTCCTGTGCTTGTCTCTACCTCTGAGAAGTATATGCCAAACAGGAGGGGTCCTAGGACTGAGTCCTGGGGAACGCCACTTGTAACCGGTTTAGAGTCAGACCTAGCTCCCGCAACTATCACCATGTAGGTTCTGTCCGTGAGCCAATTGGCAACCCATATTATGACATAGAGGTTTATGTTCAGGCTGGTGAGCTTGTCTATAATACCAGAATGGGGAATGGTGTTGAAGGCCTTTGCAAGGTCTAGGTAGGCTGTGTGTGCCACCTTTCCCTCATCTATAACTTGGTAACTGTCTCAAAGAAGTCCACCAGGTTAAGGAGGCATGATCTGCCCTTAACAAAGTAGAACTGGGTAGGGTCCAGTGTTTGGAGGTTCCCAGTGTCTCTGTTAATGAGTTCCATGATGATGCACTCCATAGCCTTGCAGAACAAGCTAGTCAGGCTTATAGGACAATAGTTAATGGGGTCTGTTGTGGCTCCACCTTTGCAGAGCAGAATAACTGTTGCTGTGCACCACTCTATGGGTACGTAGCTTGTGGAGAGGCTGAGTTTGAACAGTGTGTTTAGGTGATGGGTTAATTCGTCTTTGAGCTCATGTAGGACACATCCTGAGACACCGTCCGGTCCCATTGATGCTGTGTTTTTGGCTTTGGAGAGGGCTATTTTAACCTGAGTGGCTGTGATTTCAGGGGCTCTACATTCTTCTGGTATGGTTATGGGCCTTTTTGGGGGTGAGAGGGGGGTGAAGTTTGCACTGAACTTGTCTGCCAGGGTGTTGGCAATATCGGTTGGTTCAGTGTATTTTGTGCCATTCTGCACTAACTCTGAGCAGATCTGAGCATTGCTACTTAGATTCTTGACATAGCTAAAGAATGCCTTGTGGTTATCTTTGGAGTCCTTGGCAAGTTTTCTTTCAAAGCTCACCTTGGACAATTTTATGAGGGATTGGAGTTTCTTGCTGATACTGATCAGGGATGTCTTCCCTTCTTGGGATTTTACTCTTTTCTGTACTAGTTTCCTCCTTCTATTGTATAGCTTGTTTATGGCAGGGGTCCACCAGACTGGTTTCCTTTTCTTGGAGGAGTGAGTCTTGGTTTTGCTTGGGATAGCACGATCCATGTATTCTTGTAGGTGCCCGTAGAATGCATTAGTAAAGGATTTTGCAGCTTGGACAGCATTATCCTTTAGCATGGGGGCTTTGAAACTTTCCACCTTCGTCTTAAGTAATGTGAAGTTTGCTTTTGAAAAGTTTTTCACGGTGGTTTCCTTGTCCGGGGGTGGGGGCAAAATGTGGATATCCAAAGTGATTTGTTTATGGTCAGATCTAACCAGCAAGGGTTTGACCTCCAGTGTGGAACACCAGTCGCCCATGTTGGTGATGACCAGGTCCAATATGTTGTCACCTCTGGAGGGAGTGTTTACCTGTTGTTCCAGGGCATTAGAGTTTATAAATTCTAGGAAATGTTGGCAAGGGAGTTAGTATTGAGTAGTTCTCCCAGTTAATTTTTGGGTAGTTGAAATCACCCAATATTAGGGTGTTTGGTAGGGCTTTTATGTTACCCAGTGTTTCCAGAAATGCGGAATGGGGGTCCTGGGACATGGTGAGTGATCTGTAGCAAGCTACACAATATACAGATAGGCTACTCAAAGCTCCCCTCTCTGACAGGTGAACAGAGAAACTTCCTTCTATCCAAGTAAGGTATGAGCAAACACAGAGATCGGTAACACAGCCCTGAATTCAGCACTAACCTGAAAACTGGACTATACTATCCTAAAAGGGCGGGAAACAAGTATATATATATTTTTTTCAGAAAATAAAGCAGATACAATAAAAAAACACTTTAAATGCGCATAAAATATACTTATTGTTATATATCTCAGTTCAGAGTTGTAGTCAATGCCCCTAGTAATAAAGTAGAAAGAAACACAAATACAGTAAAAGCAGATGAATAAAGTGCAATTTATATATATATATATATATATATATATATATATATATATATATGTAAAACAATAGAAAATGAACAATCTGATTTAAACAAGTTACCCAATTAACCAGAAAAAAACTCACAACTGAGCCCTGTTCCAGCAGTCTTCAATCAGACAAGTTCTAACTGCACACACCCGCTACTAGGGTGCAGGGGAACCTTCTCCAAAAAAGATGGCCTGGATCAGTGCTCATGTTATACAAACAAAGCTAGATTCAGCAGGCCCGAATCTGGTCCTATGCTACAGCAACAAGGCGCACCAATTTCAGAAAGAAACAGCTCGAATAAGCAGGCACAATAAGCCTGTGAACAGAAATTCCCAGCTCAGAAGGGCAGAATCCAGCCTCTCCTCTGGATATCAAGACCAACTCTATTTTAGTCCATCAAAAGATCAGCAACTGCTGCCTGAATGCCCTCTTCCCTTGCTGTGGGGGATAGGCTAAAATTTTGAAAACTAGACCTTTTCATGGATGTTTTGATTAAGAAAAGATATAACAGCTAAATAAAGTGAGGTAGGGTAAAGGGCTCCATCTTATATGTAGAAAGAGCCATGACATCATCATAGGATAATTAGGATATTTTGACAATTAAGTGTTGATTTCATAGTATTGAACATGTTGCCACCTGGGTGCCATGACAACTGTTTGGGAAGGTAACAAAGAAAAGTGGTTCTGGAAAAAACATCTTATGGTTCCAGGTGACTACTGCATAGTGTAATCATAACATGGGGACTTGTGGATGTCCATGTAGACTAATATATTTATTACAAATTCCACAGGCAGTCACCATATACATTCCTTCAATGTATGAGCAGACAGCCTGGGGAATTAGTTACCATCTTCTCACTAAAAAGGACTTTGGATCAACATTTAAGTGCAGCATATATTCTAGGTTCTGTGATTTAGTGCAATGATTTAATAATGCTCCTTTCCAATAATTCTCTTTTCTAAAAGACAGAGAGAGATAGCAAGGAAATATATGGTGCTAGTTTTACCCTATGGCTGCTACCACCCTAGAAAAAAGGTTTTCCGAATAGGTAGGAGCATATATGTTGCAGATGAGAAATGTATGATATTGTCCAGTAAATACTTTGTCAAACCTGTTTAAATATATTTGGCATAAAATGCGCACGTATTGGTATTCTACTATTTGAATCAGCCAGGCATACGTCTAAAACATTTTTCACTGACATGAAAAGAATTGTGTCATGTAAGTGTTCCAGAAATGTCAAAGGTGAATTCCATTATGTCTGTATTATACTAATTCCTTCAAGGCAGTAAAAAGTACTTCTGTTCAGGCTTTTCTTTCATTTTATTAAATAAAAGCCATTGATGACTGCACAGCATGTTGCAACTAAAAGCAGCTCATTTAGAACTGCAGATAAGTGTGAGAGTATAATAACTTAGAACAAGGGAAAAGAGAAATAAATAAAATGAATATGAAGCTAATCTGCCATAATATCTAGAGTTCT
>NC_056735.1:120662026-120699526 GCF_019279795.1 Protopterus annectens | reverse complement strand
CATACATATATACACATATATATATATATTTGTAGATACACAGATGGTTACAGATATAAATAAATAGATATGTAGATATGTGGCAGTAATTAATTTTGTTTTTTAGCTGTTTATTCAACAAAATTTGGTCAATTACTCAGATGGCCAGCAGGTGTGTGAAATCACACAACTCTTGGAGTTGGGAAATATGCCCTTTCCTGACATTGTGTGATCTTGGAGTTAGTATATACAACTTTTGGGGGGTCCCCATATGATGCGGTGCAGGGGGCCTGCTTTCCTGCAAAAAGCAATGTTTTTAAACTGTTTTATTACTTTGTTTTTCCATTCTCCAAGACTGTTGCTTGGCATATGCGTAATGGATGGTGATGTTTGCAATGTTGACATTTTCCAGTCGACACTGAGAATGTTGATCTTTGGGTGTTTCAGCCAAAGTTATTACATCCAAGGAAAAACAAGCAACACCAGATAAATGCTCTGCCCTGAATAAAAAGAAATCCAATAAAACAATGCAAAAGCCAGGTTAAAATGTTTATTAATAAAAAACATGTAAGTGCTTTCACAGTTCAAGTACTGCTTCCTCAGAAATTCAATGCATCTCTTATATATTCTTCAGGATCATATATATTTTTAAGTATTATTTAAATTTCATGAGACTATTTCTTTTAGGCTTTGATATTAGTGTCTCTTTTAGTGTATTTTCCAAGAGTGTGTTTCTTTAGTATTTCAATTGATTCTAATTGACTTCATTCATTACCTTGACGGGCTATGCTTTTCTGCTATATATGAGATGATTTATTTGTTTGCTATGTATTGAATGTCTGAGGAAGTAGTACTTGAACTGTGGAAGTGCTTTTGTCTTTTTTACTAATAAACATTTTAACCTGGCTTTGGCATCGTTTTGTGCTGCCCTTTCATGGATTATTGGATTTCAAAGTTATTACATTTTTGTGTGTATGTGTATGTATAGATATACATACATTTTATATATATATATATATATATATATATATATATATATATATATATATATATATATATATATATGAGACCATAACCTAGTACACACCAATAAAACTAAAATAAAACTGCTTATTATATCAATTAATTTGCAAAAAATATTATTTTAAATTAATAATTAAGATGGAATCAAACTAATTCTTTAATCAATGCCTATGCCTTCATGTGCCTGCATGAACCACCATCAAGCCACTTATTTTTCCATAAGCAAATATCCAGATCATTACTTCTAAATTAAGCATTAACATTTTATAAACCCATTAAAGGAAACCATTTGTCAGATCCTCAGCATCTGCGGAATTAGCAAACACCATAGCTTCGGTATCAAGACTGCGCTGTGCGATGCATGTAAAATTATAAAGAGTTTTGCCAGCGTAAGAGAAGCCACAGAAACATTCAGTTATACCAGATAAATATTAACATACTTAAAAAGTGTTTGTGGTACATGGTTGTAGTATTGGGACAAGTAAACCTCCTGTTTCACTCTGGAGATGAATGTTCTTTCTGTGCTGGATCAACTGGGAGCTGAACCTCTGGCAACAAGTTTACCTTTCTGTTTTTTCTAGTATACTTCTCTGTGCCCTGGTCTATCACTCAAAATAACTGTTCTTCTAAAAATCACTTTGTTCATAGGTAGGTACTAGGCTATTGGTCCTAGGGCCTATATAAGCCTAGCCAAAAAGGTACCCTGGTTTTCGCCATCCCAAAAAAATATTTTCCTATGCCCCTGCTGAGCAGAGCCACAGAAGTGATCCCCAGGGTGAATGTCCAATCTCCCATCCAATCATCAAGATTTTTCTTGAAGAGTGCTAATGAGGAGCTTTGTTTGATATAGATAGGTAGTTTGTTCCATAGTATGGGAAGTCTCTGGGACAGGAATCTATCCCTCCAGCATGTTCTGTTTATTGTGGTGTTTAACATGTTAAGGTCATGTTTAGAGAATTCCATGGCTTAAGTACATTTTTTCACTCACATATTCACAACATATCCTAAAACATATGTAAATCTACTGTTAGTAGCTGAATTATAGGCTTTATCCAGCAAATGTACTTGTTTCATTTTGTCTACTTCCATGATAGTTAGATTAATAGTGATGCCTTCATCATAGATATCATTTTGAAATCAAACCTAGACCCTTACCACTTAAACATCATTTTAACACTGATTCTCCTGTGCCATTGAAAATGTCCCTTAGAACAACCATAACAACAAAGGAAGATTTTGTTTTGGGACACTGATGCAAACACAATCACAAAAATGACTGAGATGCTTTTTATTACACCAACATTGGTCTTAAAGTGCAGCCTACTGGACCTTTTGTCTGCATGAGTCCTTCAACAGGAGCTATGTAAGCAATAATTAATGCCAGAGTATGGGCTGTGCAGTATTACTAAGCAAAAAAAAAAATACAGCCTCCATGGGACCCGATAACATCCCAGGCTGCATCCTACATGAACTCAGGCATGGACTTGTAGCACCATTAGGCACCCTATTCAACCAAAGCCTGAGTACTGGCTTTGTACCAGATGAGTGAAGGACAGCCATTGTCATTCCTTTGCACAAAGCTGGAGCATCCATCGATCCAGGAAATTATAGACCCATCAGCCTAACTAGCCTGATATGCAAGGCCATGGAATGGATTATCATGGACCTCATTAACAGGGACATTGGCAGCTTCCAAACACTTGACCCCACACAGTTTGGCTTTGTCAGGAGGAAGTCATGTCTATTAAATCTGGTTGACTTCTTTGAGACAGTTAACAAAGCCATGGATGAAGGGAAGATGGTGCACACCACCTACCTTGACCAGGCCAAGGCCTTTGACACTATTCCCCACTCTGGCATAGTAGACAAACTCTCTCAACAAGGTATTAATCCATATGTTATCAGATGAGTAGCAAACTGGCTCACTGATAGAACTGACCTAATCAAAATAGTGGAAGCCACCTCAAGCATTAGACCCGTAACAAGTGGTATACCCTAGGGATCGGTCTTGGGACCTCTGTTATTCGGGATATACTTCTCTGAGGTGCAGGTCAAAACCAAGTTTGCAGATTACTGCAAGCTGGGTGTGGTCATCAATTCCCCAAGTGATGTAGACGTCCTCCAAGAGGGTCTCACCAAAACAAATGACTGGTGCCAGAAACATGGCCTCAAGCTGAATGCCAAAAAATGCAACATCATCCCCTTTGGGGAGAGTGATGTCCCCACATATTATCATATTAATAACAATGTCCTAACCACACAATCAGTCATGAGGGATTTGGGCATCCAGGTCGATAGCACCCTGACTTTTGACCACCATATTGCTTCTGTTGTATGGAAAGCTTTCTATATGGCACAACGCATAAGTAAGGGTATGTCATCCAGAGACAAGGAGGTTATAACATGCCTGTATTCTTCCCTTATAAGGCCAGTTATTGAGTAAAATGCCCCCTTTGCAATGTACCTTGCAAAACACATACAGCAGCTGGAGAGACCACAAAGGTTCCTCACCAGAAGAATCCAGGCCCTTAAACATCTACCCTACACAGATAGGCTAAAACCCCTGTCCCTCTACTCAGTTTCATAGAGACTCCTCAGAGGTGACCACTGTCTGGCATACAAAGCAATCTCAGACCCTGCCTTGATGGGGCTACTTCATATCCACAAGTCAAGCTTCAATCGAGTAACCTGCACGCACAACCTCAACCTGGTCTGTGACATCAATAGGACTTGTTAGTGGGACAGATTTGTGTCCCAGAGACTCCCCCATCTGTGCAATAGACTTCCTCTCCACGTCAAGCAGAGTACCTCATTGTCCCTTTTCAAGCACAACCTGGATAACTGGATGGGAACCAGAAAATACACCCCTGGGATTCCACCCATGTCTGTGCTGGACAGGGGCTTTGGGTGCTGACTTGTCCAAACATGGTCTAAACTCTTGGCTAGGCTTATAAGGGCCTCAGGGCCAATATCCTAGTAACTTCCTATGATCCTAAGTTAGTAGCAATTAATGCTGCTGTATGGGTTCTGCAGTACTTACCCAGGAGTACTAAGCTAAGTAAGTAATAATTAACTCTGAAGTCTGGGCTGTGCGGTATTACCCAAGAGTACTAATCTATGTAGTAATGCTGGATTATGGACTGTGCAGTATTTACCCAGGAGTGCTAAGCTAAGTAAGTAATAATGCTGGAGCATGGACTTTGCAGTATTATCCAGGAGTACTAAACTAAGTAAGTAGCAATTAATGCTGAGTTAAGAGTTGTATAGTACTTACCCAAGAGTACTAAGCTAGCAATTAATGCTTAATTATGGCTTGTGCAGTATTTATCCAGGAGTACTAATCTAAGTATGTAGTAATTAATGTTGAGGTATGGGTTGTGCAATAATTACCATGGTGTACTAGAGTTAAACCACAAGAGTAAAGAGGTTTCATAGGCAGCCTACTGGAGCATTTGTACTACATGAATCCTTCAACAAGGGTTAAATAAGCAGTAATTAATGATGGAGTATGGGATGTGGAGTATTATCCAATAGTACTAAGCTAAGTAAATAGGAATTAATGCCTGAGTAAGGGTTGTGCAATACTTACCCAGGAGCATGTCAATCCACTGAAGGCTATTTCAGCAAAAGCAAAGAAAGTGAAGCCAGTTTGACAAACTACTTTCAACAAAAGTGAAGGTTGCCTTGTTCTCCACTGTTATGCAATGTTGGAGTTGGTATATATAATTTTGGTGGGTAGGGCTTGTCCCTTCACATGGGGGCACATGGGGGCTTGCCCCTGCAAAAAAAAAATGTTTCAATGTTCTCTGAAGGCATCTTCGGAGAACTGATTTTGGTTTATTTGCATTCACTGAAGCTACCTTCAATGGATCGACATAAACCCATACTAATTAATATTGGAGTATGGGCTATGAGTATTACCCAGCAGTACTAAACTAAGTAAGTCATAATGTTGGATTACAAATTGTGCAGTACATAGCCAGAAGTACCAAGCTAAGTAAGCAGTAATTAATGCCTTAGTATGGGCTATGAGTATTACCCAGGAATATTAAGTTAAGTAATTAGCAATGCTGGAATGTGGGTTGTGCAGCACTTACCCAGGAGTACTAAGCTAAGTAAGTAGCAATTAATGCCTTAGTATGGGCTATGAGTATTACCCAGGAATATTAGGTTAAATAAATAGCAATGCTGGAATATGGGTTGTGCAGTACTTACCCAGGAGTACTAAGCTAAGTAGTAATTAATGCCTTAGTATAAGTAGTAATTAATGCCTTAGTATGGCCTATGAGTATTGTGACAATTGGGGAGAGATGGGTAAAGGCTGCAAGCCTAGTCAAATAGAATTTGATATATAATTCTGGCATTTCTAAATAAATTTAAAACACAGGCATGTTTTCTTGAGTGTAAAAGAATACTGTGAAACATGGAACTGCAAAATATGTGACAACATTGCACTCTACTGGCCCAATGAAGCTTGCCGTGACCCTTTCATGTTAGAGTTCGGCTCCAGTGCATCTGAATGAAGGTTTCATGCCCATTGTTTTAAGGCTAAAGTGTATGACCAGAATTTACATGTGGAAGGTGCTTTATTGCTCTGGTTTCTGCTAGAGTGTATATGTGAAATGCCTTTTATCGTTGTAAGTTTCTGAGCAGGTGTTAGATTGCTAAATAATGCAGTTTGTTTGACACCTAAGTGTCAACATGATGTAATTTGGGAGAGACCCAGCAGACATGTTTGTTAGTAATGTTTAAATACAATTTTTCACAAGAGACTTGGAGCATTTTGATCTTGGATATCTAACTCAGAACTCTGCCTAAGCTCAAATGTAAGTTTATAGCACTGTGATTTCTTGTAGGAATAGTTAAAGCTAGTAAAGATTAATTATGTATTTTTCTTTGAAATCAGACCTGTCCTACTGTATTATTTTAAGTTTCTGTGTGATCTCTGAACTCTTAGATATCTTTGTGGTGTAGTAGTTTTGTCTTGTGTTTTAATTATTTATTATTAAATATTTTTAAAACTTTCTACCTGTGGCTGGTTTATGTAGAGATAAATTATGCTTTAGAGTACATTATACATTTATAGAGTTTTGACAAAGTAAAACAAGGTAAAGGAGCAAAGTCCAGTTGCAGGAAACAATATTTTGTATCAAACTAAACCAAACTGCAGTAGTGCAAGAAAATTTAATAAATCCAATAAAACGCACTGATTCAATACATAAAATAAAATAAAAGATTAGTGCTTTCGTACATAACAGAGTACTTCTTCAGATCTAAACAGTAATAGCAGTTACAATTTAAATAATACAGGCAATTAGTGCTGCAGATCACATGACTTTAAAATAGGTTTAAGGGGAATGAACTAATTTAACCCCTTAGTCCCTGTAGCTTGTAAAAGTAACATCCATTTCACCGCTTGACATTCAGTCCTAGTTGTTATATCACCTCCTCTAACATTAGGCTGACAAATCTCTAATACTGAAAATTTAAAACAATGATTATTTCCCATCTGGGTAACATGTTTTGCAAGGGCATTTTTACTATCATTTCTCCGGATACTGTAAAGATGCTCACGTATCCGATCTCTCAAACACCTATTAGTCTTGTCCACATAGAACATTCTGCAGAGCTCACAGGAAGCTAAATACACAACATTTATTGTATTACAGTCAGCATATACCTTAAGCTCATAGACATGTCCAGTCACAGGGTGTATATACATATCATCATTACTTACATAAGAACACATGGTACATTTACAACAAGGAAAGGTCCCTGAAATAGCATTCCCTAAATGTTCATTCCCATTATTAACAACTCTGTTGGATTTATAACAGAGCAGTCTCTTTAGACATTTCTGATTTTTAAAGGTAAATTGTGGCACTTCGCTCAATGTCTCCTTGCATTTAGCATGTGATCATATTATTTTCCAGTGTTTTTTAATAAGATTGCATATAGCAGAAGAACCATTGGAGAAGGTGAGGCACATTCTTGCCTTACCTAACAAGTTCCCAGTCTTGTTGTTGGCAGGGCCCACTTCTGAATTCAGGCAGGATTTTGATCGAGTGTCCCTAAATGAGACAACCTCATCTTGTGCCTCAGATATATCATCCTGTGGATAGCCTTTTTCTTTAAAACTATTTTAAATTTCTTCAAAAGATTCATACATACAACTGTCCTTTGTATGCAGCCGGGCAGATCTATAAAATTGCCCTTTTAGCACATTCCTGTTTACAGATTTTGGATGCATACTCTTGGCATGTAAAATGTTGTTGGTCTTACAAGATTTAGTATAAATCTGTGTCTCAATGCCATCAGGGGCTATAATAATTTGTACATCCAAAAAAGAAATCTTCTCATTAGATGAGCTAAATGTAAATTTCAAAAAGCTGGTGCTGCTATTAAGATATTCAACAAACTCACATAAGGAAGAATAATCATTCTCCCAAACAAAAAAACACATTGTCCACAAAACAACCATACTAGAGAATGAACCTATGATTTCTTGTAGGAATAGTTAAAGCTAGTAAAGATTAATTAGGTATTTTTCTTTGAAATCAGACCTGTCCTACTGTATTATTTTAAGTTTCTGTGTGATCTCTGAACTCTTAGATATCTCTGTGGTGTAGTAGCTTTGTCTTGTGTTTTATTAAATATTTTTTAAACTTTCTACCTGTGGCTGGTTTATGTAGAGATAAATTATGCTTTAGAGTACATTATACATTTATAGAGTTTTGACAAAGTAAAACAAGGTAAAGGAGCAAAGTCCAGTTGCAGGAAAAAATATTTTGTATCAAAGTAAACCAAACTGCAGTAGTGCAAGAAAATTTAATAAATCCAATAAAGCGCACTGATTCAATACATAAAATAAAATAAAAGATTAGCGTTTTCATACATAACAGAGTACTTCTTCAGATCTACACAGTAATAACAGTTACAATTTAAATAATACAGGCAATTAGTGCTGCAGATCACGTGACTTTAAAATAGGTTTAAGGGGAATTAACTCATTTAACCCCTTAGTCCCTGTAGCTTGTAAAATTAACATCCATTTCACCTCTTGACATTCAGTCCTAGTTGTTATATCACCTCCTCTAACATTAGACTGACAAATCTCTAATACTGAAAATTTAAAATAATGATTATTTCCCATCTGGGTAACATGTTTTGCAAGGGCATTTTTACTATCATTTCTCTGGATACTGTAAAGATGCTCACGTATCTGATCTCTCAAACACCTATTGGTCTTGCCCACATAGAACATTCTGCAGAGCTCACAGGAAGCTAAATTCACAACATTCATTGTATTACAGTCAGCATATACCTTAAGCTCATAGACATGTCCAGTCACAGGGTGTACATACATATCATCATTACTTACATAAGAACACATGGTACATTTACAACTAGGAAAGGTCCCTGAAATAGCATTCCCTAAATGTTCATTCCCATTATTAACAACTCTGTTGAATTTATAACAAAGCAGTCTCTTTAGACATTTCTGATTTTTAAAGGTAAATTGTGGCACTTCACCCAATGTCTCCTTACATTTAGCATCTGATCATATTATTTTGCAGTGTTTTTTAATAATATTGCATATAGCAGAAGAATCCCTGGAGAAGGTGAAGTACATTCTTGCCTTCCCTAACAAGTTCCCAGTCTTGTTGTTGACAAGGCCCACTTCTGAATTCTGACAGGGTTTTGATCAAGTGTCCCTAAATGAGACAACCTTATCTTGTGCCTAAGATATATCACCCTGTATCCTTTTTCTTTAAAATTATTTGAAATGTCTTCAAAAGATTCATACATACAACTGTCCTTTGTATGCAGCCGGGCAGATCTATAAAATTGCCCTTTTAGCACATTCCTGTTTACAGATTTTGGATGCATACTCTTGGCATGTCAAATGTTGTTAGTCTTACAAGATTTAGTATAAATCTGTGTCTCAGTGCCATCAGGGTCTATAATAATTTGTACATCCAAAAAAGAAATCTTCTCATTAGATGTGCTAAATGTAAATTTCAAAAAGCTGGTGCTGCTATTAAGATATTCAACAAACTCACATAAGGAAGAATAATCATTCTCCCAAACAAAAAAACACATTGTCCACAAAACGACCATACTAGAGAATGAACCTATGATTTCTTGTAGGAACAGTTAAAGCTAGTAAGGATCAATTAGCTATTTTTCTTTAAAATCAGACCTGTCCTACTGTATTATTTTAAGTTTCTGCATGATCTCTGAACTCTTAGATATCTCTGTGGTGTAGTAGTTTTGTTGTGTGTTTTAATTATTTATTATTAAATATTTTTAAAACCTTCTACCTGTGGCTGGTTTATGTAGAGATAAAATATGCTTTAGAGTACATTATATATTTATAGAGTTTACTGTCTAAGTCCTTCCAATAAGCCTAGACTGTATAGTCACATTACCATTGGATAATAATATTGCACAGTAATAACTGGACACCCTTTTAAGGTCCTTTTAGTAGCTGATATTATTAGCTGGGTGGTGGCAGGGATTACTACCGTATGGTCTAGGTAAAGGGGCACAGCTGTAGAATCTGTGTCAGCCTTTCCCAGGAGTGTCTGTGAAGTTGTATAAATACTTATCTCAAAGTGTGTGTGTGTTGTGTCAGCTACTTGGGCAGGGACACAAAGCACTGGTTGATCAGAGAGGGTACTGGAGGTTTTAGCTTGCCCAGCTAGGCTAAGACCTGGACCCTATAGCTGTGGCAGTGGGGAGTCTTATTGGAGACCTGATGAGCAAGGGAGCAACCAGCCCCAGACTGACTGTGATCTCTGTGTGCACTTAAGGGAAATTGTACTTTACTGTGTGTATTAGTTATCCTTTCCTCTCTTCTAGGAGACAGCATCCCTGGTGTTAGTGGTGAGGATTGAGGCTCCTTGATTGCTGGGCCAGGGCACAGTCATCACAAGTATTTGGCAGTGGTGGGATCTACCTCACATACTAATTGGCTTGTAGTGGTGTGGGTAGAGCGAATTCCTGTAGCTTATGTACAGTGATCTCTAAAAGTGTTTTATACTCTAAAACAGCCACACAGTGTATACTCAGAGTTCAGATCACAATTGTTTTATTTCTTTTGTTAGCTTAGTGTTAGTCAGGGCGAGCAGGCAGCATGTCAGCAGAAGAGTATGGAAAGCTAACAAGGAGCCAGCTGGTGGAGATGTGCCAGGCTAGGGGACTGGTGCATGGAAACCTGACTAAAGCAGACCTGATTGCAGTCTTGGTTACAGCTGCATCAGAGAACAGCAGCCTGGAGGACAATCAGACTGACAGTGGAGATGCAATATCCTCAGAGAATGGGCAGCTCAACCTTTCTGCAGTGGACTTAAAAATCCAGTTGGAGCTAAAGAGACTTGAGTTGGAGGCCAGGCGCATAGAACTAGAGGCAGCTGAGAAAATGAGGTGTCTACAAGCTGAGGAAAGTAAATGTCAGAGGAGGCATGAGAGGGAAATGCTGACTCTTTGCCAGAGACATGGAGGTAATAGGGAAGGGAGTAACCAGACCCCAGAAGCACAAAAGGTCAGTAAATTTCTTCCACAGTTTAAAGAGGGGGATCATTTTGATAGCTTCATTCATATGTTTGTGTGGGTATATAAACAGCATGAAGTTGATCAAGGGCTCTGGGTACAGTTCTTGACCCCCTTACTCCATGGTAAAGCTGTAACTTCTTTAACAAAAATGCATGACACTGACTGTTTTGATTATACTGCTGTAAAAAGACACTTTAGAATGTTTTAAGCTAACACCTGAAATGTATAGGAAAAAGTTTTGTGAGCATAGACGCAAGGCAGATGAAAATGTAAGTGAATATGTTGCTGAACTGAGCACTTATTTTCATAGCTGCATGAGTGGATGTCAGGTCACCACTTTTGAAGGGCTGGCAGACCTTCTGGTAAGGGAACAAGCCCTTAGCACTTTGCGTGAGGACATGAGGATCTGGTTAGCTGATAGACAGTGTGCTACTTCAGAGGAGTTGGGGAAGAAGGGAGACATATACCTAGCAAGCAGGGCAGCCCTGCTCAGGAAAGGGACTCCCAGTACTGCTCATGGGACTAAAGGAACCCATGGTGGGCAGCACAGACTGCCCCAACAGAATCCACCAGTTGCAGGGGAAGCCCCTAGTCCAGGTACATGTCCAGGAGCTAGGGTTAAATTTTTGAATGCAATCAGTGGGGCCATGTGGCATACAGATGTCCACAGAGGCAAGGTGAGGAACAAAAGGTGAAAGAGCCAGTAAGTGGGAAAGACAAAATGCCGACAGTGGGTTGTCATGAGACAACATGTGTTTAGAACTACCATCCTGCAGATGTCCTGAGATGGAAGGATTTAGATGAGGCAGTACTATGTACTTATGCAGTTACATGCAATGAGGCTAGGAGACAGACATGTGGGTCTGGCAGCCTGGGGGAAACCCAGGCAGACTGCATACTTGCAGGCAGGACTGCTGAGGTGGTTACTTCAGGGAGGAAGCTACGTTGTAGCAGTGAGACTGAATGTAAGCCACAACTGCTGGTGGGTACTGATGGTCCCTTGGACAGAGTGACTGCAAAGGTAGAGGTGAGTAGTAGTACCCAGGCTGACAGTGAGGCACCACTGTCAGAGGATACCAGACTTCCAATGGAAGGGGAGCTAGGAAGGGTTACAAGGAGGGAGCTGAGACAGGCTCAGCTCTCAGACTCTACATTGCAAGGCCTGAGACAGGTAGCTAGGGAGGCACCTGATTCTCAAGGGAAGAGGGAATCTGTATACTGGAACAAAGGGTTACTGTACAGAGAGTGGACCCCTGAGGGAGTGCTAGAAGGTGAGAGAGTACAGCAGTTGGCAGTTGTGGCATATGTCCTGAACCTCAGGACAAAGCTCAGGGAAATCATGGGCCTGGCCCAGGAGAACCTGGCAGAAGCCCAGCAACAGAAAAAGGTGTGGTATGACAGGAATGCTCGAGCTAGAGAGTATGCTGTAGGGCAGCAGGTGATGGTTCTCATTCCTGTCAGACACAACAAGTTGCAAGCAGCTTGGGAGGGACCCTACAAGGTGGTAAGAAAGGTAAGTGATGTTAACTACATAGTGGAAGAGCTAGGCAGATGGCAGGGGCACAAACTGTACCATGTTAACATGATGAAACTTTACCATGATAGGGAAGCTCTTGTGCTGATCATTTGCAGTGGGTTGCAGGAGAAGTCTGAGAGAGAACTTGTGACTGATTTCCTCAGTCAGGCTCGGGATGACACCTCGGTGGAAGGGGTAGCAATGGCTCAGCAGCTATCTCCTACCCAGGTTTGAGAAATCTGAGTAGTGTTGAAGGGGTTTGGGGGCATGTTCACCAGGAAACCAGTGAGCAACCACCTGGTGCAGCACCAGGTGGATACAGGACCCCAAATGCCTATCAGGCAGGCCCCTTATATGGTGCCTGAGAGAGTCAAACAGACTCTGAGGGAGGAGGTACAGGAGATGTTGGAACAAGGGGTGATTCAAGAGTCCAACGGTCCTTGGGCCTTACCAGTGGTGCTGGTGCCAAAGAAGGATGGCAGCACCAGGTTATGTGTGGATTACAGGAAATTAAATAGTCACACAGAGGCAGATGCTAACCCCATGCCTAGGACAGATAAGGCCCTAAAGCAGCTGGGTGGAGCTAAGTATCTTACAACCATTGATCATATAAGGGGTTACTGTCAGGTGCCCTTGACTCCCAATGCTAGACAGAAGTCAGCTTGTCTGACTCATTTTGGCTTGTATGAGTTCACAAAGATGCCCTTTGGGATGAAGAATGCCTCAGCGACTTTCCAGAGGCTGGTAGATAATATCTTAGCAGGAGCAGGAGGGGTTGTCCTTGCTTACATGGATGATATTGCTATCTACAGCCATTCCTGGCAAGAGCACCTTTAGCATGTCAGGGAGGTGCTGGGCAGACTACAGAGGGCAGGGTTGACCATTAAGCCGAGCGAATGTCAGGTAGGTATGGCAGAGGTCTCCTACCTAGGACATAGAGCGGGGAGTGGTAAGATAAGGCCAGAACCTGCCAAAGTGGAAGCTATTCAGGCATGGCCTGCATCCGTTACCAAAAAGCAGGTGATGGCATTCTTCGGGACAGCAGGGTACAACAGAAAGTTTGTTCCCAATTATAGCACCATAGCTGCTCCCCTCAAAGACCTGACAAGGAAGAACAGGCCAGATAGGGTAGTGAGGACCCTAGCATGTGAGCAAGCATTTTAGAAGCTTAAGGAAGTTTTGGGAGGACCCCCTGTGTTAGCCAGTCCAGACTACAGCAAAGACATTGTTGTGCAGGTGGATACTTCAAACTATGGGTTGGGGGCTGTACTTAGCCAGATTTCTTCAGAGGGAGAAGAGCACCTAGTGGTTTATCTCAGTCATAGGCTCCAACCCACGGATGAATGCTATGCAACAATAGAAAAGGAATATCTAGCCATAGTGTGTGCACTACAAAAACTTCAACCTTATCTGTATGGAAGAAAATTCACTGTGATGACAGATCACAATCCTCTAACATGGTTAAACAGAGCCAGTCAGCAAAATGCCAAGTTGCTAAGATGGAGTCTGGGGTTGCAAGAGTATGATATGTCAGTGCAGCACCGCAGTGGGAGTAGCAATGCAATGCAGATGGGGTCTCAAGACACCCAGATAGACCTGACACTCCCAAGCAGTGTTTCTCAAGGGGCACTTGAAAAACTTGCTTGAGTTCCCCGGAGGGGAAGAGATGTGATGATTGGGAGAGATGGACGAAGGCTGCCAGCCTAGTCAAAAAGAATTTGATATATAATTCTGGCATTTGTAAATAAATGTAAAATACAGGCATGTTTTCTTGAGTGTAAAAGAATACTGTGAAATGTGGAACTGCAAAATATGTGACAACATTGCACTCTACTGGCCCAGTGAAGCATGTTGTGACCCTTTCATGTTAGAATTTGGCTCCAGTGCATCTGGATGAAGGTTTCATGCTCATTATTTTAAGGCTAAAGTTTATGACCAGAATTTACATGTGGAAGGTGCTTTATTGCTCTGGTTTCTGCTAGAATGTATATGTAAAATGCCTTTTATTGTTGTAAGTTTCTGGGCAGGTGTTAGATTGCTAAATAATGCAGTTTATTTGCCTGGGAAAACCTGTGTCAACATGATGTAATTTGGGAGGGACCCAGCAGACATGTTTGTTAGTAATGTTTAAATACTATTTCTCACAAGAGACTTGGAGTATTTCGATCTTGGATATCTATCTCAGCACTCTGCCTAAGCTCACATGTAGGTTTCTAGCACTGTGATGTCTTGTAGAAATAGTTAAAACTAGTAAAGATTAATTAGGTATTTTTCTTTGAAATCATACCTGTCCTACTGTATTATTTTATGTTTCTGTGTGATCTCTGAACTCTTAGATATCTCTGTGGTGTAGTAGTTTTGTCTTGTGTTTTAATTATTTATTACTAAATATTTTTAAAACCTTCTACCTGTGGCTGGTGTATGTAGAGATAAATTATGCTTTAGAGTACATTATATATTTATAGAGTTTACTGTCTAATCCCTTCCAATAAGCCTAGACTGTATAGTCACATTACCATTGGATAATAATATTGCACAGTAATAACTGGACACCCATTTAAGGACCTTTTAGTAGCTGATATTATTAGCTGGGTGGTGGCAGGGATTACTACTGTATGGTCTGAGTAAAGGGGCATAGCTGGAAAATGTGTGTCAGCCTTTCCCAGGAGTGTCTGTGAAGTTGTATAAATACTTATCTCAAAGTGTGTGTGTGTGTGTGTGTGTGTGTGTGTGTGTGTGTGTGTGTGTGTGTGTGTGTGTGTGTGTGTATGTGTGTGTTTTGTGTTAGCTACTTGGGCAAGGACACAAAGCACTTTTTGGACAGAGAGGGTACTTGAGGTTTTAGCTTGCCCAGCTAGGCTGAGACCTGGACCTTATAGCTGTGCCAGTGGGAAGTCTTATTGGGGACCTAGTGAGCAAGGGAGCAACCAGCCCCAGACTGACTGTGATCTCGGTGTGCACTTAAGGGAAATTGTGCTTTACTGTGTGTATTAGTTATCCTTTCCTCTCTTCTAGGAGACTACCTCACTGGTGTTAGTGGTGAGGATTGAGGCTCCTTGATTGCTGGGCCAGGGCACGGTCGTCACAAGTATTACCCATGAATATTACGTAAGTAAGTAGTAATGCTGGAATGTGGGTTGTGCAGTACTTACCCAGGAGTACTAAGCTAAGTAAGTAGTAATTAAAGCTGAAGTTTGGAATGAGCAGTATTTACCTTGGACTATAGTTAGACCACAAGAGTGAAGATCAAGAGATCTAATGACTGCAGAAATAAGTAGTGTTGGATAAATATTCACATTAGCATTAAATATTGTCATACCATCTCAACAGTTTTTTTCCAACTCTTGTTCTGAGCATCTCATTGATTAATGTTCATCAAGCAATCATCCATTTTTTTCTGATGAGTACAAAGTAGAAACACCTTTTAAATTAAACTGAGTGTATCTACATGAACTGATTAACAAAATTCTAAATGAGACAAAAAGTCACGGGATGTAAAATATGCTTGAAAGGAATTACTTCATATAACAGGAATGCTGAATTTAATTTTTATATCTGTTTGCTTAAACATGGCAATGTATACTGTTATTTTATTTTAGGTCAGTACTTTTTTTCTTTTTTTATTATTCAGATTTGTCTCCTCTTGCTGCATGCTTGACTTTCCATTTATTGTATTCTTATAAACACCATTCCCTCCATCCATCCACAACCCCTTTTTTCCCAGTTTTTTGCACGTGTTTTGGATGTCACTTCAACAGTGAGAATCACCTACACCCAACGTTTACACTGCTTTGTGGCTAGACCTGTCACTGCATGGTTGTTCTTCCACACCACACATAAATACACACACTCACACCTATGGGCAATTTATGATTTCCAATTCTCCTACTACATGTTTTTAGGATGTGGGAGAAAACTGGAGCACCCAGAGAAAACCAACACAAATACAGAGTGGGCATGCAGACTCTGCACAGAAGACACCCTAGCCCAGAATCAAACTGGGGAACCTCTTGCTGTGAGGTGGCAACACTACCAGCTGAGTCAATGTGCCATCCTATAATAATACCAATTTGATACCAGGTAGGCCCACTGAATAAGCAGTGCCTTTTCAGATGCAACATCTGTTTAAGTGACTTGCTTAATGTCACACAGTAGGCAATTGAGGGAATCAAACCCTGCACCACAGCAACTACAGCTCACAGGCTTATCCTTCTGCACCAACTACCAGATGATTTTTTAAACACCATCATCATGTGGAATAACATCACTGATAGTTTTGTGTGCATCTTTTTACTGTAGAGATAATACAGGAGGCAGCTTTAACTGCAGCGCTTAAGTGTATACCAGATCTACATCAAACTGGATCTGTTATCCTGTTACAATGGTACACAATAAAGTGCTGTGAATCTGTTAATGTACCTGCAAGAAAGAGTTATGTATCTTTCATTAGCAGTTTGTCTTGTTTCAGTTTATATGACTTTAATTTTAATTGCTATAGGTTGTATTTTTACTAAACACGTTCTATTGCTTTTACTTGTGCTTGGCTGCTATAACTGTATCATCCTTACTGTGAATCATAGGAAATTAAATGTTTAGTTGGCACTATGAAAGCTTCTCTCTCTCTCTCTCGCTATAAATAAATATATATATATATATATATATATATATATATATATATATATATATATATATATATATAAACACACACACAATGTGTGTCCATATATACATACAATATAAATATCATGAATACTGAGAATTTTGTGTGGTTTTATTTGAACAGAGAAGGACTGAATATTTGAGTCAGGTATGTGGGATTGGATTTGGCATTTATGCAATTGTTTGCGAGTTACCTGAAAGGTTAGGTAAGCAGATAGGTTTAGTGGCGTGTGTGTATGTGGGCGCTTGCAAGCATGCATGCAAGTGTTTTCAGGTTAGTGCTACAGTAAGGGTTAGACAAGGGGATAAGTTTTCTGGTATATGTGTGTGTAAATGTTTTGGTGTATGAGTGAGTTTTTCAAATGTCAGTTTGACAGTTTGGTGATGAATGTTTTTGTGTTTTTGTGATTATTTTGGGTTGGGATTAGAGTAAGGACTAGGTTAGTGGATCAGCTTTGTGTTGTTTGTGTTTTGCGGTGTGTGTGTGTCTTATGTAGTGGTACTGTTAGGGAAAGTGGTTTTCGTAAGATAATGTGCAAAGTTAGGAGAAGGGCAGGGTTAGCATCTATGAATAAGTTATTTTTCTGACAGTTTTAAGTGGCATATAGACAGCTCAGTGGTGCAGCAGTTGCGTTGTTGCCTCACAGCTAGAGGTTCTCCGATTGGATTCTTGGCTGGGGTGCCTTTTGTGTGGAGTCTGCATATCCTTCCTGAATTTATGTGGGTTTCCTCTGGGCACTCTGGTTTCCTTTCATGTTACAAAGATGTGTGTCACTCTGAAGCGTTTCTCCCTGGGCCTCTGCTAAAAATTAGCTTAGTTCCAAGCCAGACTTTCCCAGTAAACAAATGTTAAATAAATATAAATTCTCCATTTTATACTCAAAGCACATCATGACATCCTTATTAACATTCGGTAGAACACACTCTGCCTTTAATTATGTCTCCAACAGGATCAGCATTGCCTTTCCACAAGCTAAACACAAGATTTTTTTAAGCTGATTAACCTTGCTAGTCTTACAGATCAACATTGCACTGTAATTAATATGACCAACTGACTTGCCATCTCTGACAGGATTTCCTACCTGATCTCTTACCTTTAAACTTCTAAATGATCACTGCTGTCTACTTCTATTAAGCAAATTGTTAGTACATGATTCCTGTTAAATGTAAAGAAGTAATGTGACTGCTAAGCTGGTTAGTCCCAAGTACTTTCAAGTTATGTGTGAAATATATTTTCCAAAGTTAGTTTTTGCTTCATGAAACTCTCTTCCAGCCCATATTTCAGAACTGCAGGATTTCACAATAAAAAAAAAGAAAAAAAACTTGAACACATATCTGTACAATGAAAATAAATTAACATACTTTAAAAATGCTGGTTAATTCTACAGCTGTGGTACAATTCTGCATTCTTACAATACACTGAATGGCAACATTTCCTTAATGGTTGTTCAGTTAGCAGTAGTTCATATTGACCTATATGGTTTGTTTATTTACTTTCACTATCTTATTATCCTAAATGTGCATTACGCTTTATAATATTGTTTTGCTTACTATACAGAAAATCTTTATACATTTTGTTTTGGTTTTAAAGCAAATATCCTATGTATTGCATGTGTTGTTTAACCAATTTGTATGTGCTATCTAGTCATTTCACTCAGTTACAGCTGAAAATGGTTCTATAGCAGCCCATCATCCTAGTAAACAAACTTGAAATAAATAAATAGATAAATAAGCAAATTTATGAACAAGTAAAAGATGCCAAGCCCTCCTGTCCCCTCACACCTTCTTACAACTCATTTGTTGCCCAGTCATGGAGAAAGGACAATATAACAGACCTGCAGCAGCAATTAAAAAATACATCGAGCACTTATGTTACCCCCTCCCCCACAGACCAACCCCCCATACTAGTTTACATCATCATGGGCCACATACAGTTGATGTAAATTTTGCTCAAATCATACTGACAAGGAAACTCATTGCACTTTATTTTCTGTGTACATGGTCAAACAAAAATAAGATTTGATGGAAGTGGCTGTGACAAACCACTTGATCCCCTATTGCCATCCTCCAAACACGGCCAGCCTTAGGCATAGGTGAACTAGGCAACCGCCTAGGGCACCATACAGACCAGTCTTGTAAAAGGCGCAATTTTTATTTAGTTATTTTTCTCAGGCAGGCCATAACGTTTGCACTCTTCTCAGCGCCCTGTTTCTAAGTCAAGGGCACTGGAACCATAGTGCAGGGGGGGGGTTCCCACCCACTTTTACAGATGCAGCAGTAGGCTTCAACAATTTAAACAACAAAAATAAAACTTTTTTGCTACGCGGTACAAGTCTTCTCCTTTAAGGAGGAACATGTGTGCATCACGATGTCAGCATGGATCTAAATGGATTCTGCATTACGGAGTGAAATTTAAGCGTGCAGTTCCCTTAGCTAAGTTTTGGATTAATCCTGTCCTAAGTCTACAAAGAAGGTGTGTGTGTATATGTGTGTGTGTGTGTGTGTGTGTGTGTGTGTGTGTGTGTGTGTAATTTTAAACAGTTTCTGCATAAGACATAACGTGTGTAACTGTATTTACTAAGTAGATCCTTACAAACATAGTTAAAAGTCCATTTGCACTGATTGGATACTTTTGCTAGCAATGGCGTAACTGAGCAAATAAACCATATACAATTATGAGGTAAATAGCAGTTGCAGAAATAACACAACATTTTTGATGAAAAATGTTTGGCATCTGTAAGAGCTGTTAGACTAGAGTTCTGAATGGAAAATAATCAATTATTTCAGTGGTCGTTTGTTGTGACAGATTGCCAAAGTGCATGTTTTCCCTAAGCTTTTAAAGCCACAAAAATCCTAAGTTTTAACTTTGATTTCACTTTTCCAGCAAATGCCTTACTATAGTGTAAGAATTAGTTCATAACCATTATTTGCAATGTCCTGCAATTATTTCCTGTGGCAGTATACCGATTGGCTGGTGTAAGCAAATGCATTTTCTTACACCATGCCAGCAGCAATATGAATAGTTTGAGGTGCTAGGGGAAGGGGGCAGGACCAGAGTTTGTGATGCTGCATGGTGCACAACTCCATTCTTCATGCCCAGCCTGCCTCTGGTGTGGTTCCAGCCCCTTAAGAGTAATACTGGGGACCCATAAGCTAAAATTGATACAACCATGCAGCTAATAATTGGGACGTATGGTGGCACTGGTTGGGGGTTTGGGGAGTGGGGAGGAATGCAAAAAAATTTCAGGAGTTAAAGTTCCTTTTGTTTGTTATTACTTTATCTTTCTAATTCATGTTTGCAATTCATTTTAAGACTTTTTTTAATGTACCATCTTTTTTATGTAGTTCTTGCTTAGTTCTCTAGCTCATGGTTTTCTCTAGCTCATGTTTCCTGTATAGTTCTTGTTCAGTTCTCTGTCTCATGGTTCATACATACTTCTTGTTTAATTCTCTGGGTCATAGTTCCTGCATAGTTCTTGTTTAAGTTCTCTAGTCCATAGTTCCTCATGGGTTCTACATACTTCTTGTTTAGTTCACTAGATCACCGTTCCTACATAGTTTTTGTTTAGTTCTGTAGTTCACGGTTTATACCTAGTTCTTGTTTAGTTCTGAAGTTCACGGTTTATACCTAGTTCTTGTTTAGTTTCTCTAGCTGGCAGTTCCTACATAGTTCTTGTTTAGTTTTCTGTCTCATGGTTTGCACATAGTTCTTGTTTACTTCTGTGGCTCACGGTTCCTACATAGTTCTTATTTAGTTTCTTTCTTTCTTTATTTTTTATTTTATTTTACATTTGTTTACAGGAAAATCCGAATGGCAATGATGTCCTTTTTCAGCAAAGGCCTGGGAAGAAAAGCTCCAACATTAATACATATAGAAAGTATACAAGGGTTCTTAGTGCACATAATAGTACATATAATAATGACATTAATTATGTACAAAGATATAGAACAGACCATTCAACATGTTCACATCTGAACAGAACATTTTTTTACAGTTTGTACAGTAACACAACGTATAGTATTATCAGTGATAATGCCAGATTTAAATAAAGGTATAAAGACAAAAATACAGTGTACAGAGCAGAAAAAATATTACAGTGCTGAGGATGGCTCTGAATGAAGGTTATTTTTCTACCCAGGATTAGAGCAGGAGCAAATGTCTTAGATAAATGAGTTTTAAGCATTTTTCTGAATTGAGAAGTGTTAGTGGTGTTTTTTATGTTTGAAGGCAGAGAATTCCAGACTTAAACAAAAAAAAGAGGTGAAAAAAGACTGAGTGAAGAAACACCAATAACCAAACCTCTCAGTCTTGGCACACTGGCGTCAAAAGGCAAAATACTTCCAAGGCACAAGTTTGTGTCACAAACAACTCCAAGTCACTGTGGATAATAGATTTATTCAGAAATCAAAGATTAACCGCTTTCATTCCTCAAAGGAACTTCATCAGAATGAATAAAAATTCCATTTTCACATTTAAATAATCTTCTTAATTAATTACGTCATAAAACAATCCCTATCTATTCGCCCATCAATTAACTACACATAATATCAATGAAAACAGATTATATCAAAATGATACATAAAATAATATATAAAAATATATATAGAAAAAATATATATAAAGTTGTAATTTTAAAGTTTTAAAGCTCTCATTTTTAAAGTTTTAATGCTGTCATTTTTAATGCAGGGATGATGGAATAATGTTCATTTAAGCCTGGAGGATGCACAGGCATTTAGTTTAAGCTGCCACATTAAGTCCTGAAATTCAAGGTGAGTTTCCCAGTCCCCACCCCTCTCAGGGTATACAACCTGTTCCAGATGCCAGAACTTAAACCGTGCTTGTCTACATACCATAGAATGTTTATAAAGGGCATTTGTGGTCTTCTCTTTACTGCTCTCATAATTATGTTCATAGATACTTTTGTTTCAATTTTTCCTATATAAAAGGAAAAACATTCTGTGCAATATGCAAGGTAAATTACTCCTTTGGTATAACATGTAAAGTAACCACTGAAGCATTGAGATGTAAAGTTGTTTGTTGGAGGCAACATTTTCATTAGTTATAGATCTCTTTAATGTGGAATTGTTCAGATAATTTCTCTTTTACAGAGATTGTGTGCAGTGAGTAATATTAGTGGATTGTAATGACAGAAGTCTGAGTGACCATTTATGGTTGGAATTTTCTAATGGTTGAAATTTTCTGAAATGTGTAGTCTTGTCATTGTTGGTTTATACATTTTGTTTCATTGCTTATTAAAAGAATGTTTAAAACTACAAATTTAAAACGCTTTCTACAAACGGTGCTATATTATATAAGGAATGTAATTTAATGCAATCAGGAATGTGAATCAAAGAACAAATGTATGCATGGTCCTAAAAATGTGTGCAAGGAGTCTGTTTTAAAAACAGCCCAAAAGTAAACTTAATCCTCCACTGGCCAGATGTATTTTCTATAAATGTGGGTTTTCATGCCATTTCAGTGGCAGAGATGTTTACTGTTCATGCTAAGTCTGTTTTAACTGTGAGACTGTACTGTTTGTTATGCAAATGGCTATCTGTGTTTGTGATATTCTAGCTTAAGCTACTGTACGCAGGGAGGAGAGAGGTTACAATTCTACTTTCACTGAGTTGTAAGGCTTGCTCGCCTACCACAGAGTAAATTAAACTGTTTAGATTAAATTAAGCAACCCTCTGGAACAAGACACATGGGCTTCTATTTTCTGAGGACATGACTTTTATAATATAGTGTGTGTGAAGGAGCAGCAGATAAAGCAACTTTATTAAAGGAAATTTCCATATTCACTTGCAGTTTAAACTACATTATGAAATATCTTTTCTTCTGTACATTTAAATAATTGAAGGAAATGACTGGAGTGAATTTCTTCGGTATTGGCCTACCTGTGGGTGTGGCTGATAGGGTGTTTCATGAATATGATGTGGGTGGGGCTTAAGGGGCGCCGGAGCACTATTTCGCCTAGGGCGCCATATCAGCTAAGGCCGGCCCTGCCTCCAAACTAATGTGAGAAACATTTGCCTTATTGGCAAGAATATGTGTTAAGTCCAACATATTTAGATAATTACTAAATCTCATTTCACCATCTTCAGAGATTATATTAATAGTGAACTTACTGATCATAAGGCATTTGGATGTTTTTGCTAACTTCTGAGGTTAAGTGAAGTATATATAGGGCTGTTGGGGTACCGGGGAAACTTGCCCTAGCAAAAATGCTTGTTATAGTTACTTTTATGAAAGTCAGCTATTGGATAGTCCATTATATAGTTTTGTTTCAGTTCAGTAAAATATGGTAGCGTAAAACTATTCACTGCATCAAAGAATTTGCTGTACATGACTTAGATTCACTGTTTATTAATATATATTTATTAAATCATGTTTAGACAACAACATATGTACACATACATTAAAAAATAAATCATAGTAACATTTTTCATATGGTATACATGTTTTGTTTTTACCAATTATAATTCACTTCAATATTGCATAAGTAGCTCAAGCCCCGCCTTCCCTTAAACCTTTCTCCTCCTTCTCCTGAGCATTATTCTGCACATATAGATAATACAAATTCCATTTAATTCTGTGTAATTTACTACTTCCTTTTTCTAAATATCCCCCTCCAGTTCTTTCATCTCCTTTACAATATTCAGTACTTCAATTATAGTTGGCTTAGATTTTAATTTCCATTTTCTAGAAGCTGCTTTTTTGACTGGTGTAGCATTAAATTTAGCATGGCCTTCATATGTCTAGTCAAGTCAGATCCTGTGTCTCAGCTCAAAAAAATATTTCCTTAGTAACAATGATTTTTTTTCCCCAAACATTTCTGACAAAGTACTCTGTAGGAAATTTTTAAATTTTGCCAACTTGTTACATTCCCAAAAACATGTTTGCAGTTACCTCTCTTTTCCATCACACCTCCAGCATTTGCTAGTTTCATGAAAAAAAATAAACTGACGTCTGCCTGGGGTATAAAATTCCTATGCAAGCACTTCCATGCACAAATCCTAAACCTTCTGGACTTTGTTGCATACTTGAGAGCCGTACATATAACCTTCCATTGTTCCTTTGTAAATTGCCCTTCCAGTCTCTCTCTTGCCAGTCTTTTTAACCTTTTCTGATTGATTCTTATATTTATCATGCAGCATTATGTCCTACTATTTGTCCATTTTTTAACCACAGCCTAAAATCCTTACCAGAACTGGTCTTTCACCTAACACTCACCTCTCCTTTTCGCTTTGCCTGTACTCTATTATTGATCCCTGGTAGGGAAGGAGTTTCTATCCTGGGCATCTTCCTACTCTATTACTTTTCCCTCTGTAGTTCTTTACTCCCAATAGCTTGGCTTCTTTGTTAACTTTCTCCAGTAAATTCCATCCCCAATCTGGCCTATTTTCTATACCCCTGCTTGCAGTAGTCCTTATTGGTATAATTTTTTTCTCCACTCCTGTATTGGCTTACTTTTTAGACTACTTTCTGCCACTTTATACATACTATAAATGGTATGGTTGTCATTATTATCCTTAAGGATCTACATCCAAAATCTTGCTCTCTCTTGATTTCTCAAACTCCCTCTCAGTTTCATAATCAACTCTCCATTTGACTGACTTTTTGCTTGCGTGATGTATATGAGTCTTAACTATATAACTCTAAAGCATCATCTCAAATCAAGTAATCCTAAACCATTTTGTTCTGTGGGTAGAATCAATGTATCCCACTTAACTCTTGCCCTCTTACCCTCACAGATAAATTCATTCATATTTTTATTAATTCTCATCCACAACTTATCCACTTGTTCATAAAAATCCACCTGCCTTGTATGTAAGACTAAAGGGACTAAAAACCTTTTCAATACCCATAATCAAGAGCTTCCAGTTTTGTAGTTTTTGTGTTTTCTTTTGTTCAGTATCATTTGTTTTGCCTCCTCCCATATACCCTTACCTGCTATAACAGAATATTTTTAATCATAGCTAAATACTTCATTTTATCATGTCTCCATACATATTTGTATCACTGAAACAATGAATGTGTGGATGCATAGTTTACTTCTATCACTTTTGTTTTACGTTCATTAATTTTATATCCTAAAAGGGGCCACGGTGGTGCAGCAGTTAGTGTTGTCGCCTCACAGCAAGAGGTTCTCCTGTTTGATTCTCGGCTGGAGTGCCTTCTGTGTGGAGTCTGCATGTCCTTCCTGCAGTTGAGTGGTGCTTAAGACATGCAGGTAGGTGCGAGAGTGAATGAGCGTGCTTTCTTTGAAGGCTGGGCATCGGGTTGGCAACTCAGCACTGTAAAAATCCACTGCCAATCCAGAGGTCCGCTGTGGTGACCCCTAACCGAAAGACATTACTTTTTTTAATTTTATATCCTAAAAAGTCTTGAAACTGGCTCAGTGTGTTCTATAACACTTGAATGCCCTTTTATGGATTTTATCCAGTACAAAACAATGACATCTGTAAATAAAGCTAACTTTTCTTTATTATCATACCATTTATACTTGAATTTGTGAGTCCCTTATTTTCTTTGCCAGTAACTCTAAATCTAAAATAAATACCAAAGGGGGAAAAGGACATTACTGCCTGGATCATCTGTTTAATCAAAGCTTGTTGGAGAGGATACCTCCTACCTCATTTCTTGCCTCTGACCTTTCATATGTCATCCTAATTAGCAGTATTTTTCTAGAAAAATGCTATCAGGGAATATAAATGTTACTATTGACCTACTTATAAAATCACAACTGGGTCTACTGAATGCTTTCTCTGCATCAACAACACCTTTGTCATTCTCAACTGCTATAGACATAAACACCTTATAATCATGTTTAAAGTGAAATGGGTGTATGAAACTGGATGTGAAGCATATTTATCCTCATTGGTTAACATGGACACAATGGCTTTCTTCCAATATGCTGGTCTTTTTGATAATGTTGACAAGCTGTGTGTCCCATGGCTGAGAGACTGTTTACCATGTGCCTTCCTTGGATGTAGCTACATTATTCTGAATGCTTGTAGTCATTCTCTGATTCGTCGGCATCTAGAAAGAAACCTGATGAAGGAAGAACAATGTAGGCTGTATGATGTGACACCTTTAGATGTGTTATGTTCAGTAGGTATGTTACTGTATGACGTGACACCTTTAGATCCATTATGTTCAGTAGGCATGTTACTGTGTGATGTGACACCTTTAGGTCACACCTTTACAGAAACTATCCAAGCCCTTGCAAATTCTCAGACCAACAACTCTGTCCCTTCACACCCCAGCATAGCTCCATCTCCCAAAATAGCACCAACCACTTTACACTACACCTGGTGGCTGTTAATACCATAAAAAATACATAAAAAACTGAAACCACCCACTCTAGCTACAGACAGCCTCCCAGCTGACTTTCTGCAAATTGCAGCAGAAGCAATAGATACTCAGTAGCCATACTCATAAACAGATCAATATCAGAGAGCCTGGTACCTGTTATTTGGAAAATCTCCCACATTTTTCCTTTACACAAGGGAGGTAACTCCATTGAACTTAATTATCATCCAATTGCCATCTGCCACCCTTATCTAAAATCCTAGAGAGAGTCATACATACCCAATTCATAGACTACCATCATGCACATAAACTATTATCAAACACTCAACACATTTTTTGCCCCTCTCATAGCACCACCACAGCCCTAATGTCCTTTACTAACACAGTGAACCACTATAGAAATAACGGACAGTTTGTATCTGCCATATTTTTGGATGTGTCCAAAGCCTTTGATATGGTAAATCACAATAAACTCATTGATGTTCTCTCCACGCTAAACCTTAGTAGCTCCTCTATAACCTGGTTTCAAAGCTACCTATCAGGATGACAACAAGCTCTCCAATGGCAACACCTAATTTCTCATTTTCTCCCAGTTGCCTTAGGGGTTCCACAAGGCTCCATCCTTGGACCTTTGATATTCTCCCTCTCTCTTCACCAACCAGCTCCACACCTCCACAGTTCACAACTCATGATACAACATGCAAATTACTCTAATATATGCTGCCTCCTCCCTACAAGATCTCCATACAATAACCCAAGATTCCTTTCTATCTGTGGAAACATGGCTCACTAACTCCCAACTCATTCTAAATCCCAGCAAAACAAAGCTCCTTCTCCTCTACCCAACAAGATCCCCCTCACCTTCCCTGTCTTTCAATATCTTATCCAAAAATAAAATGTTATAAACCCAATAACTCACAGTAAACTGCTAGGTGTAGAAATTGACAATAACTTGAAATGCAATATTCACATAGTTCAAACCATTAAGAAGGTCCACAAGAAACTAGGTTTTCTATACAGAAACAAACAATTTCTAACAAGAAACACAAAAGCTGCTATCACTCACGCACACATCCTGTCAACTCTCCCATACACCTCCGTAATTCTAACCAACTTCTGCAAAACTAATCTAACCAAACTTGTATCTTGTTACAATAAAACTGCCAAGTTTGCTACTGATGCCACATACAGGACACATTACTGTACATCCCTTAAACAGCTAAAGAGGCTAGAACATCTTCATCTGCTACACTATAAGCAATTAACCTTCACCCACAAAATACTGTATCAACCAGATAAAACCCCTGCTCGCCAAAATCTTATACAACCACATACACTTCTAGATCCTGCCACTCCAGTAAAAAACTCCTTCTAGACATCACCAAAGCTAACAACTCAGCTGGGGAATCATTCTTCTCAAGCTTCGTTCCTAAAATATGAAATAAACTGCCAACCACAATAACCTCCAACTGCTCTATACTGCAATTTAAAAAGGTCCTAAAATCATAGACATATTAATCCTAATTAATAGACATTTGGCTTTGTTCTTGCAACTGTCCTGGATAGGCCTTACCTCAGTCTCTTTAACTAAATATTTCTCATTGAATGTTATCTTACACCAATATTTGACCTCAGTTGTATGGAAACTAGTTCTCTTTCTCATTTAAATTGTACATATTCATGTATGACGTGTAATGTAAATGTTTACCTCTAAGGAATTGCATTGTCCATCATTATGCAATTGTTTGTGAATACTTCTTTAATTCCTTGCATGTTTGTCAACTTCTACAATGTTTGTATTTCTTATAACTGGAGCTTTTCTCCCTGGACCTCTGCTGAAAAGGACCTGTGTCGAGGTGGACTTCCCTGGTAAACAAATGTAAAATAAAAATAAAATAAATAAATGTTCAATAGGGTTGTTCTTACCATAGCAGATGACCTACAAGAAACCACCCCTTTTCTGAGTTTATTTTTCTTACCAGTCACAACTGACCAGTTTCTTCTATAAGCTCCCTCTTTTGTGGACATTCATGTAATTGTACTCATGCAATTCCATAGCCTGCTACTTCACCTTATTTCACTAGTGAGCAGTTTCCAACAAATCAAGAAACAAGAAAGAAGATATGTCATTCACATTATTAAACATCAGTGGTAAAGTATAAATATGCCTGACCTACATGGAAGTCTAAAAGCAGAGGTGGGAAGAGGAGACACTTATATACAGGAGGTTGGAAGGAGGATATTCCTGACTCAAGGACAATCATATCATAGACTGACTGATATGACATCAATGTATCTGGGCATTCCTGGTCTCTTCTATAGTAACTGATAAACTAAAAGCATGGCTGTTAAATATAATAGTGAAGACTACCCTCAATGTGTCCTTGCCTGAGCTGAATCCCAAGCAGCTATCAAGATGGAAGGAGCCAAATGACTATTTTGAGTCCTGCAATACTAGATTTTGAAATATAACCTGGCTATCCTAGTCATGGTCAAGATGTAATGTACGATGAAAATGTTCATGCAAGATAAGGTGGGTATGGCAGAAATGTCTCTAATTACTACATTCTTGAAGAAGACACTGGAGAAAGGCTCTCATCTTGTGAGGTGAGGTTTAGTAGCAACATTTACCTGAAGGCAGCAAGTAGTCTCATGGCAAAAACTAATAGAAGGTGTCTATTTGGCAACTCTAAGCTCTTCTGTCCCTTGTGGAAAAAGAGATAGAGAACAGGTCTCTTTTCTTAAAGTATTGTACCTGACACAGGTAAACCTGAGCTGCTGGCATACATCCAGGGTACGAAAGGCTATATTTCCTCTGTTTTCTTCCACTTTCTACTTTAAAGGATGTCCAACCCAGAGTGAACTGGAGGAATTTTCCAAGTGGGACACAACTGCATTCATCAGATTCAATAATATCATCTAAGTAGCCTGCACCTTTCTTTTCCTTACCCTGTTTCTAATACAACTTGCTTCTTCTCTACTTCCAATTTCTCCTTACCTCCCCACTGTCATCTAATACTGCATACTGATTTCAACATTGACATTAAATATATTTTCCACCACTTTTTCCCCTCACTATTTTCATCATGTTTCTCATTATCAGACAGATTTTCAGGTACCACATAATCAGCATTTTCTTGATTTCAGACAAATTATTCTCCACATTCTCCTTTCCTTCCCCCTCCCCTCATCACTATCTTCATCATTCATTTACAGGTGATCAAAAAACATCCTTCAATACCACTTTTCTTCCACAATAGCTCATAGCCTCAAGTAGAATGTCCACATTTGCCACACTGGACACATTTTATTAAAGCTTTAAATAAGACAAGAACTGTCACCAAGAAAAATAAAAAATCACTTTCTTCAGTTTTAATTTTGATTTTTTTCATTAATCATAACAACACTTAGCAAATGTATTAGTTTTCCTCTTTCACCAACAAATTCACCCATAACCCTGTGCTCCATTCAAGGCATGAATGACAGCATTCAGAAAAACAACTTTCACTTTCATGCTCAGTTGTTTCTGTTCTGCTGGACTGTATGGTCAGTCTTTTTCTCTGTTGCACATTAACCAATTAATGACATAAGAAAAAGGAAATGTTCTGTCAACTGCAAGATTAAACTGTTTTCATATACAATGTCTTAAACCCTAAATATGCAAGTGCTTTGACATTTTTTACTATACATTCCAATGGAATTAATAAACTGTCTCAGATCACATAGATGTTTATAGATTGACCATTTGGGCACAAATTCTAACCAGTAGACATCTGCAGTCAATTGCCATTACTTAAGACTATGCATGAGTTGTCACAGTAGCATCATGTATTTTAACTACCACACAATTTTCTACCTGTGATGTTCACTTCTTCCTGTCTCTCCTCGTTCTGCTTTTTATACTATCCAACTCATGTATTGTGGTTCCCACTGCACTGGCAGCATAAAAGATCATCCTTGGTTATGTCAATGACTGTGATTATGCTCCTTATCATTGCACTTCTGCATAATCTCACCTCAGGATGGCTCAAATCCATCTCCCAGCTTATTGTCTGCCATTGATGTAACTTGAGCATCATCTTATATACCTCCTAAAGAAGCTGTTTAATCTCAATCTTGTTTTCAGTTGTAACATTTCCATTATTCTGGCTTACGCTTTCCATCTCCTCAAACTCATTGCTTTCCACCATGTTGCTTTACTGCATTTGTTGCCATGCAATAATGAAAAGACAAGGTGATTTCCCCAGTGTCCTGGGCAAGTTTCCTCTACTCAATATAAATATCACCTCAGTGTTCCCCTGAAATGTGCTGATTTACCTATTGGGACTAACCTGGTCAATAGAGCATGAATAAATAAATATATTATGAAGCAGGTGTGCCTATAAGCATGAGAGGTAGAACTGTCCAACATTTAATGAATTTTGTAGTAGGTGTGCTAGATAAGGACATCTCTCTCAGATGTGTCAAAGCAAAAAGTATGTTCAAAACAGTTTGCATGTTTCTAAACAAAATATATTCCCCCAGTGTCATGGCCAAATTTCCCTATTCACTATGAATACTATGTTAGGAATACCCTGAAAGGAAGCTATTTGCCTACTGGGACTAACATGTTCAACTAAGTATAACTTACTAACTAATTAGACAATCTGTGTATCAAGCTAACTAACTAAATATTGTAGTAGATGTGCCTATAAGCATGAGAGAAAGCATTGTCCAACATAAAATGAATTTTGTAGACTGTATGCTAGATAAGAACATTAGCCTAGGATGTATAATAGCAAAAGCAAACATTTTCAAAACATTCTGCACATTGCTAAACAGAAATATGAACATGAACTGTGTGCTTGTCCTGTTGAAGTGAAATTGCTTCTGACACACCTAACCACACAAGCAATAGTGAAGGGATGGTAGGTTGTAAAAAAACAATATTGAGAATTAATGGGTAGAATGCAGACTTTAAACCAGATACCATCCCCACAATATTTTAAACATATGAAACAATGTGGCTCTGAAGAGAACTGCATGGACCATGTTAATTTATTTTGGCCACTGATTGGTACCTTTATTTCAAAAAATGGTGGCACCTGAGTAAATAAATCTGAAGCAGATGCAGTGTTTTCAAGCAGCAGCACTTAAAGAAGTAAATGTTCCCAGTATTTTGGATCATGTAGCTTATGAGAAGCCAGAAACTATAAAATTAATTCACTGGGTAAAAGTAGAACCCAGGTGTTCAAAATCAATCTCGGACTCACACAGACATAATAATAACATCTTACATGGCCACACTGATACATTTACAGGTTTAGAAAGTTTAATTCATGCAGTTGCAGGAATTCATGTTCTCAGAACAGTGTCTGTAACACTCAGAAGCAGACAAACAGGAACTGAAGAAACTGGAGAGCCTAGCTGTTATTTAAAAGCAATTACAGCCAACATAACGTGTGAATGATATGAGCTAAAACCACCTGTAAAAATAGTCTTATTTTTTTTCTTTTAAGGAAGAAAATAAATTGTGTCCAAGGTCTGATGTTCTAAGCTTATAAAATAGTAGTTCCCAAATAACTTGATAAATGCTTGATAGGATATGTGAATCACAGTTGGAAGCACTAGCATGTAAAGGAAGAGGAAGCAATATAATGTATTGTCATGCAATGTCAACCTAGCACAATCTGCAGTGCATTCCATAACAAGAATCCAAATGAAGAGATGCTAGCATATACAGCTCCAGGTTGTCTTTGCAATCCAGTGGGCAAAGATCTGTTCCATTTCAAATAAGCTACATATTTTCTTGTAGAATGATAATTCCAAGTTCCTGAATTAAAAAAAAAAACAATAACTTAAAAATCTGCATCCAAAAACCCACTCTCACCTTAGAGTTAAACATCATTCTGAAGAAAAGGTTTCAGTTACCAAAATGCATTTTAAAGATATATAAAAATGATACAAATGCCCAAGAAGTGCTATTATTTTACAGTGGTCAGTATAACATAACACACTGTCACAAAGATATAAATCAAAGATATAAATTCTATGCTTTTAAAAATGGGACTCTGTATACAGATTTACTGCTTTAAGGCTGCTGAGATAGCTACAGTGATTTCATGTTACATTATATTAAAATCATTTCAAGAAATCCTTTCAGCTGTAAGACTTACAGCTTTTAGGCTGCATCTGTTGTGTTTATGCATTAATAAGCCTCATGATGTGGCATTCTGTAAAAAACAGTAAGAGTCCTTCCCATCCGCTATTCTAACTTGTTCTGCATCAGCCATTTTACAACTGAGCAGTTTCAAATAAATGCAGATGAATGGATGACAAAAGAAATGTCAGCAATTGCTGTACAATTTTGGAAACCTTCCACAGAACACCAAGAGATCATATTCACCTGGATCATCTTTTAATAAAGCAATTACTGGACAATCAAGCCATACAACCAAGATCTTTGGTAGATAAAGAAGACATATTCAAGATTCTTCCTTGTACTATAAAGGATGGCCACTGAAAGTCCATTGTATATATTACAAATTTTTAACCCAGTTTAACATATAACATTCATGATGTTGACAGTACAAATGCTAATTCCTTTCTTTGGATATGATGCCTTTATGATAGCAAGTTTACCTTTTCATCCCCATATGTAGAATACCGAAAAAGTGTCTTAAGTTGTGTTGTGCACTTCCATTACCAATTCACCTCACTGTCATATGCACCAAGAGTGTTTAACAAATGTCTAGCCTGAGTGTGCTCCCTCAGTCTTATGAGAGTTATAATCTCTCCTTATTTTAATGGTTACCTCCTTCAGGACAATTTTCTACAAAACCTACACCCTAAACTTCAACAACTTTTCAGTGAATCCAATATGCAGCTGTTTATCTCATTACGGGAAAATCACATATGTTTCCTTTCTACACAGAGTTTCCAGAGGGCATTCCTGTACAGAAAATCCTAAATCAAAACCACACCACAAAGACAAGAGTACAACTGATAATGCACTTTTTCCCTCAAATTGCAAGTACTACAACACAGAAGGCACTTACAGCTAGGGCATTCTTCAAGGTCCTGAGCTACATTTCCTCTTAAATTGTGATGACCCCAGATACAAGACTCCACACCAAAAAATGTTCAGTGGTATTCAGAAACCCATAGAATTAGAGGTGATACACATTGGCTTAGAAACCCAAGGAATCACAGGTCACATCCTTTGGTAAACACCTTTGCAGAAATATAAAACTTTGTGAAGGGATTCCACTGAAACCATAGCCTGACTAGCCTCAATGAATGACTAACTTTTGTTCCTCTGATCCTGAAGTAGAATGTAACAAGGCTCATTGGGTGCTGCATGGGAAAAATGCACTCAAGTTCTGATAGTTCAATGGCCTACGGCCCACATCCCAGCAGGAACTGCACATTAGCTATGAAGTGATGATAATAATCATTTCAGTCTTGAAAGCAAACATCACCTTTAAAATTAGGAGCCTTTCCAATAATAACAGAGACAAAACAACAGGGATGTGGAACATCAACAAAAGGGAATCACTCGTTCTTTTTTTTCTATGCAGACTGGTCATGTTAATCTGAAAGCAAGAAGCCAAGGATCTGTCTTCACTAGTCATGTGCATCCCAGCTCAGTAAAATACCCTCATAAGTACCCAAAGCAGACAATTTTCACTCTGCCATAACTGGAGAAAGGACAGATCTTTATCAAGCTTACAGGAAAGTGGTGTTATCCTAGAGTAGCTCAATTTGCTGAATTACCATCTGCTTCTGTTTTTCTCCATGCATCCCTAAGGGTAATGCATGGATGACAAATGCATAGGTCTATAATATGCAACCCCTTGCCCCCAGTTCTTATGATTCTAAAGCTGTTATTCATAAAAGCAGAAGACTCAAATTTCATTTCCACAGCTCTTTGTGGACCAAGACAGCAGTTGTTCACCTTTCTGGCACTCTTCAGTTCTTTGACTATTAACGCCATATTAGATTTGATGTTCACAGCTCTTACTTGGCAAAAACAACAGTTGTTCACCTTTTTGACACTCAACATTTGTTTGACTATTAACTCTGTGTCTTCACAGCATTATGGTACTTTCTGCACCCAGGCTTCAATCATCTCAGATGTGACCAAAGTTGACTTCTTTCTGACACCAAACTGCCATTTTTTCTCAAAATGTTTTCTCTACTCTGGAAACAAAGTTGAAAATCTGCTTCCACTAATTAAAATACCTACATGGACAAGACTTCCTTTTGTTTTAACATCAACATATGTGCATATATCAAGCACGACTTTCAGTTCCTTAGATCTTTAAGTGTGTGTGTGTGTGTGTGTGTGTGTGTGTGTGTGTGTGTGTGTGTGTGTGTGTGTACGTGCGCTAGTGTGTGTATACATGAGCATGTGTACCTGAGTGTACTTGCATGTACTTATGACATCTCCTGTTAGTGTAAAGGTTTTTTGAAGGGTATATCCTATCCAGTTTCTTCTTTAAGGGACTTGAGCTTTCTGAATGAAAATTTATCAATTCAATTACTTTGGCAAACCTAAAGTACCTCAATTGAAAATACTTTTATTGGCAGCAGTTATCGCAGCTACAATGACTTTTGCATTATAAGCTTTGATGTGTAAAGAACCCTACACTATTTTCTACAAGGACAGGCTGTCTGAGATGCAACTCTTCCTTTATGTCTAAGATGATTTCTGAAGTCTCTCTTAACTGATATATTCAATCTTCTTTCCAAAATAGAATAACAAAGGTGAAAGAATCCTGCATGCAATACATTGGCATAGCCAACTTAGATACCATACTGAAAGGAATAAATCACTGAGATAGTCTAATCTAACGTGTGTCTTATATGAAAGGAAACCAGGCTCATCCAGTCAATGAATTTAACCATTACAACATGGTTGATTACATTTACTGTTTTCTGCAATGATAATTATAACAAAATCTGACTGGAAAAGTTAGGGCTCGCTCTTCAAGGTCAACAGCTGCCCTAAGCAGCCTTCTTCAAAAATTTATCTCAGTACAGTATTTGTGAGGCTGTTTGTCAGGCAGGCCATCATACATATCCTATGCATTACAGACTACATGTCCAGTCAAAAGTCAAAGCAGAGATTGCTTTGGCTGTCCTAAAGAACAAGTTTTGGACCATCCTGGTTTTTTGAGAGCTTAAGCACTGATTAATATTCTCCACACAACATTTCTGTTGTATCTGCAGCAAAGATCCATATTACAAACAATATAACTGTGTAAGGATGCTCACTGCAGCAGTATATGTTCCACTACTGGGGAAAATGCATCAGAAAAGGATCCCTTTCCTCTATATCTCTGGTCCTATATATTGTAAGACTTTTGACCTCTGTACATAGGTCTATACCAGTTAAAGACTTATTACATTATGAGTATGTCTGATTACATTACAAAGTTTAAGTGTGTGGATTTTTCTGTATTAAATTCTTCAGTAATGCAGTTGTTGATACACAGTAACTATCTGATACATCAGCACCAGTTAACATTAATTATTGCATTTCTCCTATGCATGCTTCATTTAGGTCTTTATGACTCCTACAGCTTTACCACCTGCAGTTGATGATAAAAAAACTCTCACTATGACACAACATATAAAAACATTATTAGAAAAATGAAACAACTATGTCCCAGTATTCTGCCCAATGAGTGTCATGACAGAATCCAGATCACCTTCAGTCCTTGAACAGGATGAAGTAGAAATCAGAAAATTAACGATATCTAAATTATTAAGCCAGGCAGAATGCTTGTCAAAATAAACTGGTCTTCAAAGCTGATCTAAGCCATTTTTTGGCTTAACTTAGTAATAATATGGATGTTAAGGCTACTGGTATTTGTCCATTTAAGTCAAATGGCCAGGCTGGCCAAAGCAGCACAGATGACTAATCTGTCTTATTTTCCATATACCAAATGCAGTGTCATATGATCACCAGTTAAGTTGGATGTCTGAATCATTCAACGATTACCGCAAGCATTAATAGGCCTTGTTTCTGCAGCACTTGCAGTAACTACCACCAGTAGCCGATGCTTTGTATTAGCAAAAGCACCCCTCAATCATTCCCCCACATACATCCACACATGTACATTTATGCACACGCACTCACGCAGACACACACACACACACACACACACACACACACACACACACACACACACACACACACAAAACCGCTTTGCAGTAATGCTGGTGGTATGAATCCAGGACAGAGTCCCCAGAAGTATCATCCGTGTTAGAAATAAGAACCTCTTAGACCCAGAGACCCACATAAAATGGATTTCTTTATAGCAAATACAACACAAAAGGTTTCCCTACATCCCATGTTACAAAAGGTCACATTTTCAAAATCAGGCAAGCTGGAACTGGTTGCAAATAAAAATAAAAAGATTTTTGTAAGGGTAATCCCCCATACTCCCCCATGTAGGGGGATTCACCCCCCCCCTCCCCAGAACACACACTTCTTGCTTACATGTACTAAATTCACATCATACAACTATGGGGAAAACCAAACATGCCCAAAAGCTGTGAATCACTAGCAGTGATCAAAGAGAAATCAAACCATCAGTGGATCTAAATAACAAACAGCGACTGATGACTTTCCAATCAAGGAATTACACAAATGGCATCACAAACTGTAGAAAACACAAACCAAAGCATAAACAAACGACTTGCCAAGATCTTCAGCTCTTTATTAAAATGACCAATCAAGGAAGTAAATTTGACAAACTAAAACGTCATCCAGTTTACCCACAGTTATGAGCAGACTAGCCAACATAAAATTACTACAACAAATGTCAATATCCCATTTCCATATGAAAGGGGAAAATTCACCTTTCAGAAAGCACAGATTTATTTTTGAAAAGCTTGACTGTAACTATTACTTCTTCTCAAAGGTAATCTAACCCATGCACAATTTTCAGTATAACAGCAATATGTTTTTTTTTTTTTCAGATACTGTATCATTTTATTTTAGCCCTGTATGTATGGTTTATAGGTTCACATGTTCATAGGTGTTTGCTAGGCTAATGACCACAATGGGCTTTTTAAGCCTAGCCATACATCCCAAATTTCTGACAAGTTCTGATACCCTTGATAAGTGTAAGCATGGGCCTGGGAGATGAACCATTTACAGGTTACCTATGTTCATTAAAGACAAAGGTGCCAAACCAGGGATGAATTTCCATTTTTCCATCCAATTGTCCAAGTTACACTTGAATTGGGTTAAGGAGGAACTCAGACATAGGGGCTCAGACACATAACCATCAAAAGCTAAACAATCACAAAATGTTAATTTAAACACTAAGAATTAGAAACCGCCTTTCTTAATATAACAAAAATGCTGCCAATGTGAATTTAAAGGTCAGAAGACACATTGAAGTGTGTGTGTGTGTGTGTGTGTGTGTGTGTGTGTGTGTGTGTGTGTGTGTGT
>NC_056735.1:120459526-120657026 GCF_019279795.1 Protopterus annectens | reverse complement strand
CATTGTTAGTTACAGTAGACCCAAACTTGAGTATGGAATAACAATATGGAAACCTTATAAGAAAACAAGCATTAGTAAACTGGAAAGAGTACATCGGAAATATACCAATGGCCTCCATGGATATAAACATTTAAGTTATTATCAAAGACTAAAACAGCTGAACTTGTACAGTGTCTCTTGCAGATATCTAAGAGGAGATATTACTCAGGTATACAGGGTATTTAGAGGCAACTATTTCTGGGAATGGGTTGGTTTAGCAGAAAGTACTAGAAAATCATCAGACAACCTATGTAGAAGATTGGGATCTGAACAGAGAGATGATAAGGCAGCAAGGAGAGTAGTATTGCTGAAACTGAATTCATACTCAAGTTTGGTGAGTACCTTCATGAGGTGGACCCTGTTTTTCACAAAATCTCACCATGATGAGACTGCTATATAGACTGTATTTTATATATCATATATCATCAGGTGATATCTGAAGAAGAAATATGGACATGGGAAAGAAAACGAGATTTAATATGGTGTAATATTTATTCAAAGGAGAAAGCAAAACTAATCAATACAAAAAGAGCAGCACCAAAGATATTTGAAGAGAAATACAGGCAAAGGAATCCAGACATGGAAAACTTTACAACACAAAAAATAAGAAGACAAAGAGGAAAAGTAGAAAAGGAGATTAGTAATGGAGAAGTTAAAGAAATAGAAACTGAGGTTATGGAGCAACTATGAAGTGAAGGATTCAGTGTAGAAAATCTAACTCACAAAGCTCCACAGCAGGACAGAGCAATGGACATTGAAATTAAGAAGAAACCAGTGTAACAGGAAGCAATTGGTCAGCTGCCATATGAAGATATTTTGCAGCCTTCCACAGGAAACCAGTATAAATGTTCACTTGAAGCTGGACAGCAAGGGAAGGAACAGGAGACTGTGGCAACTCTGACACAGTCAATGTTCAGGACTGATAGGCCAGTGAGTTCCTATATGACAGTGCAACAGATGACACAGGATGAACTTGAAGAGAATGTGCCACACGAAGATGCTATAGAACTTTCTATAGAATGCCTCAGGAAATGGAGAACAAAAAAGTGTACTCAGTTTGGAAGAAAATGAGCTAAGACGAGTTGATTTAATAGAGATAGACATATTAAGATCAATGAAAGAAATAGACTGAAGAAGGTCAATAAAACCCCAAAAAGTCAGACATTTTATAAAACAAATGAACACAGTAATTAGGATTGTGCAAAGAGATCCATGCAATATAACAGAAGTAAACATGATATATTATATGAGCATTTATAAGGCACAAAACACATTATTAATTAAATAAAATGTTTGAAACCGCAATATTTGATAAAACTGACAAAACTATTCATATGTGGCTCAGAATTATCTATGGTTTGCATAACGAGCATATTTGAAGTAAAATGGGCATAAGAAAAGAATAATGAGCATGATAAGAGATCAAAAGGCCATAACAAGTACAATTCAAAGGGCAAATTAAACTTAAAGTGTAAGGTGACTGATGCTTTTTTGGTAAAATACCGTATTTGGGCACAAACTACTATTTCGCATTGACTAAAGTCATTCAAAGCATAACTAGAGTTGTTCAGAGTATCTCAGAGTCTGCAAAGTGTTTGCAGAGTGTGTGCTTTATTACGATGCAATTATTTCGAAGTTTTCGCTGTCTGCAAAGTAGTTATATTGCAAAGTGCAGTCAAAGTACAGCCATTTCAAAAAGTTTCTTGTGCTGTGTGCATATATTCACAGAAAACCGCCATTTCAGAGTGTCTTTGCAAAGTACAGATTTTGAAAGGTTATTGTGCTGTGTACAGTTTATTCGCAAAGTACAGTGATTTCAGAGTGTTCTTGTGCTATGGAGACTTTATTTGGCAATGTGTAGTAATTTCAAAGAGTTTGTTGTGCTACTGGGCATGAATACAAGTACTGGCATAAAAGTTCTGTCATATTTATCTGTGTGTATATGTTCATATGTGATTTCAAGCAACTTCACTGCTGTGTGTTGATATGGCAAAGGCATTTCACAGACCAAGTCAACTTATGTTTGATCATAATATAGCAGAGAATTGGAGAGTATTCGAGTAGGAATACAATATTTTCATACAAGCAGCTTTTTTTGACAAAGATGCATGTACAAGGGCATTCATTTTGCTTAACTAGTTGGGTCAGAAACTATTGAAAGAGAGTGTTCATTTGTGTATGCACCAGAAGTATATGCAGGAGAGGGCGCAAACCATCATAATGTGGTAATGACTGAATCAAGGGAAGACCCTGAATGTTTAAAATGTAAATTTAGAGAAATGTGCAACCCCCAAACAAATGTTACATTAGAGAGGCACGTATTTTACACAAGACACCAAACGCCAGGTGAAACTTTTGCAGCTTATATTTTTGACTTGAGAAACAAGGCTAAAATGTGCAGATTTACTGACTTAAAAGATGAGTTAATAAAGGACATGATTGTGTGTGATGTTAATAGTGTTGCAGTGAGAAAACCTTTGCTTCATGACATTGATTTACCATTAAGCAAAGCCATAGAGATTTGTCAAATCCATGAGCTCACAGAAAGACACACAAGTATGCTTACAAGTGATATGAGCATGGTTTCAGCAGCCTCTAGAGTAAATGTAGACAGTATGCAAAACTTGGCAAGCAGAAACAGGCCTAAGCACATGGGAGCAGCAACTGCTGTGGGTGTGGCAAGGAGAATCTGGAGCTTTCTAGCAACTTCCAAGATTAGTTCAGTTAAAGGAGCATGCTCAGTGCAGTATAAGAGTGTCAGCATAACCCAAGTCAAGTCTTATTGTTAACTGCTGTAATTCTGGAGCCAACCATGAGTTTAAAAGAGAGAGGTGCTTAGCATTTTGTCAACAATGCCATGAGCGTAAAAAATGGAATCGTTTTCAAAAGTTTTGTAAATCAAACAAAACTCATTCAGTTATTAAGAAAGGTCACTCAAAAAAGCAAGTTGGTCATATAAAGAGCTGCAACTCTATTTTCTATGTAGATGGCATATCAGTGGTCGGTAACATGGTTAATGCAGTAGATTTACTGGCAAAGAATGAAGTATTTTGCACTGTCCTGATCAATGGTAAGCCCACAGAGCAGTAGACACTGGTTCAAAGTGTAATGTGATGTCAGCAGAAATATTTGCTAAAGAGAGGGCTGGTGAGCAACTTAATTTGGTCAATTGTGTGAAGCTTGTTGCTTATGGAGGTGAAGAGATTCAAACTAAAGGCTCAGTATTGCTTTCATGCTATTTAGGAATGAAACTGCTTTCTTTTACCAAAGAAGTACATCATGTAAGCACATGTCCAAGTTACAGCTTCAGTGAAGTTATTTTGTTAGAGTATGCTGAAGTGTTCGATGACAAGTTAGGTTCCAGTTGTGTACTTCATGAAGTTAGACCCAGAGGTCAATCCAGTGGTCAGACCAGCAAGGAGACTTTCAATAGCTATGCAGGACAAAGTCAAGGTCCAGTTAGACAAAATGGTGCAGCAAGGTGTGATTTGTCCAGTCACAGAACCAAGTGGGTATCTTCCATGGTAGCTACTCATAAGAAAAATTCAGATGAAATCAGAATAAGCATTGACCCAAGAGACTTGAACAAGGCATTAAAAAGCACTCATCATCCTATGTGCACAATTGAGGAAATTGCAACCCTCATGCCAAATGCCACTGTTTTTTTCTGTCTTAGATGCAAAGAGTTCATTTTGGCAAGTGATGCTTGATTGCAAAGTTTCACTACTGATTGCATTCAGTACCCCATTTGATAGATACAGATTCCTCAGGATGCCTTTTGGAATAAATTCTGCCAGTGACGTCTTTCAGGATGCAATGTGGCAAATTTTTTTCAGGCTACCCGTGTGCAATAATAGTCGATGATTTAATAGTTGGAGGTAATGGTGAAGTAGAGCATGAAAGAAACCTCAGGAAAGTTCTGGACAGAGCATGTGAAGTGAATTTAAAGTTCAGTCCTCTGAAGTGCAAATTCAGACTACCAGAAGTTACTTATGTAGGTCATTTATTTACCAGTACAGGCTTACAACCAGATCCTTCTAAACAAGCAGCCATTCTTGAGATGCCAGACAATGTCCAAGCTCTACAGCATTTTCTTGGTATGGTTAACTATTTGGGCAAATTTATCCCTGACTTTAGTGAGTTATCAGCACCTTTAAGAGAGATGACATGCAAAAATGTTACATGGTCATGGTTAGACCAACCCCAGAGAGCATTTGATAACCTCAAACAGCAAATTGCTAACCTGCCTACATTAAGATACTATGATATCCACAAACCAGTAGTTCTTTCCTGCGATGCTTCAAAGTTTGGTCTTGGTGCAGTTATTCTTCAAGAGGCTAGACCTATTGCCTGTGCATCTAGAACTCTTACCCAAACTGAGATGCAGTATGCTCAAATTGAGAAGGAACTTTTGACAATTGTGTTCATGATTATATTTATTGTTGAGCAATCCAGACAGAAAGTGACCATCAACCTCTAGTTACTATTTTAAAGAATCCTGTGCATTCTAGTCCAGCAAAATTATGCTAAATTGTAAAAGTGCAATTTGAAAATGGTCTATACAAAGGGTAAACTTCTTTATCTGGCTGATACCTTATCCAGATTGCCCAGAAATACCACAGAACAGCTTGATGCAGAGAATTGACTTTGATGTCATGGAAGTACTTAATGTTTCTACCACAGGAGTTGAGCTAAGAAAACATACAATGACTGATCCAAATTTGCAAAACTCAACTACTTCATCAATCTAGGATGTTCAAAGCAATCCATTGTACCACCAGAAGTACAACCTTACTTTCCATACAGAGATGAGACGTTGATGGAAGATGCTATCAATTTCAAAGGTCCAAAAGTTATTGTTCCTACTTCCTTACAATGTGAATATATCCAGATTTTACATTGTGGCCACCCAGGTTCCAATTCTACCAAAAGAAGTGTGAGAGGACTAGAATTTTGGCCTTCTCTAGCAAAAGACATTGCTAATGTGCTTTCTTCTTGTTCATTGTGCAACAGTACTAAGATGCATTTGCAAAAAGACCCACTTCATCTAAACCAAACTCCTGAACTACCTTAATCAGCAATAGCAACTGACATATTTGAGTGGAACAATCAACATTACTTAGTGTTGGTAGACTCTTATTTGAACTGGATTGAGATTGATTTGCTACATAACCTAACATCCAGTGCTGTTATTAGTAAGATGAAATGTTATTTCTCAGTCCATGTTAGTCCACACAAATTATTTCAGTTTACCAGTCAATAGTTTCAAAGATTTGCTAAACAGTGGGACTTTATCCATGTTACTAGCAATCCTGAATATCCTCAGTCAAACGGCTTTGCTGAATGTGCAGTACAGAGTGCAAAGCAATTACTGGAAAGGTCAAAGCATGACAATACCGATATCTTCTTGAATTTACTTAATCTCTGAAACATACCCTGTGACAATCTACGAGGTTTGCCTGCTCAAAGACTTCTATCTAGGCAAACTAGAACAACCTTGCCTATGAGTTCTAGTTTATTGGTGCATAATGCTAAAATCAACAGAGCAATCAAAATCCAAATTTTTAAGAAGCGCTCTTCTCAGAAGTCCAGCTATGATAAAATGAGCAGATTTCTTTGTCTGTTGAGAGGAGAGACAATGAGGATGCAAACGGCAAAATGCTTTGATCGAATTGGTCAAGTGAGAGGTATATGTACTGAGCTGAGATCCTACTTAGTGGAATCTGAGGATATAGAGTACAGGAGAAACAACAGACATCTTCCTGTATCAGAAATGATATTGCAGCATCATGCCTGTGATACAGACTTTAGATCTCAGAGCAACCTTGACGATATTCATACCTAAGAACGTGTTGCAGCATCCATTTCCATTCCTGCTGATGTCCCAGATGTCTCCAGAGCTGAACATTCCTTGAACAGTCCCCATTGCTAGATCCAGTTCTGACTTTTATGTTACATGGTCAGGTTACATTTCAAGACCTAGTGTAAAATACACAGCAACTTGGACATAATTGTTTTCTATGTGTCTAATAATTGCATGCCAAAAGTTCATTTTTGTAAATTGCATATCATTGAATACTGCCATTTTGTATAGGGACTATTTTTCAAGAGGGAGGATGTTGATCAGAGTGTGTGTATGTACCTTTAAAAAGCATTTCCAGATGTAGCACATGCATACAAATACTGAGCATGTGCAGGCAGCAGTGCCATTTTGAGAAAACAGAGTGTTAACATGTATGAGTGCAGTAGTCAGTCTATTTATAAGTTTAAGTTTATGTTACAAAGCCTCATTTCTGATGTGTTTGTGCATAATAAAGCTGCTTGAACAGAACCCACAACTGTTCATCTGTTTTATCATGACCAGATAAGCGACAGTGGAGAGCTGTAAAAAGGGGAAGAATCTAAGTTTGGCATGGATTGACTACATAAAACATTTGGCAGGATCCTCCATTCGTGGATAAAAGAGTGCTTAAAATGTATAAGATACATCCTACACTAATAAATTATATCACAGTGACCATGAAACAGTGGCAAACCACTTTGCAACTAAGCCATGATTCATAGGTTCATAGGTTCATAGGTTCATACTAGGCTATCTGCCCTAGGGCATTTATAAGCCTAGCTAGAGTGTGTTTGGCTTTCACCACCCATTTTAAATTAATTTTGCTATGCCCTTTTTCGAGGTTAGTATACTATGCCTCTGTCTAACAGTGACACAGAAGTGATACCCAGGGTAAACCTACGATCTCCCATCTACTCATCAAGATTCCTCTTGAAGAGAGTCAATGAGGGACTCTGCCTAACCTGGACTGGGATTTTATTCCAGAGTGAAGGGAGCCTCTGGGTTATGAATCTGTCCCTCCAGCATGTCCTATTTATTTCAGTGCTGAGGTTCAAGTCTCTCGAGCTCGTAGCTCAATGAGATTTGGATTTTCTGAGGTGCAGCATGTCCATTAATTCCGGGTTGGACATGGCTTTATACGTCAGGCACAGATCGCCTCTGAGCAGGCGGTATGCCACTGAGTAGAGCTGGAGTTTCTTTAACCGGGCAGCATATGGCATCTGTTTGAGCCCTTTGATCCTCTTGGTGAGGTACTTTTAGGGTCTTTCCAGTTGCTACAGGTGTCTGGTAAGGTACATCCCAAAAGGGGCATTGTACTCAATTATGGGCCTGATGAGGGATGAGTAAAGAGGCACGATGACCTCCCCTGATCTAGATGTGAATCCCTTCATGATTAGGTGGGCTATATAAAATGTTTTTCTAACCACTTTGGCCACGTAGTTGTCAAATGAGAGATTGCTATCAACTTGGGTCCCCAGGTCCCTGATTACTTCTTCTGTACTTAATGGATTACCACCTATGTGGTAATTTGTGGGCACTTTGTTTTTGCCAAAAGGGATGACTATACACTTTTTGGCATTTAGCTTGAGGCCACGGCTCTGGCACCAGTTGTCTGTTTCTATGAGGCCCTTTTGGAGGATGCTTGTGTCGGCTGGAGACTCGATTACGGTGCCCAGTTTGCAGTCATCTGCAAACTTGGTCAGCCACAGTCTTTCCATGTTGGTCTGTACCTCCGAGAAATATATATCGGACAAGAGAGGTCCCAGGACTGAGCCTTGTGGGACGCCACTTGTAACTGGTTTGGAGTCTGACATGGCTCCAGCAATTCTAACCATGTGGGTTCTGTCCTTGAGCCAGTTTGCAACCCATCTAGTGACATAGGGGTTTATATTTAAGCTGGTGAGCTTATCTATAATGCCCGAGGTCCAGGTAGGCTGTGTGGACCACCTTCCCCACGTCAATGGCCTTGGTGACTGTTTCAAAGAAATCAACCAGGTTTAAGAGGCAGGATCTGCCCTTAACAAAGCTGAACTGGGTAGGATCCAGTGTCTGTAGGTCCCCAATATCATTATTTATGAGGTCCATGATGATCCTTTCCATAGCTTTGCAGACCAAGCTAGTCAGGCTTATGGGGTGATAGTTTCCAGGATCCGTTGAGGCACCACCTTTGTGGAGAGGGACCACTGTTGCTGTACGCCACTCTTTGGGTACATATCCTGTAGTAAGGCTGGGACTGAACAGTAGTTTTATGTTTAGGTTTAGCTCTTCTTGGAGTTCATGTAGGATGCAGCCTGGGACACTGTCTGGTCCCATTGATGCTGTGTTTTTTGCTTTGGAGAGGGTGGCTCTTACCTGAGCATCTGAGATGTCAGGGGGGCAGCAGTCTGCTGGGATAGATATTTGCCCTTTTGGTGGGGAGCGGGGGAGAAGTTTTCACTGAACCTGTCAGCTAGGATGTTGGCAATGTCTGTGGGTTCGATGTATTTTTTGTCATTTTGGAGTAATTCTGAGCATACCTGGGAATTCCCACCCAGGTTCCTAACATAACTAAAGAAAGCCTTGTGATTATCCTTAGTGTCCTGTGCAATATTTCTCTTGAAGCTGGCCTTAGGCGATTTTATGAGTGCCCGTGATAAAGGGCAAATTATAATTCAAGGGATAAAAATTCAAAGGGGGATATTCCAGGGTGAGTCTCTGTCACTGTTGCTCTTTTGTCTTGCCCTTAACACATTACATTGTTTGCTTAAGAGATTAGGTTATGGCTATAATTTGGCTCCTAAAAAGCAACAGAGTATAGACCTCTCATCTTCTCTGTCAATGATTTAAAACTGTATAGCTCATTAGATGAGGAACTAAATTGCAAGTAGTCAAAACTTTTTCAGATGATGTAAGAATGTCATTTAGTCTTGATAAATGTGCAAAAGCAACCTGTAAAGCAGGAAAGCTCCGGTAACAAGAAAACATCAGTTTGGGACAGGAATGTGATATAAAACAACTTGAGCAAGAAGAAGTGTATAAATATTTGGGAACTAATGAAGGATTAGCAATAAAACATGAACAAATGCAAATAAAACTTAGTGAGGAATATTTTAGAAGACTTAATCCTGAAAGCAGCATTGACATCCAGGAACACAATTCAAGCTATAAACCAATTTGCTCTTCCTGTCCTAACTTACAGTTTTGGAGTGATTGACTGGCCCCAAAAGGTGTTTGATAGATTAGACAGGTAAACAAGAAGGATGCTTCATACTCATCAAATGATTTATAAAAATCAGTGCATACCAAAATGATATATTCCCCGTTCTGAAGGAGGTATGGGCCTCCTTGAAATTGATTACATGTATAGATGTGCAATCATGAGACTGCATACATATCTGTTTACCTCACAAGACTCATAGTGAATGTTTTGAAATATGAGGAGAATTAATCTAAGATTACTTCCCTTCTTAGTCGAGCAGAAGCATATCAGCATGTGATGTCCAGCTATATCCCACTGGACTGCCGCCAATTAATGTAACGTCCCTTATTATCCTGGGTCAGTAATTAAGGAGCTTCAATCCTCACTACTGACTCCGATATGAGACTGTCACTTAAATGTAATATTTCACAATTTTCCCCTAAGAGCACAAAAGGAACATGCTCTATTTTTCTGGGACTGGACTATATACCTCTGTCCACCCTAATGTATTTTTCTTATTACATACTTCAGAGCAAAATGTCCCAGTTTAAGACCTCTGATATACTCACTCTCAAAGTAAATTTAAATCACACACATCCAAACACTTCTGAGAAAGCCTGACACAGATTTCCAGCTGTCTCTTTCTCAAAATAAATACAGAAATGCTGCCACCAATCGGGGGTCCATATGCCCTTCGAAGGGATGTCCAATTATAAAAATGAATTATCAAAATAAATAATAGCTATAGCCAGAACAGCCAGGCCTTGGGTGACCTGAGGAGTATCAAATAGGTAGAAGCACTTTCTAATCTCTAAAGAAAAACACTGGTTTCCAACCACAATGTAAAATAATGAAAAACATTAATAATAAGTAAAAATGATTACAAAAGTGAACATCAGTACTTGATAAGCTGCTGTCTCAACTGTCTCAATTATCTAATTTCTAAATATAACAGTCAGCTGTTTAAAATAAATTCTTATTCTGTCAATTAGCTGTTTAAACAATCTCCTAGCATCCAGGGGCATTCCAGTGATATCACTCACTGCTCAGCTGATTCTCCACAGTTTGTACTTTATAATGTCCCTCTCAAACATGTTTAGTTAGAGCTGTAGAAAAGCAGTGGCAGATTCTTTAAACATTAAACAGGCAGACATTCAACATTTTAAAACTTATTTACATTTTTACAATTAGGCATGCTGGCATACAATACAATTTAATCTGAAAATATATACAAATCTCCTACCAGACATGCTAACACAGACAACAGTGTTTTCATTTACTTTACGCTTCTCCCCCCTTATGAATCAAGCATGTTTTTTCAAATGATCCTTGAAAACAGACGCTTGAGAAAAATGGATCTACTTGGGAATATTAACCCACTCCTCTCCTGGGCAATCCATCTGCACTAGCATTATTAAGCCCACTGCAATGTTGTATGGTCATAACATATACTTGCAATCCTAGATTCCACCTCATACCATCCTTCTTTGGCACTAGCACTACTGAGGAAGCCCAAGGACTGTTTTGAATTACCCCACAGCTCTAGCATTTCCCTTATTTTTCTTTCAGAGTCTGAGTCACTCCCTCAGGTACTCTATAAGGAACCTGCTTAATAGGTTTTTGGAGTTCTGTGTCCACACGGTGCTGCACCTATGAACCTATGAACCTATCCCCAAATTCCTGCAAAACCATTTTTATCTCCCAGACTTGATTAGGAGTTAACTGCGGTGATATGGTGATCTCTTCCACAGAGGTGCAGAGAAAAGCACCAGTGTGGAAACACACATCAGTTCAATCAAAGAAAATAAGCAGCAAACAGCAGACAGCAGGTAAAATAAATCCAATAATGGAAACACAGCAGTTACAATTTAAAATATCCAAAGGTAAAGTAGGCAGCAAACAACAGGCAGCAGGTAAAATAAATACAAGTTTAATACATATACAAACTGGTAAGCACTTTCGCTATGGAATCATAGCTTCTGATTCCATAGTGAAAGCGCTTACCAGTTTATGTATGCATTAAACTTGGATTTATTTTACCTGCTGTCTGCTGTTTGCTGCCTATTTTACCTGTGGATATTTTGAATTGTGACTTCTGTGCTTCCACACTGGTGATTTTTTCTGCACTTAGTTTTGATTTCAGGCTACTAGTGTGGTTTGTCTGCTGGTGGAATTTTTGTGTTTTACATCTTCCACAGAGGTGGCGATCCTAGCCTCACCCAAAATATAATTTACCATATCCCTCTCAGACTCTTCCTGACATCCACTATGAATGTTCAATACAAGGGCCTCCCTGTCATGACAAGGTTTCATCATATTCACATAGTACATTTTGTGACCTAGTCTCCTACCTACAAAATTTACCATGCATTTCTCATCACTGATGTTCATCACCACCTCAAAGGGTCCCTCCCAAGCTGCTTGTAACAGAAACAAGTACCATCATCTTCTGTCCCTCAGCATATTTTTGGGTCCATGCATTCCTGTTCTACCACACCTTCTTTTGTTGTTAAGCCACTGCTTGGTTCTCTTGAGCTAAACCCATGAGCTCATTAAGTCTTGTCTGAAAGTTGGGAACATAAGCCACAACATACTTTGTGAAATTCACTCTCACCTTCCCACTCATCTCAAATTAAATCTAAAGGCCCCCTCACCCTATGTCCGTATAACAACTCAAAGAGTGAAAAACCTGTTGATTCCTGCGGTACTTCCCTGTACGCAAATAACAGATGAGGCAAATGCTTGTCCCGCTCCCTTTTGAACTGGTCTGCAAATTGCTATAGCATAGTCTTCAATGTAGAGTTTAATCTCTCCACAAGACCATTAGTTTGCAGATCATAAGGGTGGTCCTTAGCTGCTTCACCCCACAATGCTTTCACAGACAAGTCAGCAGGTCTGACATGAAGTTGGAACCTCGGTCAGTCAGTATTTCCCATGGAAAACCTTCTATGCTGAAGATTTCTATCAAAGCATTTGCCATCTTCTCTGCCTCATTAGACGACAGAGGCCCCACCTCAGAATATCTGGTAGCATAGTCTACTACCACCAAGATGTATTTCTGTCCTGTAGAACTTGGAGTACTCAGGGGTCCCGCAATATCCAAGGCCACTCTCTGAAACGTTCTTAGATAGCAGGCAAAGGCATTAGCAGAGCCTTAGCCTTGTCCCCTACTTTACCAACATTTTGGCACTGTTCACAAGTCCTACAATAACCTACCACATCCTTTGCAATCCCAGGTCAATAGAAATTTTGCATAATATGTCTCTTTGTACATCTTATGCCCATATGACCTGAGAAAGGAATGTCATACTCTATGGCTAAGAGTGGCAGACAGTAAGCTCTAGGCACTATCAAATGCCATATCACTTCAACTTCTAGCCCACCTACAGGAGTCCATTCTCTATACAACAAGCCTTTGTTCCAGTATACAGACACCCCTCTTCCTTGAGCCTCAGGTGCCTCCTTAGCCATCTTCCTCAAGCTTTGGAATGTAAGATCTGTAAGTTGAGCCTGTCTGAACTCAACCTTCATGAACTTCCTCAGCTTCCCTTCCACAGGAAGCCTAGTCATTTCTGACAGATGTGACTCGCTGTCACTCTGGGTACCACCACTCATCTCTGTCCTCACAGCCATCATGTCCAAGAGAACATCAGTACCTGTACCCACCAGAAACTGTGGCCCACATTCAGACTTGCTGCTATCAAATAGCACCTTCTCTAAAACAGCCACCACTCCAGTCCCAGCTTCAGGTATGAGATCTTTCTAGGTCTCTCACAGACTACCAGACCTACATGCCTTTCTCCAAGCCTGACTGCATGTCACTGCATGTACACATGGTACTGCATCATCAAAGTCGTTCCCTATCAGGACATCTGCAGGACTATCTTCAAACACACCTACTTGCTTACTTCCTCTTCCACCTTCCCAGTCAAGATGAACCCTAGCCAGAGTGATTTGGAATGGGGTACCTCCCAACAGTCTGACGGGTGTGGACTGCCCAAGCAAGTACTGCTCTTCTCTAACCACTGCAGGCCTCACAGTGGTTATATCAGAAGCTGTGTCCCTCTTAGCAGATACCTGTTTACCAACTACTAAGATTGGATATAAATTTTAGTGATAATGTGGAACCCCAGTTGTTTCTAAAGAACTTACCACTGGCAGTTTGTCTTCACAACTTGCTGGGTCCCTCACCTTTTGTTTCTCACCTTGCCTTGATGGACATTTGACTGCTGTGTGTCCCCACTGGTTACACTTGAAACATCTATTCCCTAACAGTGCACTTGGATTAGTAGTTTCCCCCATTACTGGTGACTCTGTTGGAGTGGTTTAGACTGCACCCCATATGTTCCCTTATGTCCATGTGCAGCACTGGGTATCCCTTTCCTATGCAGTGGTGCTCAGCTCGCCATGTAGAGATCCCACTTTCTCTCCAACTCCTCTGCAGAGTTACACCCATGGTCTGCTAACCAGACTCTCATGTCATCAGGCAAAGTACCTAGGGCTTGTTCCCTTACCAAATGGTCTGCCAATCCCTGAAAAGTAGTGACCTGACACCCACTCACCCACCTGTGAAAGTCAGTACTTAAGTCAGCAATATAATCACATACACTTTCATCTGCCTTGCGTCTGTGTTCATGAAACTTTTTCCTATAAGCTTTAGATGTAAGTTTGAAACAGTCAAGCAAGCAACATTTCATTTTGTCATAATTCAAGCAATCTACGTCATTTAACATTGCTACAGCCTGAACAGCTTTACCATGGAGTAAGGGAGTCAGGAGCCGAACCCAGAGCTCATGGTCAGCATCATATTGTCTACATACACTCTCAAAGGTATGAATAAAACTATCAAAGGCATCCCCATCCCTGTACACAGCTGTGCTGGCAGATGTTACACATCCAATGCATCCCCATCCCTGTACACAGCTGTGCTGGCAGATGTTACACACCCAATGCATCCCCATCCCTGTACACAGCTGTGCTGGCAGATGTTACACATCCAATGCCCTAGTTCTCCTGGCATAGCTGGCAATACCTCACATCATCATAAAGAGTGCTGCACCCCCCCTCCCCACAGTGTCATGTCCTCAGTGGTATGGTCAGACCAAAAAACTGTCACTTTCAAAATAAAAATCAGCTTAGTAACTTCAGCAAACCCAGTTAGGAACTATTCCAAAGCAAACTACACCCTATTAAGTGATAAGTTGTCAAAATTCAACACTGCTCCCAAATCGGAGTTCACAGCAACTTAAATGGAATTGTTCAGAGATCTTGTATGACCATGTAAATGGCTGTATAGAGGCTGCTCTACCTACTAGAAGTAATCCCAAAGCAAACTCTAAAAATCAAGCCACACTGGTAAAATTCTAACCTTAGTAAGGTATATAACAAAAGGAAAAAAAATCATAGCTAAAGTCAGGAATAGCAACTCCTATAGTGATAGAAGCTCTCTAATTAAACCAAAGAGGAAACAAAGAGGACAAAATAAGTCCAACAAGGCCAGTTACAAGGTCAATATAGCCTCAAGACTAAATATAACAACAAGCCAGTCTACAGCGATGTCCAAAATCTCAAATGCAGCACACAGCTGTGTGACAAACTGGTGGTTAATGGACTAAGGTAGCGAATTTGCTGGCTCACAGATTCTGCTCAAGCTACACCTCTAACTTTGCTCTCCCTCCCCCCATGAAATATCCGCTAGTGTTACCATCCAACTATTAACAGGGAACAGATCCTGGTGGCACTCACTAAGGCCAGAAATGCAGCCTCAATGGGCCCTGCCTCCTAAATAGCTTGAAACATGACCTAACAGGGCCACTTGAGTCACTTTTCATCTGTAGTCTCTAAACAGGCTTTGTACCATGAGACTGGAAGACTGCAATGATTATCCCACTTCACAAGGGTGGACCATTAACTTACCTGTGGAAACTACAGCTCCATTAGTCTTACTAGTCTAATATGCAAAGCCATGGAACTTATTATTATGGAAATGATCAACAAAGACAAGAGCAACCTTCAGACACTGGACACAATGCTGTTTGACTTTTTCAAGGGAAGGTTATGCCTACTAAACCTGGTGGACTTCTTTGAGAAGGTCACCAAAGTAATGGATGAGGGAAAATGGTGCATACTGCCTACCTGGACCTGGCTAAGGTATTCAGTGCAATACCCCACTCAGGTATAGTTTCCAAACTCGCTAAACTGGGCATTAACTCCAAGCTAACTCACTGGTTTGCCAGCTAGCTCATAGACACGACCCAGGAAGTCAGGATTAGTGAGAGCTTCTCCTCCACTAAGAGACCAGTCACCTGCAGGGTACCTCAGGGCTTCATGCTAGGATCACTCCTATATAGCATAGATTTCTCAGAGGTAAAGGCTAATGTCAAAGGCCCTTGGCAGACCAAGTTCACAGATGATTGTAAATTGGGAGCTGTCACTGATTCCCCCATGACACAAAAATCCTACAAATGGGTCTAGCACAAACAAATGACTGGTGTCAATGTCACAGATTAAAACTCAATGCCAAAATGCATTATAGTGCCTTTTGGGTAAACTATCACTCAGGCTAATTACTCCATTGATAAGAAACCCCTAAAACTGACCTGGTAGTTAGGGATCTGGGAACATACATAGACAGCAATCTGGCCTTTGACCAATATGTGGTCAAGGTAGTAAGAAAATCATTCTTTGTTGTCAAACTTATAACTAAATGCATGGCATCCATAACTCTCAACTGTACAGATTTTCGCAGAATGTCCAGATTTTTGCCTCACATTTTTGGTATGTTTCTCACAAAGTTGTGGTTTTCTGGTAAATCACTGGTAAATTATTGAGGGTTGAAGTCAGAAAATAATGACATACATTTGAGTTTCAGACTTCATACCCTTCAGAAAAATCATGTTAATGCAAAACCTGTTATTCCATCAATTTACTGAGTTTGTAAGAGCAATATTTAAAAAGTGACCCTATTTTTGGGCTTTTGTCCCCCCATTATTTATGCCTTTGTCCAGAATTTTTGCACTAAGAGGTTGAGAAGTATGATGGCATCCAAATCCATGGAAGTCATATTGCCACATTGTTCAGACCTATCTTTGAAAAAAATGCTCCCTTTGGCATGTACCTGACCAGACATATGCAGCAGTTGGAATGCCCACAAAAGTTCCTTACCAGGAGAGCTCCTTAAATCCCTGTCTCTATACTCAGTCTCCAACAGGTTACTGAGAGGTGATCTGTGCTTGGCAAACAAGGCATCCTCAGATTCAAGTAAAATATAAAGCATCAGAATCTCTAGATCCAAGGATTTAAATTTTACTTCTGACATAAATAAAGCATGTTAGCAAGAAAGATATGTGTCTCAGAGGATTCCCATGCTCTGGTACATGCTCTCCATCTACATAGAGCAGAGTCCATCTGTAATCATATTTAAGCATAACCTTGACTAATGAATGGATAATTGGAAATTCACCCCAGGTCTGGTCCCCATGTCTCTGATAGACAGAGGCAGGTAGTAATTCCCAAACTAACACCCTCTTCCACATAGCCTTCAAAAACTTCTTAACTAAAATGCCCCCACCAAGTAAACCCCCATGATACCTATTGACACAACTGGGTTGAGATGCATGGCAAAACTTATAAAGGCCCTTGTGGTTGCTACCCTAGTATATACTTATGAATATACCTATGGAAATTGTCTTCATATTTCTACACTCTCTCCCTATACACACACACACACACACACACACACACACACACACACACACACACGCACACACACACACACACAGCAATACAACTTAATCAGTGACAGCTGTATAATTTCTGTCATGATTCTGGACAGTGTTAGCAGAAATGCAAAGCAGTACTCTTTTCACACATCACAAGTATTACAGAGAAACATGACAGCATAACTCTAAAGAGATGATGCTTTTTCTTTATACAATAGTTTGTGATCTAATTAAATATAAGTTGGAATACTGTACATGATTACAGACTACAACAAATCAATTAATGCAGTGAACCATTGTCTGGTAATACCTTTTAAAATTATAACTAGGAATGTTCTGTCTCATACAAGATAGTATTTATCATTTACTTTCTACAAATGCAGAGTATAATACATTGGATAGAGCCACATTTGCTTGCTTCATTGAAGTGCTGGCCATGTTGTTAAAACTGGATCCATGTTTGGCTACCGAAAATAATAAAACATGGGCAGCTAGATCTAAAACAGAAAAGAGCAAAACATAAAAGCAGCAAAAAGGACATAAATGAAAATAAATTCATCGAATGGCCATAGTTAGCCGACAACCAGGAAGTAACACAATGCATATGGTAAATGAAAAGTAACCTTTTACATTTTCCTTATTCTCCACTGTAGTGTGATCTCGGAGTTGATATATCCAGTTGGGTGGGGTGCATCCCCCTACCTTGGTTGGTTTTGTTTGTGATGTTGGCTGACTAGGGCCTTTCGATGCATTTCCTTTTGATGATGACTTTGCTGCTTTTTTGTTTTGCTCTTTTTCGTTCGAGATTTAGCCGTTCATGTTTTATTGTTTTTGGTAGCCGAATATAAACCTGTTAAAACTTCCATATGGCCTGATCTACAGAAATACCCACACTTCAACACTTCTCATTGGCTACCGAGGACAAAAAGTGCTGAAAGCAAAACAAGGCTAACTCAGAATGGCTGCCACTTTATCAATATGTTTTTATGAACATATATCTAAAGTCAAAACACTTCTCCAGTTACAGTACAAAAACAAAATTTTTACATTCACATGTGAAAAAAAAAATCTCTTTGCTTTATCTTTACAATTTATTTGACAAATTCCTCCTTCGGAGAACCTGGAAAATATACCATCAGGACCATCCATAAGGTATATATCCTATAGTACAATGTCACAACAGAGTGTGCTGACACCTCATATTTCTGCAAGAGGAAAATTGATTGTGGCAGCTACCTTACTGAAACCATTCTGTGTAGACAACAATTTTTATAGGTGTTTTTTTTCCATTGTTTGAATCTTTCACAAAGATACAAAGTATGTGCTAAAATAATTAATTTGTCCAGCTTCTGTAAAGCTTGTCACATTTGACTATTCATACATTGCTTTTTTTTTTCATGCCACAAGAAGAATTCTGGGCATTGGATAAATGTGACAGTTTACTGTCACAGCTGTTGGCTGAAGGTACTTACAAAGAAGTTTCATGCCACTAATATCACATTAAGGTGCGCACTTGTAATATGTTCTGTAGTGGAATGTCTTCTACAAAGACAGTTGTGTATGTCCATGAGCATCACCTCTTAAGGTCATAAAGCCCCCTACCCTTATATAATCATTCAGTGAAACTTGCTGTCAGTCCCAAACCATCACCGGCATCTTAGCACTTCAGTTCTGCTATTATAAAAATTTCTTCCTTACTCATTTCCAAAAAAACAGAAAAAGAAAAAGTAATGGTTCACTATCTGTACAAGAATAAGTGAGAGCAAACAGAAAATTGCTGCTTTATCTCTCATTGTATATAAACTATATAACCTTGAAATTATTTCTAACTTTTTACAATTGCCTCACTGATCTAATACTTCTGTTACTTCTTTTTCAGTCTTCCCCAGGGATAAATATCACAGTATTTTCTTACAATTTTCTAGTTTCACAAATCAAGACTAACAAGGCTAGATTATATTGAAAAAGGCTCATTATTTTACATGCTTAAATGATTTCACAATTTCATACAGGCTGCAGATCACATATCTGAAGGTCGGCATGCCTTTACTGCGTAAGCATAATTGAAAGTTGTACTTGTTCTTAATTAGTTTTCTGACAGTGTCACACTGATATTACATTAGTCTATACATCTGAAGTTTTGCTGACAGCAATTTGTGACCCTGGTACTGTAAATATTTTTCCATGGGATGTTCACAATGCTGGTTTGTAATTAAACGGGAGCACAGAGGATGTAAGTAATTTCAGTAGGCGAAAGGGCTCCTTTACCAAGGGAGCATTTGAAAGCAAAAGTGTGAGACTTTAATTGTTCTTCAGAACAGATTTTGTAAGGAGCTTTCTTACAGTGTCACATTTGGAAACCTTAATATATTTTTAATCTTGAAGAATGTTGAGACATGCAACTTCTAGGTGTATAGAGACATCCTGTAATAATCATGCCCACCTGAGCTTGGTGCTTGATTTTAATACAGGATATTGGTATATTCCCGAGCTACAGACTTCATAAATTATAATCTTGAGTCATCACAAATGCTACTACTGGAATTCAAAATGTTTACTATTATAGTGTAGTAACCACATTCAAAGTGCTTGCTATTCTAATGCTATATTTAGAACGTCATTATCTACTTCTGAAACAAGATCAAGTAGCTGCTACTCAGCAGTGTCACAAAACTATATAAACATTACAGTTTTAAGGTTCTCAGAGTAGTCTGTCCAAAAACACCTAGCCATCGTGCCACATTTACAAACAAAAACAGAAAGCATTCAATATAATTGGTAAGTTGCTCTACAGGCTTGGGTGAGTGCCATCTTAGTTTTAATTCTGTAAATTTGTCAGTTATAGAGACATGAAAGGTACATAGCTAAAAACAAACAGCAGAGTGACATACAACTGAATCATTTTCCAGAAGACATTTTAATTCCTCAAGGTTATAAACAAATGAGCTTACAACAATTAAGAATGCAGGAACATGGTGATGGAACAGCGGATTGATAAGAAAAACGTACTTCTGCTGCATGAACTAGGTAATTTTGCAAAATGTTCAGCAGTCTGTTATGGAACTGTGGAGGGATGGGACAGGGAAACTAGTCTGAATTAGTATTTCTATCTTGCAACCAGTGAGTATTGAGATAGGCCCTAGCTTCTTTTTGACTTTGAAATGAGCAAAGCAGATGTCAGAGAAGGATAAATTAATAATGTATTTACTGTTTATTTAGAGCATGAGTAATTTATACTTTCTGTAAATATTATTTTCTGCAATATTGTTTGTAAAGATGCTGACACCTGCTCTTAACACCCTGCCATTAAGAATTTCACATCGATTAAGGGTTGCATGACCCCCATCCCATATTATAGAAATGCATTTGTGGGCACTATTGAATGGGGATATCTGTAAATAAGGAAACATTTACTGTACATACACACACAAATAACCGAGTGCATAATTTGGGTGGTCCAGTGTTTTTAATCATCAAACATGATTTCACATCATCACCTGGGATACTGAAATATAAACAAAGACAGAATGCCTGTGGTAGTGTATGTCCAAGTGATATTGGACATACCTTAATTCATAAGTCATAAATGTATGCTTACTTCTGCATCTGCGTGTTAAATGGGCAAACAGGATGATCCTTGCTAAGCCTTTTCACAAACAAATGCAGTAAACTCTCAGTTAACCAGAACTCAAGGAAATAGCACTCTCAAGCAACCAGCAAAAAAAAAAAAATCAAAGAAATACAGTAACATTTTTACAAGTTGCACTTTCTGTTTTCTCCCTGCAAACCACAGAAACATACCTTACATTTGGTGGAGTTTTAGAGTTTTAAAAGGGAAGATAGGAATGCATTCCCTTTCTCCTCAACCTAAGAACAAGTCAAACCAAACAAATAGTACAGAGTACAGTATTAGTCAGGTCTATTTTTAATAGCAGCTCTCAAGCAACCAGAAACTACAGTTATCTGGCATCTACCAATCCCCATAGGTGCCGGTTAACTGAGAATTTACTGTACAAGGATTACAAATGTAATGCAAAGTCATCATACTGTGTAGACTATAAGCACATGCACAACTATAAAGATGGAGGCTGAACATTTTAAAAGATGCATTGAATAAATAAAGAGCATGTTCTACTTCAGAATCTTCTCACTTAACAATACCGAGATAAAAATTGTATCCCATACAAAACTACTTGGTGTGTCAATTGATGATACCCTCAGATTTGAACACAAAATTCGAAATAAAAAAAAAAAAACTCCCCAGACACTTGCCATGCTTTATATAGGGGCGGCCCGTGCTATTGGACTGCCGGACTGCAGCCCCCCCAGATGTAAAACAGAAATAAAATAAAATAAAATAGAAAAGAAAAAAAAAAATTAAAAAACGATCGCAAATATCAGACCTTCGCGCATGCGCACTAGCAGCACTTCCGATATCCGGATTGCTGCTGAGACAGTCTGGAGCATGCAGACTGTCTCAGCAGCAGTCCGGATTAGGAAACATTCAAGAACAGAGATCCCAGACATCTATGCAGTTGTAACTTCATAGACTGTCGCTGGAAAGGGATCGGACTCCAACATCGGCAGGCTGGGAGTCTCGTCGGGGGAAGAACATCTCGCGGGCTGTGGTGGATTTAATGCTCCAACGGAGGTAGGGAAGGATGTAGTGCGTGGGCAGGCTTGTAGTGCTCCAACAGCTGTGGATTTAATGCTGCAACAAAAGGATCTACATCTATCCAGGTAGTGTGTGTGTGTGTGTGTGTGTGTGTGTGTGTGTGTGTGTGTGTGTGTGTGTGTGTGTGTGTGTGTGTGTGTGTGTAATGCCCCAGGTGCTATATGTTGGTGGGTAGAGAATAAGGCTTGAACCCTGCACCTTGGGCCCAGGTGACAAGAGCCTGAATTCCTTATCCACCACCATTTGTAAAAATGTTGCAGATTTTTCCCTCATACTTGTTCTGTTCCTCATAAAATCTGTGGTTTCTGTATTTTTGTGTCCTTGCAAAGCCAGTAGTGCATTGGTGCAGTAGTAGCATTGTTGCCTGACAGCTACATGCTCTCTGGTTTGATTCTTGGCTGGGGTGCCTTACCTTCTGTGTGGAGTCTGTATGCCCATTCTGTAGTGTCCTCCCATCTTACAAAGACATGTGTCTGTCTGGAGTGTTTCTCCCTGGGCCTCTGCTAAAAGTTAGCTTTTGTTCCAAGTCAGACTTTCCTGGTTAACAAATGTTAAAAATGACACATATTTGAATATCAGACTTCATATTCGTCAGGAAAGTGCATGGTAACACAAAAGCTTTTATTCTAGCAATTGTCTAAGTGTATAAGATGGATAGTTGAAATTTGTCCCTATTTTTGGGACTGTATTCCCTCATTATTGGCTTCATCTAGGTTTTGTGCTAAGATTGAGAGCTATAGTAAGATCTGAATTCACAGAATATGTTTGGGGGCTATATTCCCCCATTACTGGCTTTGTCCGAGAGTTTTTTGCAAATAGGTTGAGAGCTATGGTGAGAACTGAATTCACTGAATGTTTGGGGGCTGTATTCACCCATTATTGGCTTTGTTCAGGTGTTTTGTGTTAAGAGGTTGACAGCTGTGCTCTGGTGACAACTGAATTCACTAAATGGTAGCCATTTAAGTTTCCGTCTTCCTCTTTCACAAAACAGCTGATTTTGCATAGTGGTATGTTGCTCTGACTGTTTTGCACAGGGTCCCCTGGGTTCAAGATGTGGCAGTGAAATGTATGGTGGTAACACAGCATTTTATTCTAGCAACTTTCCAACATTATACAAGCAATGCTTAAAATGTGTCCTTGGTTTTTGACCTTCTGCCCCCCCCCCAATACATTTTGGCTTTTTCCAGATTTCTTGTGCTGCAAAGTTCAGAAATACAGCTGAGTGTCGAGTAGATTTTACAAGGAGCCGAGAGCTGCAGGGGACCAAAAGTTTAGTGCTGCTTATGCTAAGTCTGCTTGCATTGTTAATAGCACAACAGGTAGTGTACTTGCTTTTAATGTAGAAGGCTGTGGGTTCTACTCCCACAGTAGATGAATGCATTGCTGATACTGTACTCTGTTGTAAATGGGGTGGATGCTGCAGTCCTTTTTGGCAAGGATACATACTAACTATTAACCTGTTATCAGTTTGCCATCCATTCCCTGATTTTGTGAGGGGGGGGTAGCAAACTCAGACAGCCCCGGTTGAACTATACCTCTCAGTTGTCCATATGTTTGCAGAATGAATAGATATTTGCTTCTTATTTTTGGTTTGTTCCTCATAAAATTTGTGTTTTTTTAGCAAATCATTTAGGAATGAAGTCACTAAATGATAGACATTGAGTTTCAGACGTCATAACCTTCAGATAAATGCATGCTAATGCAAGACCTGTTATTCTAACAACTGTCTTAAGTTTATACAAGAGCAATTTTTAGTAGTGTTTGTATGTTCCCCCAATATATTTGGCCTTGTCCAGATTTCCTGCATTAAGAGGTTGAGAGGTATGTGCAAATTGCTTTGTAGAATTAGGAATATCCAAACCTCTCCATTGTCCCCAATTTTGGCTCAAAATGTTGCTCTCCCCTAATAATCCCTCCTCAAAATGGCAATTTTGGAAGAAAACGTGGAGGGTTTACAATTATATATAACTGTAATGATCAGAGTTATAGATTACTTTTATTTCAGAAATGCATGTAGATGCTGTTATTTTGTTAGCTGCTCAAGTTAACAGTGTTAATATTAAAAAGGTGTCCCTTTTTTGACAGGTTCCCAGCTGTATTGTGTGGCAACTTTATATTTTTGCATCACATTTTGCTCTGTAAAATTGTGGTTTTCTGGCAAATTAGTGGCAAGTCATTAAAGATTGAAGTTAGAAAATAATGACAGACATTTGAGTTTCAGATTTCATACCCTTCAGAAAATTTGTACTAATGCAAGACCGACTACTGTTCTATTATCTAAGTTAATAAGAGCAATATTTAAAAACTGTCCTTATTTTTGGGCCTGTGTCCCACTTCTAGTTCTATGTATGGCTTTGTCCAGATTTCTTGCTCTGAAGTTGAGAGGTATGAGTGTCAGAGCCATCACTGTCAGCCAGAGACATTTCAAATTGTGACATACCTGTTGCACCCCACGCCCCATTGTAGTGGCTCTGGATGTGTCCAAGGAAGGCAAGGAGCAGTTATGCAGTGTAAGTGTGCAGAGTATTCCCCCATCCAAGGTAGACCACAAGTACAACCGTGGCTTTTCATCTGTCCTTGATTTTGCAGAATATTCTGGTTTTCTGTCATATTTTTATACTGTTGATTTGTGCTTCTTATTATTCAGGGAATGCATGCTGTCACAGTGCCCTGTTGCTCTGTTTTAGTAGCAATGATTTAATGACCATCAGGTAAGCTTGTCGGAGATTGTAAGATGCAAGTAAGCTTTAATAAGCATACTGTTAAAGAATTACCAGCATTAAAAGCCTTTTCATTGTTGCCATGCCGAGGATATTTACATAACTAGATAATGTATAAGCCTTGGGTATTGAAATGCATATGACAGTATTTGTTCATAGGTTCATAGGTTCATACTAAGCTATCTGCCCTAGGGCATTTATAAGCCTAGCCAGAATGTGTTTGGCTTTCGCCACCCATTTTAAATTTATTTTGCTATGCCCTTTTTCAAGGTTAGTATACTGTGCCTCTGTCTAACAGTGACACAGAAGTGATACCCGGGGTAAACCTACGATCTCCCATCCACTCATCAAGATTCCTCTTGAAGAGAGTCAATGAGGGACTCTGCCTAACCTGAAATTGGATTTTATTCCAGAGTGAAGGGAGCCTCTGGGTTATGAATCTGTCCCTCCAGCATGTTCTATTTATTTCAGTGCTGAGGTTCAAGTCTCTCGAGCGCATAGCTCGATGAGATTTGGATTTTCTGAGGTGCAGCATGTTCATTAATTCCGGGTTGGACATGGCTTTATACGTCAGGCACAGATCGCCTCTGAACAGGCGGTATGCCACTGAGTAGAGCTGGAGATTCTTTAACCGGGCAGCATATGGCATCTGTTTGAGCCCTTTGATCCTCTTGGTGAGGTACTTTTGGGGTCTTTCCAGTTGCTGCAGGTGTCTGGTAAGGTACATCCCAAAAAGGGAATTGTACTCAATTATGGGCCTGATGAGGAATGAGTAAAGAGGCACGATGACCTCCCCTGATCTAGATGTGAATCCCTTCATGATTAGGTGGGCTATATAAAATGTTTTTCTAACCACTTTGGCCACGTGGTTGTCAAATGAGAGATTGCTATCAACTTGGGTCCCCAGGTCCCTAATTACTTCTTCTGTACTTAATGGATTACCACCTATGTGGTAATTTGTGGGCACTTTGTTTTTGCCAAAGGTGATGACTATATACTTTTTGGCATTTAGCTTGAGGCCACGGCTCTGGCACCAGTTGTCTGTTTCGATGAGGCCCTTTTGGAGGATGCTTGTGTCAGCTGGAGAGTCGATTATGGCGCCCAGTTTGCAGTCATCTGTGAACTTGGTCAGCCACAGTCCTTCTGTGTTGGCCTGTACCTCCGAGAAATATATACTGAACAAGAGAGGTCCCAGGACTGAGCCTTGTAGGACACCACTTGTAACTGGTTTGGAGTCTGACATGGCTCCAGCAATTCTAACCATGTGGGTTCTGTCCTTGAGCCAGTTTGCAATCCATCTAGTGACATAGGGGTTTATATTTAAGCTGTGAGCTTATCTATAATGCCCGAGTGGGGTATTGTATCGAAGGCTTTTGCGAGGTCCAGGTAGGCTGTGTGGACCACCTTCCCCTCGTCAATGGCCTTGGTGACTGTTTTAAAGAAATCAACCAGGTTTAAGATACAGGATCTGCCCTTAACAAAGCCAAACTGGGTAGGATCCAGTGTCTGTAGGTCCCCAATATCTTTATTTATGAGGTCCATGATGATCCTTTCCATAGCTTTGCAGACCAAGCTAGTCAGGCTTATGGGGCGATAGTTTCCAGGATCCGTTGAGGCACCACCTTTATGGAGAGGGACCACTGTTACTGTATGCCACTCTTTGGGCACGTATCCTGTAGTAAGGCTGAGATTAAACAGTAGTTTTATGTTTGGGTTTAGCTCTTCTTGGAGTTCATGTAGGACGCAGCCTGGGACACCTTCTGGTCCCATTGATGCTGTGTTTTTTGCTTTGGAGAGGGCGGCTCTTACCTTAGCATCTGAGATGTCAGGGGGGCAGCACTCTGCTGGGATAGATATTTGCCCTTTTGATGGGGAGGGGGGAGAAGTTTGCGCTGAACCTGTCAGCTAGGATGTTGGCAATGTCTGTGGGTTTGGTGTATTTTTTGTCATTTTGGACTAATTCTGAGCATATCTGGGAATTACCACCCAGGTTCCTAACATAACTAAAGAAAGCCATCTAATTATCCTTAGTGTCCTGTGCAATTTTTCTCTCGAAGCTGGCCTTAGACAATTTTATGAGTGCCCGTAGTTTTTTGCTAATACTGATCAGTGATGCCTTCCCTTTTTGGGATTTTGCTCTATCATTTAGTAGCTTCCTCCTTCTATTGTATAGTTTGTTTATGGCTGGGGTCCACCAGACAGGACGTCTGCCTTTGGAGGATTGGGTCTTGATTTTATTTGGGATTGCATGATCCATGCATTCCTGAAGGTGTTCATAGAATGTGTTTATAAAGGATTCTGCAGTCTGGGCCGTATTTTCCACAGGCCCGGGGGCTTTGAAGGATTCCACCTCGGTTTTGAGGAGTGTGAAATTTGCTTTAGAGAAGTTTTTCACAGTGGTTTTCTGGGAAGGGGGTGGGGTCGGGATGTGAATATCCAGTGAGATTAGTTTATGGTCTGATCTTACCAGTGAGGGATACACTTCTGGCCTGGAGCATAGAGTCCCCATGTTGGTGATGATCAGGTCCAGTATGTTTTCCCCTCTTGTGGGAGTGGTAACAAGTTGTTCCATAGCATTTGAGTTTATAAATTCTAGGAACCTTTGGGCTAGGGTGTTGGAGCTAGAGTAATGCTCCCAGTCTATGTTTGGGTAGTTGAAGTCACCCAATATAATGGTGTTTGGAGAGACCTTCATATTTTCCAGTGTTCTCAGGAAGGCCGAGTGGGGTTCCTGGGTTTGGGAGGGTGGTCTGTAGCAGACTATAAACTGGAAGGCAGTTTTACCCACTGTTAGTTGCACATGGATAGTCTCTGATGCTTCATGCTTTGCCACCAACCTGGAGGTGTGGGTATCTTTGATGAATATCGATACTCCCCCTCCTTTTGTGGTTCTGTCCAAGTTTTGGGGCCGAAAAGCATGGTATGAGGTATAACCTGGTAGTGCTGGGGTGCTCTCGGGAGCCCTGAACCAGGTTTCTGTTACTGCACAGATATCGATGTTCTCCATGCTAAGGGAGAGTTTCGAGTGCGTGCATCTTGAGGTTTAGACTTCTGGCGTTGAGTAGCATTACTCTTAGTTTCTTATCCCTTGTGATACCTATGGAGGTGGGTTTGTCTTTTCAGCCTTGCCTAAAAAAAGGCACTATGGGGGTAGCAAGAGCCTTTGCCAATATCCGAAAGCCCAGGGGTGACAGGTGCAAGCCGTTCCTAGTGAAGCATCATGGCTTGTCGAGCATATCATCCCAAGCTGACAGGCATTGGATCCCCTTTGAATGACACCAGTACTTAAGCCAATTGTTGAAATTGATCATCTTGTCTTCATATTGTGGCATCATTCTTGGTGAGGGTAAGATGCTACTCAAGGTCAGGGTCATACCGGCCTGGGCTACATGCTCAGAGAGCTCCTCTATGTCTCTTTTCATGTAGTCCAGGGAGGTACGTCTCAGGTCATTCACACCAGCATGGACAATGACTGAGTCATATTTGTACTTGCCTTGGAGTGACCTGAGTGCTTGTGTTATGTGGCGGATCCTAGCACCCGACAGGCTGCTCACCGTGACCCTCTCCTTGTTCAGCCTGGTGAGCAGGACGTCAGTGTGCCTGACGATAAAGTCACCTATTACAAGTGTATCAGGTGTGTTGTTTAGTCTTAAGGGCTGTGACTGTTCGGCACACTGGCTTTGTGAGATATGTGTTGCACGTGTTTTGTTTTGGGGTACCGGTTGCTTGGGTGTCTGCTTTGGAGGTCTCTGCTGCTTAGGCAGATCTTTATTTAGAGCCTCCGATTATGTTTTTGTGTGATTATGTGTTTGGTTTGCTGTCGTGGTAGGTCTATGTGAGACTGGAATTGTAGTGAGTGTGGTTTCCTTCTCCTCCAGACTGGTTATGCCAGTACTGAGTTGAGAGAGCTTAGCCTCCAGTTTGGCTATATGGTTGCATCTCTCACATGTGTTGGAATTTGTTGGGAGGAGGAGAGGGTTGTCTGTGTACATGAGGCAGTTGTAACATTGCCTCAAGATTCCCAGATTCACCAGCTGGACCAGAGAGGAGATTGACAACTGACCTTTGGACATGCTAGAATAATACTGGGAATTCCTTTATAATTGAAAACAAGGGCCAGTGGGGAGTGAGGGTGTAGTGCTTTTAATTTTTAGTGCTGACTTATATAATTGCTTTAGTGAGCAAGTGCCAGGTAATTTAAGTGCAATGTGTTACAGGTAACTTAAATACAAAAACGACAAACAGTAACTTTCTTTCAAGTGAAACAAGGAAATAAGTACAGTAAGCAATGCAGATATCACTAGTGATCCACAGAAGTGCTGAGAAGCCACGTATTAGGTGGAATTAGCGTTCCAGGGAAATAACAAGCAAACAAACAAGCATATAAACAAAGCTAGATTCAGCAGGCCTGGATCTAGTCTATGCTACAGCAAACAAGGTGTACCAATTTCAGAAAGATACAGTTCAAATATTCAGGCACTATAAACCCTTAACCAGAAATTCCGAACCTTCATAAAGTAAAATAACTGGCCTGAAGCCCAAGTGCTTAAACCAGAACTAATACACTTTAAGAATAACAGACACTGGGCTCTCAATCAGCAGTTCCCAACTTAGAAGGATGAAAGCTACCTGTCCTGCCACCACAGTGCATGCCACAAACCTTCCTAATGTAAAACAACTGGTCTGAAGCCCAAGTGCTTAATCCAAAAGACTTAGAATGATAGCTACACTTTAATCAAGTTGCTACCAAGCAGTAATAAATACAATTGAATACTTTAGAGAATGCCTGGATTAGTGCTCAAGTTACACAAACAAAGCTAGATCCAGCAGGCTCGAATCCAGTCTATGCCACAGCAAACAAGGCGCACCAACTTCAGTAAGAAGCAGTTCAGATATGCATGCACTATAAGCCTTCAACCAGAAATTCCCAGCTCAGAAGGGCAGAGTCCAGCCTCTCCTCCCACAACAGTGCAGACCACGAACCCTCTTAATGTAAAATAACTGGCCTGAAAGCCCAAGTGCTTAAACCAGAATTAATACACTTTTAGAATAACAGACACTGAGCCCTCAATCAGCAGTTCCCAACCTAGAAGGATGTAAGCTACCTGTTCTGCCACTACAGTGCAGACCACAAACCCTCTCAGTGCAAAACAACTGGTCCGAAGCCCAAGTGTTTAAACCAAAAGGCTTAGAATGAGTTACACCAAGCAGTAATAAATACAATTGAGTGCTGAGATCAAACAAACAGATTTGAGTGCTGAAACTAGAAAACTGGCTAGTTATAAGAAAAAAAAACTAAGCTAGAAGGCTTCCCTCCAACACAGAAGGGCTTGGGGGCTCAGAAGCCTACAAATAGTCTATACCACTTAACAGGAAAGGCAGGAAACAAGCTTATTTTTTTTCTGTTTCCCAGATGCTCTCTTTGTACACAGTAGGAGTGCCTGAAATCAGAATATGATCTCACTGCACTCAGTTGAGTGAGCAAATGAGATGGGCCCAGAAGGAGTATCCAAACACAAATTTACAAGAGGGGTGGGCAGTTTCAAGGCCACTAAGATTAACACCAAAACAAAAACAGTGAGGGTGGGTGGGACTAACTGAAATGCAGAGTCAAAACTTCCAGTTCAGTTAATATTCCTGCAACACATTTAAAATCAATTTAAATACTGTATTTTGTGAAAAAAAAAGTGCAGATAAAGGTAATTAAATTCTCTTATACGTCCAGTTGAATACAGCTAGTTCTTAGCCGGCCAAAGTTGAGGTTTTTAAGCAGAAAATATTTCACACTGTACCACTTGGACTACAGTATTTTCAGAAGCTCATTACATTTGTTGGAGACTTGCAGTCATCTTTGCAGGCTTACCCATAAACTAAACAGAATGCCAATCTATCATGTGTGGTCCATAACTTGTGCAGTAATCCTTTAAGCAAATTATCTTGAGTTTGTCTTCCCCATGAAACAAGTAGATAGTTGTGTCAGGCAGCAGGTCTTTTTTGGATAAGAAACATTTTTACAAGTGGGGGTATCACAGAGATTGCTACTTTCAGCATGTAACTTGGTAATTTTATAAAGCTGAATATAAATTATAATTAGAACTGCAGTGCAAGGAGTAGTGGTTTGAGTTCAGTGCTGCTTGTTTTTTTATACTTGATTTTGACTGGCATTCCAGTAATGTATTTAAAAAGTAATTTATTTTTTCATGCCTCACAACCTGTTTCCATCTGGATATTAAGTAAGTTGTCATGTGTTCAATGCATTGAAATATGTTTTTCTTCTACACTTCATTTTGTCTTGATTGGACTCTCGTAATGACTGTTTGATACCCAGGGCAGCATACTTAATTAAAGTTCCAGTTGTTGTGGTTTTGAGCATAGCTCCACCCCCTTTCTATTTGGCTACACCACTTGCCATTGGCCCTACCAATTCAGCTGTCTCCTGCAGCCCTCCTTTAATTTGAAGTCACCAGCTGCCACTGGCTTTATAGGCATAAAAACATTCTTACTAACTCACTAAAACCACCCTAGCAACCACTTACCTCCTTCCTTCACTACTATATGGTACCCCTATCCTTACTAACTTGCAGGTTATCTGTTAAAACTAAACTTGAAATATGCTACAACAAAGTTGCTAACTTTGCGGCCAATAAACAATACAATACACATCACTGCAAGGCCCTTAAAAGTTTGAACTGACTTGAACTACTCCACTACCTGGACTTTGTACAACTAGCAACTGCCCACAGTATCATTTATAAACCCCATGCCTGTCCTGCATTAAGCACTATTCTTCCTTCCTCCTCCTCCCTCCCCTCGTTCTAATGATCTAAAAAAAAACAACTTCTCACTATCTAAAAACCAAAAAAAAATAATAATAGCTACTGCTACTCTGTTTCCCAAAAATTAAAAATGAAACCTTGTGACAGGCTATTAGAACTTTAACCTGCCATCCTTCCTTCAATTGTCTTCTGAAAGGCCACCTATTTAGACTCATGCTATAAACCTGGTTGAAATTTTGTCTTGTCTTCTCCTGTCTGTACTGTCTATAACACCCCTGTCTGTACAGATTATCTATCACCACTCACCACTCTTTCACACTTGCTACCCTCTCTAGCACTTTACAGGGCCTGTTCCTATAATTTCTCCCCATTTATACTAATCTACCCTAATCCTTCTCCCCCTCCTTCTCCCCTTTAATATACGAAAAAGTAACATTACCCAGTTCATATACATTGAATTAGAAGGACAGAAAGGCAGCTCTGGTATATTTTATTTTGTTTTTTTTTGTTTTTTTTTTTTGTTTTTTTTATTTATTTTTTTTTATGTATAATTAGCTTTTTTTTGTTTAATTATTAATGTATTATTCTTATTGTTTTATGTGTTAAATTGTTTTTTATTTTTTTTGTCCTCTGTGTTAACTGGAGATGCCTTTTCTGGCTTTTCCTTTTTCTTTTTCTTCTAGTCTTTCACTCTCAGTGCTGCCTGTGGGCCCACAGTGGATTTGTTGCCTGTTGCCCAGTGTGTTGTGGAGTTGTTTCAGCCCACACCTCCATCACAGGCCAACACCAGTCACTAGAGGCACACACACACATCTAGGCCACCTTTAGAGGAGCAACTCCAAAAAATGAAACGAACCCAGGGATGGGACATGAGCAACCAACAGAAGTCACCCCAGCCGAGAATCGAACCAGAGAACCATTAGCTGCGAGGCAGCAACGCTAACCGCTGCACCACCATGGCCACCCTCCAGGCCTCCACTGAAAATGGGCTCTTGTAACCCAGTCGGATGATCTTGGAAAACAAATGTCAATAAATAAATGATAAATAAATAAATAAATGATGATCAGAACAGCAACACATAATGGGTGTAGACAGATGATATAGAAGACTCTGGAAATTGTAGAGAGTAGGTAGAAAGTGAGCATCAAAAGGGCACTTTGCCAGAAGAAAAGGGCACCTCCCACATAGACTATATTACTCATCATGGCAACATATTACATTTAAGCTACTTGTTGCTCAGTTTTGCTCCTGATGGATGCTTCTACAATGTTGCCATTTTGAACACTCCTCTCCAGGTATCTCCTGGAACCCACTACTGCAGGATTGGAACATTATCATGGTGGAGGGTTTTCATGCCTTTGTAATCCTTGAGGATGTATTGCCTGAAGCTTCAGCCTCTGCAGCAGACACCTCTGATTAACTCTGACACCTCTGATTAACTGGTCCAAAAGGAGGGCTCTGACTACTAATCACAAATCCTCCTGCAATGATTCAGTTAAAGTATTTAAGAACCTCACCAAGAAATGGGATATCAGTACCCAACCCAGCCAGCGTAAGTATGGTGTGCATCAGCATGTAACTATTGGTCAGGAGCACCATACAGTCCGACTAGGTTCAGCCAGAAAAGTCTACATGGAGCAACCATGTCAACTCGCTATCTGCAAAACAAAGTATGTGGGGTGGGGCAAGTGTGTCATCAGTTAAGTTGCAAGCAGGATCAGGACAAACTGACTAGATCCTGGAAACAGAAAGTAGCTCTTGGGACATGCTCTTGCTAAGAACGTAGCTGTAAGAGGAAGCAACAAAAGGAATAGCAAGATTAAGTTTGTCTGACCTGTACTCATGTCACTGGTTCTGGGACCAGACGTCTTGAGTAAGGGGTGGTCCTGCTCTGCAGATGACCTTCAGGGGCAGCTGCAAGCAGGTGTAGAGATGCAAACAAGCCACAAATTGAGTGCTACTCAGCTCGAACTTGTACCAGGAAATAAGAACGTCACCTCAATGTAACTGTAAACTGCAGAGAGGAAAACTCTGCTGTCTGTGTATACACACCTAAGAGCTATACACATATTTCTTAGACATGCTGAATAGTGTGTTTGACAGGATATCACTGAGGGGATTCTGTTGTTCTGTAGGGAGGCCATCATTTTTATGGGTGTAACATAAATACTTGCAGAGGCATTACTGACGGGAATGGCTTTTCTGATAAGAGCTAGAGCACTGAATTGTTTGTGGGCTTCTGTGCTACTCATGGACCATCTATAACAAATACCATATCTGAACATGGGTCTATGTCATATCATTGAATGCCCACATTGTGGAATGTCATTTCATCGACAATGTAGGCCATCAACCTATCCCCCCACACCCACACCCCCGCTAATTATGTATACCAACCCTGAGATCTCACTACAGGTGGGAAAAGGACACATTTCCTGATCCCTACTGTAATGCGATCTCAGTCAAAATGGTTTGACGGCCTGTATTGTCGATGAGATGACATTTGACAATGTTGCCATTCATTGATATGTCAGAGACTCATCTGAATACTGGAATATTTGTAAGTATCCTTAGTAATCAAGCACATTGAGTCAAAAGTCATAATCATATTATCAATACTGAGGCTGTATGCTGTAGACATGGCATCACAAAAGGTACTGAGTTAGCAAGTGAGCAGCACATATTGAGGCAGCAGCTAAAGAGAAGCAGACAATATAAACATGCATTTATGCTATCCTAGGAATGCCTAACCAAAGCTACTCTGTGCAGTGCACTCAACTACCACCAGCAAAAGAGCTTCTCCACTATACCTGGGGAGGTTCTGGATGTGGAATTTAAAAGGTCTGAGTTCAAGGCCTCAATAACTGAGGAAGTGGCAAGGAGCTGTTGCCAAAAGGTGGTTACTGCCTGCCTCAGCAGTAATCCCAGAATCCACAGGCAGATACAAGAGGTGAAGGAAGTTGCAGTTGATGGATTTCAGGTGAGTGGAGGGACAGATCCCTTTGGAAAAAAGAGCTTAAGTATCATGGGGCCTTGTCACAAGAGAAGTCAGAGGGTTGAGAGACTGACCAGCAGATGGGTGCAGTAGCAACAGTACTGTAGGCGTTGTACTTCACTGTGGTGACAAAACAATATCTGAGTCCTTGGACAAAGATTGCAATTTACTGGTTACTCTGTCTCCACCCTTGTCTCTCCTCTTGATCTTTGGGTAGATGGAAAGACACGTAAAAGTGTAGCTGTGCTCAACCTCCATGATAAAGTGAAAAGCTCACCAGTACAGGAAAACCTCAGTTAGCCAACTGCTGCTTCACTATGAGGAGACACTTGAGGTTGCTTGAGTAGCCTGTGAGAATGTTCTCCTGGTGTCTATTGTGAGAGATGTATCATGCAAATACAACTAGGAGGAGGCCTTAGGGTAAACCCAGAACATGCTGGAGGGATCATATACCTCAGCTTTTCTCAGTCTGCAACTTATCCTGTCAATTTCCCAAACAGTCTGCGAAAAGCTGAGGTATATGATCCCTCAGCTTTTCTCAGCCTGCAACTTATCCTGTCAATTTCCCAAACAGTCTGAAAAAAGCTGAGGAATCATATACCTCAGCTTTTCTCAGACTGTTTGGGAAATTGACAGGATATGTTGCAGACTAATTGTAGAACTAGGAAATTTTGGCCTAGAATGCTCAGCTTGCTACTAATATGACCCTCACCAGGTCAAGTGGTTCCAAAAATGGATGGTTGGTGGGTACATTCCAAAAATGAGATCCACACAAATCTGTATTCCTTGTCCATATAAAGGATTTCCCTTTCAGTATGCTACACTGTAGTTAAAGCAATACTATCAGCTACCTGAAGCTTAAAGTTTATAAGGAACGAATGAAATCATTACCTACTTCTGAAAAGCTGATGCGTATTGCAACAGTAGGACAGATATCCCTGAACCTGCCAAATTTGTGCTTACAGTGGTTCAATTCTAAAACTGTAAGCAGTCTTCTTCCTGGAAATGGCCATTTTAAAATTAAGTATTCAATACAAAGTCTGTTAATAAGTGTATATATTAAGTATAATACACCATTTTGGCTTAATATGAATTATAAAATGCCAGGAAAGAAGAGACCAGGATCCACACAACCAGTAGATTTAGCACTTTCGTTTTTTTAATAAAAACTTCATCAGAATGACAAACAAAGTAAAACTGACCCTTTTTATACCTATACACACCCTCCCAATTGACATGATAAATTAATGACATCACAATCAATTAATAAAAACCACTGGGGGATAGAGGCGGACCCCTTAATGATTACTTAGAAACTAGGGAACTTAGGTGGCAGCTGAGAACCAATGCAACACAAAATCCAGGTTTAAACAGTAATATATCCATTGGTTCCTTTCGTAGATTAAAAACAGAAGGTTATTTTTAAACCAAAAATTTCATAATGTTGCAAGAATTTTTGTATTTTGTATTTTATGTATTTTGTATTTTGTATTTAATGTAATTACTTGATGTAATCTGTGGTTAGAGGTCCATAAGTTTTAGTACACTTAGTCATTTATTGTACTTATCCACGGGATTTCAACTGGTTTTTATTAATTGATTGTGATGTCATTAATTTATCATGTCAATTGGGATAAAAGGTCAGTTTTACTTTGTTTGTCATTCTGATGAAGTTTTTATTAAAAAAACGAAAATGCTAAATCTACTGGTTGTGTGGATCTTGGTCTCTTCTTTCCTGGCATTTTACAAATTCATTTATATTGTTTCGAGTTAATATGAATTATACTTCACTTTCCTAAAGCCATCCTTCACTACCTGATATGAAACTCACACATTTATTTTTTCTAATGAGACAAAAGATTGTCTTCATTGCCCTTAATTTTACTTATCTGGTTAGGTCAGCTAGTCCAATGATGTTTTTAGCCATGATAATCGATGAATAAACCATTCTGCTTGTTAGTTTCTCAGGCTCGTGTTGTCAACTCAAAGTTCTGTTTTTTTATTTCAGGAGAGGTTGCTTTATCACTTCATCCAGGGTTGACATAATCTAGCAAGGAAGTTGATTTCCTAACCTAAAGTAGCTAAATATTTGTTCTTTTACTTGCTTGTAAGCTACTAGCTTCCAACACTTTACATGCTACTCCTATGGGCAAATTCAAGTTTCCATGTTGATAGCTACCCATGTACAATCCCTTGGCTGAATGAAGCTGTCTGCTTTTTAAGTAAGAAAAGCCTCACAGGGTTGTTACATATGGTTCACTACAGATGGTTTGGTGCACAGAAAGAAGGAAGCCCATAATATATGTTATTTTTATTTTTTTATTTATATTATTTCATTTTTTATTTTACTTATCTATTTAATCTTATTAAGCACAATTAACTCTTTTCAGGACTGACCCAAGAGCACTTCCTGGCTAAGTAACTTGTTTAGTCAAAGTATGCAAATAGAGACAGACAGATTCAAACCTTGAACTAAAGGATGATGCTTCCTAGTGCCTAAGACATTTAACCCTCTGCACTAAGCTGCCAGACATTAGCTACATATATTGCTTACAAGCAATGATATCACCCCACAACAGGAACACTACCACCTATGTACTCCACAACAGAAACATTACCACCTATGTACCCCACAACAGGAACACTACCACCTATGTACCCCACAACAGGAACATTACCACCTATGCACCCCACAACAGGAACACTACCACCTATGTACCCCACAACAGGAACACTACCACTCATGTACCGCTAGGGTATCTGCTCCCAGCTAAGACCGATGCCAAATGTGTACTCTCTGTCAGAACCCAGCAGGCATGTAGTTACATTTAGACATTCTCACTCCTGGGGAATGAAAAACATACTTCTGACTGTTCTATACTGCATCAATGCCAAGGCAATTAGCTGGCTTCTGTCCATAGGTGTCCTACTCCCAGTAAGTCTGTTATTTAAAATAGAAGTCACACACATGGTAGAAGATGATCAGCTGTACGACTGCCTGTCAAGTTGAAATATAAAAACTGTTGATACATTGAGCTCCACATGCCTATCCCAAGACCACAGTGACCATCCACAATGCTGTGTTTTTGCTTTTCATAAAAAATAATAAGTCTCTTGCACTGTAATTCAACATTCACTGAGTCTGTTGTGTCCTTAAAAGATTTTCACCACTCTGCTGACTAAATCAAATTCATATCAATAGCTCCTATGACAGTCTGGTTGAGAGAATGAACTATAATTTTTTTTATAATTTATTTTCTGCCCCTCTTCTGTCTAAAAATAACATCACTAGTTTGCACACTGCAGAAGTCATTGACAGTTAACACTCAGCACTCTAACCAAGCCCGTACCTCAGCAATACTAAAGCAATAATTCAACCATGCACAGGATGTTTACTGCTAAAAAACTGAATATATTTTAGTCTTCATCATTATTCACTTGGCTCTTTAAGTTCTTCTCATTAATAGTGGGTGACACAGTGGTGCAGCAGTTAGGGTTGTCATCTTACAGTAAGAGGTTTAATTCTCAGCTAGGGTGACTTCTTTGTGGAGTCTGCATGTCTTCCCTGTGTTCATGTAGGTTTCCTCTGGGTAGTCTGGTTTCCTCCCACATTCCAAAGACATGGACCTGGAGTCTTTCTCCCTGGGCCTCCGCTGAAAATAGGCTCTGTTCTAGTCAGACTTTCCTGGTAAACAAATGATAAATAATACCTTTTTCTTACTGACTCAAGGAAGTACTTTATTTTCCTCTGGTTAACAAAATAAAACTACATTTTTTTATACTTATTTTACATCTAGATTGTCTAAAAATTAAGAATCACCTTTCTGTATACTGGTAAGAGGTTTAATTCTCAGCTAGGGTGACTTCTTTGTGGAGTCTGCATGTCTTCCCTGTGTTCATGTAGGTTTCCTCTGGGTAGTCTGGTTTCCTCCCACATTCCAAAGACATGGATCTGGAGTCTTTCTCCCTGGGCCTCCGCTGAAAATGGGCTCTGTTCTAGTCAGACTTTCCTGGTAAACAAATGATAAATAATACCTTTTTCTTACTGACTCAAGGAAGTACTTTATTTTCCTCTGGTTAACAAAATAAAACTACATTTTTTAATACTTATTTTACATCTAGATTGTCTAAAAATTAAGAATCACCTTTCTGTATACTGGTAAGAGGTTTAATTCTCAGCTAGGGTGACTTCTTTGTGGAGTCTGCATGTCTTCCCTGTGTTCATGTAGGTTTCCTCTGGGTAGTCTGGTTTCCTCCCACATTCCAAAGACATGGATCTGGAGTCTTTCTCCCCGGGCCTCCTCTGAAAATGGGCTCTGTTCTAGTCAGACTTTCCTGGTAAACAAATGATAAATAATACCTTTTTCTTACTGACTCAAGGAAGTACTTTATTTTCCTCTGGTTAACAAAATAAAACTACATTTTTTAATACTTATTTTACATCTAGATTGTCTAAAAATTAAGAATCACCTTTCTGTATACTGGTAATGAATGACTTTCCCAGGTAACTTTACCATGTTTGATGAACAACCACCAAACGAGTGATAACAACATTGCATAAGGGCGGATTGACGAACCCTAAATTAACTTCCTATAAAATGGGACAACAACTGTGATCAACAACAAAGTAATATGAACATGACTGTGATCTCTGGAATGGGGATACTAACAGTGTAAAAGATAGGTGCATCTATCTATATCACTGTCTTACTATAATATCTTACTTCTAATTGGATTTTCATAAGATGTTTCATTCTCTTATTGGTTTGTAATGTCTGTATGCTATGACCTTTGCAATGTAGCTGTTATAAATGACTGTGGATCTTTTCTCCCTGGACCTCCAGTGAAATAGAGCTACTAACTCAGTCTGATTATCCTAGTTAAATAAATAAACAAATGCACATATCACAGTGTATACTGTGGTGGTGCTGCTGCGGTAGCATTGTCTCCTCACAGTAAGACATTGTCCTGTTCGATTCTCAGCTAGAGCGTCTTCTGTGAGGAGACATGCGTGAATGGGCGTACCTTCGTTGAAGGTTGTGCATCAGGACTGGCAACTCAGCACGTAAAAATCTACTGTCAATCATTAGTGGACTGGAGTTCCGCTGTGGTGACCCCTAACCGGGAAAAACCGAAAGACACAACAACATATATCACAGTATATATAGTGCATGCCACACTGTCCCTTAGTTGTTCTGTTGCAGAGGCATAGCTAGGGTGGGGCAAAGCGGGCAGCTGCTCCAGATAGAAAGTGATAGAAGGCATGAGTAGCTGATCCTGCTTGGTCTATAGTGCTTACTAACATTTATAAATAAATGCAGGTATTGCATTTGCAGTCAGAATTGAACACTATAGTGCTCGCTTTTTTGGAGAGGAAGTAAGCCTTTTTTTTTTTTTTTTTGTTTCTCAACTTAAAAGTTGGTGGAGGGAATCCAGATCAGGGAACAACACTGGGTGCAAAAATAGCTAGCTACATCTCTGTCTGCAGATACATGTTAATTAGATTTTATACCTTAGTTATACAGTGACAGCAAACAGTGCTAGAATGCAGAGTTCTAACACAAATAAGCAATCATTTCAGACAAGTAGCAGAAGGGTGGGGCAGGATGTGCATGGGTTCGGCTGGGGTGGAAATAGGTATTCAAAGGTCTTTGGTTCCAATGCTCGTAAGTAAAAAAAAATAAAATTAAAAAAAAACACTTTTTAACTGATTCTTAACTTCAAAGACCAATCCTTCCTTTTAAAAGTATCTGCAACAGCACTATTCAAACTTTGGTTCTTCATCTCACCACCAATACAATCTATTCCATTCCTCTCGACTGTCCAGAATTTCTTAGAATGTCCATGTTTTTTTCCTTATATTTGTAGTTTGACACAAATTGTGTGGTTTTCTGGCAAATCATTCAGGCTTGAAATTATTAAATCACAGACATTTGAGGTTCAGACTTCATATCCTTCAGGAAAATACATCCCAATACAAACCTGATATTCTAGTAACTTTCTAAGAGCAATATTTAACATTTGTCCCAAATTGTGAGCCTTTGTCCCCCCATTATTTTTGGCTTGTTTCAGAATTCTTCTAAGAGGCTGAGAGTTATGACCGACCCTCTTTTGGTCCCTCTGTCTGAAGAGTTCACGAATGGTCCCGACGTTTTCATTTGCTAACCAAGCATGTGAATTGATCCTTGTAGACCATTTACAGCATCACTGTAGTTCTCTATATCAACTCATTCACATTCAGGAGTTTTGGGATGTTATACTGCTTGCACACTACAGAATCCTGGGAATGTGTATTTGAGCAAAACGCTGTTTGTCTGACTGACAACAAAGTGACAGCTTTATCGCTGAAAATTACTTTCAGTGAATAGGTGGCATTGCCCTCTCTCCACTGTTGTGTGACTGTGGAGTTGGTATATATAAATTAGGGGGGTTCTTCCAAAAAGGGGGTATAGGGTAGATTGTCTCCTTCAGAATAACATCATAGTCTCTGAAAGTGGCTTTCATTAATTTTGTTTGCTGTTTTTTCCGCCAGACAAATAGTGATTGATAAATAATCACAAATCCATAATCCTTATCTTCTTAGCATTTTTTTTAAAACAAGTTTAAAAACATAAGCAAAACATATATTTTGTAAACACCAAATGTTAAGTATGCAGAGTTGCTCAGTAAAAGGTGCTCTTTACAAAGATGAAAGTCAATGCATTCTAAGTCTTAAATATTCAAATTTATAGTTTTTCTCTAGACTTTCACAAATAGCTTTCTATATCTTGTAAATATTTTAGCATATACACATAGCATTAGTAGCATGTTAGGTAGCTACATGTTCTCATGATAGCAAACAGTTTTTTTCTAAGTGCCTGTTTTTGAATTGTCTACACAAATATGACATGTCTCATGCATAATTAATAATATAAACAAAATTCTACATTTTTCAGGCTCTACAACTCGCGGTGCAATTGTAAGTGACAGTTTGCTTCAGAATCAACTGTGGTCTCAGCTGATACCATGTAATACATTTTAAGGTACTTGGATTTAGCAGTATTAATGAAAACATGGGATTAGCCGCGGTGGTGCAGCAGTAGCATTGCCGTCTCACAGCAAGAGGTTCTCCCATTCGATTCTCGGCTGGAGCGTCTTCTGTGTGGAGTCTGCATGTCCTCCCCACAGTCGAGTGGCTTTCGAAAGAAATGCGTGAATGGGTGTGCCTTCGTTGAAGGTTGGGCTGGCACTTCGGTACCATAAAAATTGACTGCCGATCATTAGCGGACCGGAGTTCTGCTGTGGAGACCCCTAACTGGGAAAAGCCGAGAGAATGAAAACATGGGATTACTGCATATCTTCATAAAATCTAGTGAACAACTAATAATTTCTCTAGCATGCTACATTGACAGTGGCAGAGTATTTTTCTGCCTCCCACCATAACATTTCATTCTATGCTCAGTATACTATTTAGTTCACTCAATCATGAAACAATAGCCAGTCTTAGGCCAACTGGAATGGTAGGTGAAAAGCTTCCACACACCCCCACACACACTGCCCAACACATCCTGACCTAGTCACACTAACATTTTTCTTGATTTTTTTCTCACAGCTCGTGTTACTCTCAGTTTGTTCCTGCAGTTATTCATTCACTCATTCATTCATTTGTTCAACATGTTCTAAGCAAGACTACACTCTGATAACTGTGGAGGAAACAACTGTATTAAGCCAAGGGGGTTTACATGCTCTGAGATGTACTTTAGAGTTTTTAAACAACTTTTTTCATACAGTGTATGCCTGAACAAAAACATGCTCAAAGAAAGACATTTATTTTTACTCACTGACTGTTTTTTTCTTTCATCATTTCAGCACATCAATATTTAACCAAGTCTGCAATGTAAAAACTGCAGTGGAATTAACTGTATTAAGCTGGGGGTGGTCTGGAGGCTGCTAAGCCCCTATAAGCCATGAGATTTTCAGTTGCTCTGAAACATATTTTACAGTTTTTTAAACAACCTTTTCATCCAACAATGATTTGAACATAAACCATGATTATGGAAAGTAATCCTAACTAACCAAGGCTACCCCATAATAAGTAAATTTAAGTTGGGGGTGGTTGCTAAGCACCCAGAAACCATGGGGTTACAGATGCCCTGAGGCATATTTTAGAGCTTTTTCCAACCTTTTGATACAATGATGGCCAGAAAAAAATCATGCTTACGAAAAAATTCAATCCTACCTTTTTTATTTCAAGGAAGAAACACATCGTATTAAAGTTTTAATGCTCAAAGCTGACCAAACAGTTCACAAATAAACTGAGAAGACAAATGATTGTGACTATACATATATCTCATCTGAAAACAGTACCTGTCTGTGACAACCCTCCATCTCTGGGCCAAAAATCAAGGAGCCTCAATCCTCAATACTGGCACCTGTGGGAGACATTCAATAAGAGGGTAACAGGTACACAAACAGTATTTCCAGATGCAGCTCAACTGCAATTTCCATTAAGAGAACACAAAGACTATAGTCAGTCTGGGACTGATTCCTATCTCTTTGTCCAGATCCCCAATAAGACTCCCTACTGGCACAGCTATAGAACTGAGTCTTTAGCCAGGGTTCCAAGCCAAGTCCTCCAAAACTCTCTCTGTCCAACCAGTGGTTTGTGTTCCTGCCCAAGTAGCTGACACTGACGCTCTTTAAGATTTGCACACACACACACACACACACACACACACACACACACACACACACACACACACACACACACACACACACACACACACACACACACCTGGGAAAGGCTGGCACAGGTTTACTAGCTATGCCCCCTTCTGCCCAGACTATAAGGTAGTTATGAGTGCCACCAGACACTCTTGCCAGCTACCTTAAGGCCCTTACAAGGGTACCCAATTTACTGAGGGAAATTAATATTAATACAAATGGTAGTTTGACCAAGAGCAAGGATATTAGGAGTGGCCCACACAGTGTCACCAAATAAATATGCAAGTACTCTCTAAACTTAAATATCTCTACATAGGTCAGCCACATTGAAAGGTTTAAATATATTTAATAATAAATAATAAAAGAACAAAACAATACTATATATATATATATATATATATATATATATATATATATATATATATTCACAGTGCCATCAAAGTTCAAATCACAGGAAACATGTGAAATAACATTGCAGGACAGGCTCAGAGAAATAAAGAAAAACAATATCTAAACTAAGCTTCACTATATTCCTGTCTGTATCTAAGATAGTTACTATACCCTAATAACTTACTTAATATAGCAAGACAGATGATGTAGTGAGTGGTCCTTCTTGTTGTTGTTAGGCCCAAGACAGAAAACAGAATGCTCTGTCTCTCTAAGAGAGTTCTCAAAATAATTTCTAAAATATTACTGCTGGGATAGCTTGCAGAATGACATCATTTCTGGTCATCTGATTTCTCGTTCTCATGCAAACCCCTATTGCTGACAGTATTTAGCATCTACCCATAAAAATATACACACAAGGGCTTTAGCTCACATCTTTGGCAGGTCCTGGAAGTCATAAAACAATTGCGTACCTCCACACTTCCACAGTAGTAACTAGTTCACCCCAAAGACAATATAGAAAGCTTCCTAGCACAGACTTGGTGTTTCTGGCTGCTTTGAAACCTGTCAGATAGCATCTTTATGGCCTAGCCTGTAAAGTGAATTAATTTCAGATATTTTTCTAAAGTTTGCTGAAATTAGGTTAACCCTCCAGTTTCCTCTGTTAAAGCATATGCATTTAAACAATTAAACCGAAGTGGAATCCTTCAAGGCCCCAGGGCCAGTGGAAACTACAGCCCAAACTGCAGAATCCTATATAAATGCATTCTACGGACATCTCCAGCAATGCATGGATCATGCTATCCCAAACAAAACCAAGACCCAATCATCCAAAGGCAGGCGTCCAGTCTGGTGGACCCCTGCCATAAATAAACTGTACAACAGAAGGAGGAAGCTACTACATGATAGAGCAAAATCCCTAATAGGGAAGGCATGTCTGATCAGTACTAGCAAAAAATTATGATCCCTCATAAAATCCTCCAAGGCCAGCTTCAAGAGAAAAATTGCACAGGACACCAAAGACAATCATAAGGCTTTTTCAGTTATGTTAGAAATCTGGGATGCAACTCTCAGACTTGTTCTGAGTTGATTCTAAATGACAAAAATACACTGAACCCACAGACATCGCCAATATCCTGGCAGACAGGTTCAGTGCAAACTTCTCCACCCCCTCCCCCCCAAAAGAGCAAGTATATATCCCAGCAGAGGGCTGCCTCCCAAACATCTCAGATGCTCAGGTGAAGGCTGCCCTCTCCAAAGCAAAAAACACTGCTTCCATGGGACCAGATGGCGTCCCAGGTTGCGTCCTACATGAACTACAAGAGGAACTAATCCCTCAAATAAAACAGCTATACAATCTCAGCCTCACTACAGGATATGTGCCCACAGAATGGCGTACAGCAACAGTGGTCCCACTCCACAAAGGTGGAGCCTCTACTGAAAACTATCGCCCCATAAGCCTGACTAGCTTAGTCTGCAAGGCTATGGAGAGGATCATCATGGAGCTCATAAACAAAGACATTGGGGACCTACAGACACTAGATCCTACCCAGTTCGGCTTTGTCAAGGGCAGATCCTGCCTTTTGAACCTGGCTGACTTCTTTGAAACAGTCACCAAAGCCATAGATGAAGGGAAGGTAGTCCACACAGCCTATCTGGACCTTGCAAAAGCATTTAACACAATACCCCACTCGGGCATCATAGATACGCTATCCAGCTTAAATATAAACCCCTATGTCACAAGATGGGTCGCAAACTGGCTCAAAGACAGAACCCACAGAGTGAGAGTTGCTGGAGCCATGTCAGACTCGAAACCGGTCACAAGTGGTGTCCCACAGGGTTCTGTCCTGGGACCACTCTTGTTCGGTATATACTTTTCCGAGGTACAGGCAAATGTGGGAGGACTATGGCTCACCAAGTTCGCAGACGACTGCAAACTGGGAGCCATAATCAACTCTCCAGCTGACATAAACATCCTTCAAAAAGGTCTCACAGAGACGGATAACTGGTGCCAGCGCCATGGTTTAAAGCTAAATGCCAAAAAATGTATAGTCATACCCTTTGGCAAAAACAATGTGCCCACAAATTACCACATAGGCGGAAACCCATTAAGTACAGAGAAAGTTATTAGGGACCTGGGGACCCAAGTTGATAGCAATCTCTCCTTTGAAAACCACATTGCCAAAGTGGTTAGAAAGACCTTCTACATAGCCCACCTCATCACGAAGGGTTTCACATCTAGATCAAGAGAGGTAATCGTGCCTTTATTCATCCCTCATCAGGCCCATCATAGAATACAATGCCCCTTTTGGGATGTACCTTACCCGACACCTGCAACAATTAGAAAGACCCCAAAAGTATCTCACCAAGAGGATCAAGGGTCTCAAACAGATGCCATATGCTGCTCGGTTAAAAAACTCCAGCTCTACTCAGTTGCATAGCGATCTATGCCTGACATACAAAGTTATGTCAAATCCAGAATTAATGGACATGCTCCACCTCAGTAAATCTAAATCCCTTAGAGCCACACGCTCAAGGGACTTGAACCTCAGCACAGAAATAAATAGAACTTGCTGGAGGGACAGGTTCATAACCCAGAGGCTCCCTTCGCTCTGGAATAGAATTCCAGTTTATGTGAGGCAGAGCACCTCACTGAATCTCTTCAAGAAGAATCTCTATAAGTGGATGGGGGATCGTAGGTTTGTCCCAGGGATTACTCCTGTGTCACTATTAGACAGAGGCACAATAAACTAAACCTTAAAAAGGGCACAGTATACTCAAATCAAGAGGTGGCGTAAGCCATACAGAATCGGGCTAGGCTTATAATTGCCCCAGGGCAGATAGCCTAGTATGAACCTATGAACCTATGAACCTATGAATAGTGCATGCACATTTATGTTCTTTTCCAGTAGGGAACACTGCGGATACATTTTAAACACAAGCACTTTACAAATACCTTTTCAACACAAACATATGTACAAAGCAGTTTGATATACAAATAACATACAGCTCTAATACATTTGAAACACAAGCATCATGCATAAATCAGTTTGATATTCACAAATGGCGTATAATTATTTACAAAATTCCAGCTAGCTGTGCTGGCAGTACCTCCTTTTGCCCCCCCCCCCCCTTCAAAGACTCAAGCTAGTTTTTCAATTGCCTCGAGAAACATTGCTTGAGCTGGATAAGCCTATCTGGGAATACATTACCCCATACCCTGTCTTGAGTTCCCAGCTGCCTTGGCATTGCTGACCCCAACACAGTTTTACACTGTCATATACTATATGCCTGCAACCCTAGGCTCCACCATAGTAACTTGGGATTTTGCTGGCTGCATGGCTGTATGGATCCCCCTCAGACTCCTCCTGCCTTTACTGGAAATACTTAGCACAAGGGCCTCCCTATCATAGTAAGGTTTCATGGTGTTAACATGGTACAATCTGTGCCCCTGCCTCCTGCTTAGCAGTTCTACTACATAGTTAACTTCACTGACCTTCCTTACCACCTTGATGGGTCCCTCCCAGCTGCCTGCAGCATATTCTGTCTGACGAGAATGAGAACCATAACCTGTTGCCCCACAGCTTAAGCATTCCTGTCATACCAGACCTTCTTCTGTGGTTGGGCTCCTGCCAGGTTCTCCTGGGCCAAGCCTATGAGTTCCTTGAGTCTTGTCCTGAGGTTTAGGACATATGCCACAACAGACACTTTGTGGGATTCACACTCAACCACCCACTCATCACTCCCTCACCCTATACCCATACAGCAACTCTAAAGGTGAGAAACCTGTGAATTTCTGGGGCACCTCTCTGTAAGCAAACATGAGATAGGGCAAATATTTATCCCACTCCCTCTCAAACTGGTATGCAAATGCCTGTCACATGGTCTTTAGTGAAGAGTTTAACCTCTCCACCAGACCATTAGTCTGGGAGTTGTAGGGGGTGGCCTTTAGGTGCTTCACCCCACAGTGCTTTCACAGACAAGCCAGCAGGTCTGGCATGAAATTGCCATCTCTGTCAGTCAGTATTGCTTTTAGGAAACCTACCCTGCTGAAAATCTCTAACAAAGCATTTGCCACCTTTTCTGCCTCAATGGAGGACAGGACCACTGCTTCAGGGTATCTGGTAGCATGATCTACTACCACTAGGGTATACTTCTTCCCTGTGGAACTTGGTGTACTCAGAGGCCCCACAATAGCCATATCTATACTCTGAAATGGCTCCTCAATCACAGCAAAGGCATCAAAGAAGCTTTGCCCTTGTCTCTTGCCTTGCCTACTTTTTGGGACTGCTCACAGGTCCTGCAGTATCCTGTTACATCCCTTGCAATCCCAGACCAGTAAAGGTTCTGCATAATATGTCTCTTGGCATGCTTTATGCCCATATGACCTGTAAAGGGAATATCATGGGCTATGGCTAGAACTGCCAGATGGTAGGGTCTGGGCACCACCAACTGCTGTGTTCTCTCACCCTCTAGCCCTCCCTCAGGGTTCCATTTTCTATACAGTAACCCTTTGTTCCAGTATAGGGAACCCCGTTTTCCTTGAGAATCAGGCACCTCCCTAGCTACCTCCCTCAAGCCTTGTAATGTAAGGTCTGATCTCTTTGTAACCCTTCCCAGCTCCCCTTCCACAGGAAGTCTGCCACAGCAGTCACTCTGTCTAAGGGAACATCAGTTCCCACCAGCAGCTGTGGCTCACCTTCAGACTCACTGCTACAGGGTAGCTCCCTCCTTGAAGTAGCTACCTTACCAGTCCTGGCTTCAAGTGTGCAGTCTTTCTGGGACCCCCCCCCCAGGTTACCAGACGCACATGCCATCTCCATGCCTGACTGTGTCACTGCACGCACACAAGGTACTGCATTATCAAAATCATTCTCTATCAGGACATCTGCAGGGATATCCTCAAACACACCTACTTGCTTGCTTCCTTTTCCACCCTCCCATTCAAGGTGAACCCTAGCCAAAGGTATTTGGAATGGGGTCCCTTCTAAAGCTCTGACTGGATTAGACTGCCCAAGCTAGTAGTGCTTCTCTTTAACAATTGCAGGCTTCACAATAGTTAGGTCAGAGGCTGTGTCTCTCTTAGCCGTTGCCTGTTTCCCATCTACTAAGATAGGATATAACCTCTTGTGGTAGCTTGGTACCCTTGTTGTCTCCAGACAACTTATCACAGACATTCTGTTATTCCCACTTGCCGGAACCCCTACCTTTTGTTACCCACCTTGCCTCCTTGGACATCTATATGCTACATCTATATGCTACATCTATATGCTACATGGCCCAACTGGTTTCATTTAAAACATTTAACTCTTGATCCTGGCTGTGTACCTGAACTAGTGGCTTTCCCTGTTACAGGAAGATACTGTTGGGGTCGTGTAGGCTGTCCACCATGGGTTCCCTTATACTCATGTGAAGCACTGTGTATCCTTTCCTGTGCAGTGTGTCCTGTTTGCTAGGTACAGGTGTCCATTTTCCCCAACTCATCTGCAGTACTGCATTCTCTATCTGCCAACCAGATTCTCATGTCCTCAGGCAGAGTGCTAAGAGCTTCTTCCCTCACCCAAAGGTCTGCCAACCCTTGAAAAGTGGTGACCTGACACCCACACACCCACCTATGAAAATAAGTGCTTAACTCAGCAATACAATCACACACACTTTCATCCGCCTTGCATCTATGCTCACAAAACATTTTTTCTATAAGCTTCAGGTGTTAAATTAAAACACTCTAATAAACATTCCTTTACTTGGTTATAGTCTAGACAATCAAGATCAGACAATTTAGAAACAGCAGTTACAGTTTTACCATGGAGTAAGTGGGTCAAGAATCGTACCCAGAGTTCTCGTTCAACATTATACTGCGTACATACCCTTTCAAACATATGAATAAAACAATCAAAATTATCACCCACTGTAAATTGTGGAAGAAATTTACTGAACTTTATTGCTTTTGGGGTTCAGTTACTCCCTTCCCCATTACCTCCATGACCCTGGTGAAGAGTCAGCATTTCCTTTTCATGTTGCCTCTGCCTCTCATTTTCTTTGGCTTCCAGATGTCTCAGCCTCTCTGCTGATTCTAATTCTATTTGTTTGCCCTGCAGTTCAAGTCTCTAACTCCAGACAGATTTTAAGTCCTCTGAGGCAAAGTTGAAATGTCCATTTTCTAACAGTTGTATATCCCCAAGGCCAGTCTAGTTGTCTTCCTGGTTCCTGGTCTGTGATGCAGCTGTGAGTAAGGCTGTAATCATTTCCCATTTAGTCAGGTTGGCATGCACCAATCCTTTGGCTTGGCACATCTCAGCTAGCTGGCTCCTTGTCAACGTGCCACAATCCTTTGCTGACATCCTTGCCTGCTTTCCTGACTAACTAAGCTAACAAAAACAAATAAATAAATAAAATTATTGTGATATGAAACTCTGAATGTCTACTGTGTGGCTGCTTGAGAGTACAAACACCCCTTGTAGTGACCAGTGTTTACAGGCTGCAGGAGTTCAAAATCCACACCACTGAATCCCAGTATGCAATGTGGTGATTCCACCACTGCCAATCAATAAATATGTGATGACCCTCCACCTCTGGACCAGTAATCAAGGAGCCTCAATTCTCACCACTGGCACCTGGGTGGGACGTTCATTGAGAGGATAACAGGTACATAGACAGTATTTCAAGATGCAGCTCTCTGCATCAAATGCAATTTCCCTTAATAAGACTCCCACTATCCCCGCTGTACCATGATTCAGTTAACTGACGTGAGTCGGTTAACTGACTTTCACGAAAGTGCACTTTTGGTTAAGTGCACTTTCGTGAAAGTGTGTCTGCTTTCTAATCTTCGAAGAAATTAGTTTTTGAAGATTAGAAGTTGACCCCAGTTTGATATACACACGACATACAGTTCGAATACATTTGTAACACAAGCATTGTGTATAAATCAGTTTGTATTCACAAATGACATATAATTATTTACAAAATTCCAGCTAGCTGTGCTGTCAGTGCCTCATTTCATCACACTGTCCCCTACCCTGATCTCAAAATAGGTAGTCTGCTTTTCTGTGTCCCCCTCAGGTGTTAAATGGGGATTAGGACTAAGCCATAGTTGCCCACAGTCATATGTCAAGCTAATGCTGTTATATTTATTCACAGCAGGCCTCCTCACCCCCTACCCCAAAAGACAGCCACCTTCTCTCTACCCTTCCAATGTCAGACTGGGACAAAACTGAAAAAAAGTAGATCCTACCATATTTGTTGTCAGATATATATATATATATATATATATATATATATATATATATATATATATATATATATATATATATATATATACATATATATATATATATATATATATATATATAAAACATGCTTATTTCCATTTTCCCCAAAAATAGCCATCTGTCTAAGAATCAGATGTATGATTGTGAAGAAAATGTAAAAAAAATTATCACAATAACATTTCCAACTTGTTACTTCTATAGGCAGTACAGTGCTCCTATACATGAGTCTGTGTGCACCTCTCTGATGTTTGTGATAAAAGTTAAAGAAATAAAGACCACACTGTCCCCAGCATAACTCAAATTATAGTGACCTCTGAAATTGTGAGGAACGTTAAAGAAATAATGACATCGTCCCCGTCCCCCGTCCCCCACACACACACACACACACACACACACACACACACACACATATGGCAACCTCCGTACACCTGAGAACAGGACTGGTTTTAGACTCAGTGGGGTTCAGGACGGGGTGATTACAAAGCCTATGTCAAAATCCAGTTATACAGCCTTGGTGTATGTGGGACCACTAGCCCCCAAGATGTTCTGAGGGTCTAAGTATTCTGTGATACATATTTATCCATTATTTGTTTGTAATCAATTTCATATCATGTTTACAGCTTTACCACCAAAATAAATCAGATTGATAAGAGAAACATACCTTCAATATCCACAGCTATATTTTGCTGCAGTTCACAGTGCTTTGTCTTTTTAATTCAAAGACTATGATGTTTCCCAAACGCACTTTTTACTCAAACAGAATTTTATGATTCATTTGTTGAACTGGTAAAAGACATACACCGCCAAATTGTTCAGCAATTCACTTTGCTCAAATGACATTTCAGAACTGTTTATTCAAAAGACTGTGATGTTTCTAAAATGCTCTTTCTATTCAAACTGTATTTCGTGATTCATTTGTAATCCTGGCTCTGTTCATCAACTAGGCTATATTAAAGGTCAAATATTTGTTTGATTTTCTTGAGCATTACATTTAAGTTTTGATTTCACATTTGCTATACATATACATCCACATTTTAACTCAACATTTTATTAAACAAAAAATGACAATGACATAGTTGGTTTCTTTCAGTTCATTATGCTATACATTCATATCTTTCAACAATACTGTATGACAGAGATAGAGACCTACTTATCTCTGGCTACTGGCATATGAACAAAAGGTTACATTTCCATATTTTCACATTTAGTAACCAGTTGTCAAGCAATTATTTTGAAGCTAATTAGATGCTTAGTTTCTGTCTACTAGCAGAATGATCTAAAGAAACAGTTGCTGATTTTTCCTCTCTAAAAAATCTATATGAAATATAGACCGATACATCTCATAACAAATGTCCCAAGAGATTTTAGTGCAGAAATTATATACAGTAGATGCATAACACATCAAAAGAATATATAATTATTCATGAAATGTAAGCAGACCAGCTGACCTCTGGAAATTCAAATAAGTCTGTTCATTTATTTGTTCATTCATTCATTCAGACTCCAATGACCTGCTTTATTCCATTCTAGGCCGTAGAGGGAGCTACATCTCATTTCAACACTGAATGAGTGCAAGGCAGTGAAATAAGTTCTGGACAGGGTGGTAGTTCAATGCAGGATATACTTGAACATACAGAAACACAGAGACACATATGTATGCACATACAGAAACAAGACCCCCTCCACACACACACACACACACACACACACACACACACACACACACACACACATACACACACAAAACATATGTACAGGCAGAATGGGAGATCAAAAATGTACCTATGGCTTGTCTAAGGATATGGAAAGAAAGTGAAACACAAGACAAAAAATAGACGGAGGACCTGTACACCCCACAAAGAAAGCACCCCAGCTGAGAAACAAATTGGACAACCTCTTTGAGGTAGCAACACTAATGTTCTTCATATAAGTTATAATCCCTAAATAAAGTTTCACCACCTCAAAACCAAATTAAAAAAAAAGTAGATGACATAAAATTAGCAAGCAAGAAGAAGAATCCATTCCTATGAACATGCAGGATGTGACTTTTCACCATATCAAGAAATCATACTATATCTTATATAACTGCATACTTTCCTATATAGTTCTGCCATTAATTACCTGATTACACACTTGGTCTATGGGAGTAATAAATTACACCTTCTTAAAGAAAGTTAACATTTAGGCAATGGTAATCTTTTCACTATAGTCCAGGATAGCAAAAAGTAAAAGTGAACAAAAAAACACGAGGAAGTTGGAACCCAAATGCAGATATCTAGGAGAAGACTAAATCAGGCAAGAGCACAAACGATCATAAAATGATGAAAAAAATCAAAAGAATTCTCATTACTAACGATATTATAAAAGGAGCATATTCTAGATCTACAAAGCTATAGCTCCCTCATAAGATGGATGTGAGAAATGCCACAGGTGGCAAAGGAGAACATATAGGAGAAACACAATGACATTCCCATTAAATGTAAATATGTAACTGCAAATTATTTGAAACGAAAAAAGTGCAAAGCAAAAAAAGTGCAGCTGGACATTTGATTTATATTTTAAGGGGCCTACAGCAAAAACTGTCGAACCGATTGTAAGACAAGATCTTACAATATCTTGCTCTTGCCCCTCAGCCTGGCCATAACACTATGTTATTGAGAGGCACTCTACATCAGGAATACGATGGTTCCCCTCATGTGGTAATGTGGGTGGTATAACTGGGTTAAAATGGGGAACAAATAGGACAACAAAGGCATCTGGAATATGGCTCGAAGGTGAAGCAGATAAAAGAGAAAATGTTATTAAAAAGTTTATATTCTTAAGAACTACTGAAGCTGTTGGCAGGGCTAGCCTTTGGTCAACTGGTGCCCTAGGAAAAAGGGCCCCACAGGGTCTCACTGCACCACCTGGTGTCCCCATCCTGGTCTACCTACACCATCCAGATTACTTTTTTTCTTTGTTTTTTTTTTCACAGTTTGCCTTACTCTTCAGTTTTTCCTGTATACATTCAAGACATCTTTACTACAAAAATAAACAAATAAATATTGAACAGTGCTCCTGCTAGAGCGGCGTCCTAGGCGGCTGTCTAGTTGGGTTATGCCTAAGGTTGGCTATGGCTGTTGGTAAAAGCATATGTTACTTATGGCAGTGGCATTACTGCCATGTTTTCCCTTGTTGTGAATGTATGACAGAGAGACTGCAAGTTATGACATACCCAACAGGGAGTGGTTAATAACAGCTGGGAAAGGCAACCTTAAAAATGAGGCACAAACTGCAGATGGCATCTTCTAAAGTGCAGGCAAGTAAAATTAAGGCCTTTGTCCACACATTCATGTATATGAAATTATTTAATCTGAAAAAACAATTTACTTGCCATCACTGTTTTCAGAAAAGTGCATTTTATGGATCATGGGGAAAACGTCTTATTATAACTAAATTAAAGTGTAGTGTAAAGATAACCCCATGCAGTTACAGTCATCTAGATTTGGTGTAAAACTTATGTAACTGAGGAACCAATGTGAGTAGTAAGTGGCAATCATGCATCCCTAAAAGAAGGCAGTGACAGCTGTCAAGGAGTAAGAAATCCATACAGAAAAACAAAACTTCACTTAGGCTTGGTCTTCCAGTGGTGGAATCCGTGTAAAGTGAAACCTCACATTCCAGCTTCATTAAAAAAGTGAGGCTCATTCACCTGTTTTTTTTTTTTATTATTTATATCAACAGAAGCCATCCACTTCAAAGCAATTCAGTGTTACTCAGTCTCTGTCAAACTAATCTTTGTCTAGCTAAGCCGAAAATGAAGATCCGTCCTATAAAAATACTGGCAGAAAGTTTAAATAATTCAGATTATAACATCTCTTGTTATATCTCAAAGGGGACCATATGGACAGGCTCAAAATATTCCAACTATTCTCTGTCGCATATCGCCTACTTAGAGGTGATCTCTGCTTGACTTACAAAGCCATGTCTGTCCCAGCTCTGTTAGAAATGCTACATCTAAAGAAATCCCAATCCCTCCCCACCACATGCTCCAGAGACCTCAACCTCATTACCACAATCAACCGAACATGCTGGAGGGATAGGTTCATAACCCAGAGACTGCCCATTCTACGGAATAGACTTCCCATACATGTCAAGCAGAGCACCTCACTGGCCATCTTTAAGAGAAATCTTGATAAGTGGATGGGAAATAGAAAATTAACCCCTGGGATCACTACAGTGGCTTTACTTGACAGAGGCACTAGGAACTAAGGTTGGGTGGCACGATGCCAGGGTAATCCTATGGGCTAGGCTTGTAAAGGCTCCAGGGCCATTAGCCTAGTACATACCTATGAACCTATGAACTATAAACAGTCTCTTCTAGAACTCCAAGTAAAGGACAATGTTTTATGCCCCCAGAAAACAATATGCTTTTCCAAAGTTCATACTGAGGCAGGCATGTAAAGAAAGAAATCTTCAGCCCAAAAGTTATTAATGGAGAAATACAGGAATCTAAAGATGATCTAAGATGCTATACAAACATGTCCAACAGTACAGATACACAGGAAAACCTATAATGGCTGTAAGTGCTTACCTCCTATATGCCCAATTTAAATTGTCTTCATTCCTTACTTCTACAATATGCATTTTTTATGTTTTTATTTTTTTATAGGATATTACAAGATATTATGTTTTTTTCTGAGCTATGTTATTAGTTTGGGTTATGATCTTGTATGTGTATTTTTAAGAACCTCCTTACTTTCACTTTAAAAACTTCCTGACGTGTATTCTTTTTAAGAATACCTATTGGTTATCAGATAGGTCACATGATGTTTGCTTGCCTATTTTAACTACAGCTTATGTGGATTCCTTTTGGTTCTGAAGAAGTCCTGATAATTTTCAAGGGAAAAAAGCACTTAACTAATATTTGCATTGCTTTTATTTAAGAAACATCTGCTTTTTACTGAGTTTGCCATCCCTTGGAACTGGGTTGCCATTTGGTGAGCTATTTTACATTGTATTGTCTGCAGGGGGAAGCAGTTTTTGGAATATATTAATTTACCATTACACAGATTATGTAGTATCAAGGGGGAGTATCCTATCGTAACCTTAAAAAAAACAGGACCTGAGTCAGACCATCCTATGCAGGTACATTCCTAAACATGCTCAAGCCACAGTATCCGCATAACAATTAATTATATCAAGGCTACAAAGAAGCTTATTGTAGAAGTTTTAGTTTGTATCCTTTTTAATTTCTATTTTCAGTTTTAAATAAAATTTTAATTTTAAATTGCTTGCAAAGGGCATCCATCTTCCTAGGAACAGAGAGGTAACATAGGTAGGATGCAACAAAGCTACATGGATAACAGCCTTAAGGTCAGACTTCATGTTGTGATGATCTTGGATTTTCACTCTTCTTGCCTGATGCTCATTAAGTTAATTTCTAGGGGAAAGGCAAAGATCCATGGATCCAGCCCAAGCAGGACTCCATTTACTTGATAGTAGCCTCAAAGAAATGGGTGTTCAAGGGAGGGGAAGACTAATTTTCCTTATCTGTCTCAAAGATAAGGGGTTCTTGTTCCTCTCTGCCCCTTGTCAGGGCACAGAGGGAATAAGGATGGCCTACATTTGTCAGCCACACCAAGGCATCTAGTTTACATTAGGTGAATTTCATGGATCAGGTGACAGGCTCCTGGTCCTTGGAGAAGCACTGGCGGTGTGGTATCTGGAGAAGCTTTCTCAGAAACTAATAGTAGCATCATCCTACTTTCCCAGAGAGTGTACTCCTAGTATTAGCACAGATCTCACAAGATTGGAAAGAGTTGGTGCTATCCCATGTGTGGGTCTGCCCCATGGGCTCTGTAGACAGAAAAGGACCCAGTAAAGTCTCCCGCAAACTACGGGAGTCTTGCAGGTCTAGGGGGTAGCTTAGCAGTGAAGCTGCAATTGGTGTGAAACAGAAGAGGAGAAATTATAGGGAAGAGACAGAAAAGATATTTATAAAACTTAATTAGCCAGAGGTAAAGAATAAGGGTCTTAAAGGGTGAAAATTAAATTTAGACAGAAGCAAGTAGTGGTGTGTGAGAAGATTAAGTAACAACTGCAGTAACTACTCCAGTTATTTAGATGCTTTGTGTTAGCACCAGAGAATTAAAGTGACCTATATATGTTTAAGCATAGGCCAAAGGAGACTCTACTGAGTGACTGATATCATTTTTGACTGGTACACTGGAGAACATGTAAAACTAATTTTCATTTAATTGCAAGTCTGCTGAATGTAGGATCACTGAATGCTGGAGGAGTAAAGAAATATTCCTTTAACTTCTGAGGTTAAGCAATCAAGTATCACTTGCACTAGTGTACAAGAGTTGGGGGGGGCAGCAAAGTAGTTTACTGCCTGCAAAAATGTTTATTCTAATTTATTTTCTTTAAACTCAAAATTTGCTAGATACATGTTTCTGTATATTCACAGCTCCATTATGGTAAGATTGATGGCCATGTGTTTGCCAAAAGCTGCAGCACCACATCTGTTTTAGCTTCGCATTACTACAAGTAAGCAATCACTGCTGCGTTAAATTTCTAGAGGGACTATATATTTTTATATCAGTAGTGAAGCTGGGGGAAGTTAGCAATATAAGCTTATGTCCAAGAGAAAGTAAAGGCACTCAGATTTTGCTACTGGATTCAGACCAGCTAAGATTCTGCAGACCAAGTCAATGATGGTCTCTAGATCAGGACCTCAGTACCTTACCTAACTATGCAATTAGAAAGTATTTCTGTCCACTGTGTTAAACAGGAGGACAGTTCATGAAATAGTACTTACCCAGTCAGATTTGGGGAGAAGAAAAGCATTTGTTACATCTTTCTTCTTTTTTTTATGAAGCATCATTGTCCGATTTATCTAATTGCCAAGTATGATTCCAAGATATTTAAGGATCAGAAATTATTACTTACCATAATGACAGACTTGCATGGTTATGGTTCATCCTTCCCTACCTGAGCCATTTCACACTCACTTAACTACTATACAAATTTTCCGAGGCTTCACCTCCTCCCCTCCCCCATAATCCCTTGATATGCAGGTGTGAGCTTTGCAGCTCAAAAAAAGAGCACATCCAGTCTCCCTCAGATAGACAAGGGAAATTCATCTGCAATGTGACTGCCACAAACCTTTGTCTGGAAACAAAGTGGTTTAGGTTGCTTAAGTCTAGAATAGATCTGAGGTCTTTTGTCTTCAATGAGACCAAAAAGAATATGGATTAGCAGCTGGACCCTCACTTGCTTGACAAAAACCTCCTGAGTGGGTCTTTTCTGAAGAGATGTTCCACCACAAATAGTGCTGTCCTCATCTGGTTGGGTGGGATGCTGGGAACAGCATTGAAAAGTAGATGGGGAAAGGTTAGGAAGGGAATTATATAATATTTGGATATGATGTCCAAAATTAAATGATCGTGTTGTTAGTGGTGCAACAGATAGCACACTTTCCTTTGATGCAAAAGGCTATGGGTTCTATTTCCATACCAGGCAGATCAACTGTCGACACTGCAGTGTATCATAATGAGGGTGTTGTACTCCTGAGTGTGGCATAATTTGGATGAGACATTAAACCGAGGTCCCATCTGGTGGTAGCTAAGGTGGATGCAAAAGAACCCATGGCACCTATTGAAAAGAGGTTTATTCCTCATAATGACATAGTCAAAATTATATCCAGTAAGTATGCAGCTGTGGTGGTGCAGCAGTAGCGTTGTTGCTGCACAGCAAGAGGTTCTCCCATTCGATTCTCAGCTGGAGTGCGGGGAGTGCCTTCTGTGTGGAGTCTGCATGTCCTCCCCGCGGCTGGGTGGACATTCGAAAGACATGCGTAAATGGACGTACCTTCACTGAAGGTTGAACGTCGAGCTGGCAACTTGGCGTTCGTGAAAATCTATTGCCAATCATTAGCAGACCGGAGTTCCGCTGTGGTGACCCCTAACCGGGAAAAGCCGAAAGACAACAACAACATTAATTAGCTAAAGTATTCTATCACTCACTAATATAAATGTGTATAGCATAATTGGAAAGTCTTTGGAAATTTAGAGAACTAATATGTGCTATTAAGATACTTATACTAAAAGTGAAAATGTACAATTGATTCATCATTAAAAGACCTGTTGAAGTATAAGTCTGATAAACAAGAAATGAATTGTAAAGAGATGAAATTTGTTGAATACCATTTTATATGAAGACTAATAGTGAAACAAAAGAACACAGAACCCTACAGCAAATGTTGATAACACATTTTAAATACATTAAGTACTAAAAATATATGTATTTTATCACTTATGGGCAAATCTGTGAATGACTGTACACTTCTAATCTGTTTGCATTATTTCAGTAAAATTTGCCAGTCCAGTAGCTTATACAATAGCAGCTGTGCTGAGTGCCCACAAGCCTGTATTCATGAAGTACGTTATTTTGTTCATTCTTCTTTTCAACTAGGATGCAGTAGTGCATCAACTAAACAGCTATACAAAGTCAAATTAATCTGCAGAATGATTCATCACCACAGATATAAAATGAAGTTTATTGCATAGTTGTAAAATTATAAAATATAACGATACCAGGAAATATAACATTTTCTCAGAGGTTTCACTGACTCAAAATGCATGGCGTTAATCCATTATCACACTTGTCTTTGTGAAGGACCTAACCTTGACATATTTCTAGCTTAGTGCTAATACTGTGCCATTTTTAAGGATTATCGTATATGTGTCATCCTAAAATGCATTACCTGAGCAATTCAAATGCATCAAAACAATGAAAGTTTCAAAACAAATTGATGATAAATTTAACTTATAGTGGCCACAGAATCATGCTAAGTGATATGCATAACTGCATGTTACACAAGGTTGTTAACTGCACCTGTCAGCTACAGTAACAATCTCATTATATACTGTTTATCATGGGTGGGTGGACACCCCTTAACCACTGCTCCTGTTCATTTTAAAGGTAGAAGAGGAGTTAAGGAGGGACACCAGAACCTGCCTTATTAATGGAAAAGAAAAAGACCATAAATGCCAAAAAGTAGTGGCAGCCCTATATATAATTCCATGAAAAAGTGAAAGCTGGTACAGAGTTTTGTTACTCCAGTTGCACAATGTTTACTGCAATTTCTTTCCACAGATGAAAACCAGCACAGTTCATGAAGGTCATTAAACTGAAGCACAACCTGCTGTTTTTCCTCAATAAACAGAGAGGGAACGGCATTAAATTTCTACAGTATTTCCTCTCATTGAGATATCCTATTTCTCATTTCAGTATTTCAAACTGTGCTTCTGTGGCATTGACAGATGATCCCCATGGTAGATATATGGAAGCTGAGTGAAACGTGTTTAATTTGCCATTGCTCCACAGTGGTGGCCAGGCAGGTGTGCAGTGTTTGTTTAGGTACAACACTTAGCTAACTGTAATTTGTATCAGGTGGCTGTAACTTGTCCTTATGTATGCAGAGGACTCATGCCTGCCTGATAGGAATAAAAAAATCATATAATTCTTTAGTAGTGTAAAAAATTTAAATTAATGCTAATTTTAGGGACCTAATATCTACACTGTTTGAATTTCACTGTGAACTGCCAACCATTGACTGTTGTTCTACTTTTATATACATTTAAAAACTATGCCAAATGAAGAAAGGTTAGACAATATGTATTGCTTGTACATTTTACTCCTCAGCTGTCAGCATTATTTGTCCACTACTATGAGTAGCCCTGCTTCAGAAATAAAAAAATGTTATAGCGTAAAACAGCAGCCCTTTGCACTGTTTCAAGATACTGTTGGACTAAATACTTAAGCAAAGTCATGAATCGTTTAACTGCTTCCTCTGGCAGTGCTGTAAGCTGTGTTACTTCCTCATCCTTTCTGTTGTACTTAAAACATCACATTAAAAATCCAAATTGCAAAGAATGATTCATGCAAAATAATTATCAAAGAAGATGGACTTGCTAAAGGAAATCACACCACTGGTTCTACAGATGTTCTGTTAGTCTCTAATGTATAAAGTAGATTCCAGAAGAAGTCAGACATTCTGAAGTTCATAGGTCAATACCAGACTATCAGTCTAAAGCTTCCCTATTAAATAAATGAACGTTCAAAATTTCGAACGCTGCTTTATCAACAACTAAATGTCGAAACATCCAAATCCTGAACAGAAAAGGTCCACAAACAAAAAAACAAAAAAACAAACAAAAAAAAAAATACAATCACAAAATAAATTGAGGGATTCGCCCCCCACACCCCCCTACTTAAATATACCAACTCCGAGATCATACCACAGTGGAGGAAATGGCAAAGTCCTGAAAATGGCCCAGTATTTTTTTTTTCCCCTAGGAAAAAAATGCTGTTCCATGTCTTTGGGATTTGGCTTTTTCGACAATAAGCTGTCGATAAAGGGGTGTTCGAAATTTCAAACATTCATTTATTTCATAGGGAACTAGTCTGAAGACTGTTATAAGACTATTCAATAACCAGAGGTCAGAATCAAACCATGCATCTCTGAGGTAAAAACCTTAGTGATTACGCCAACCAAAATTTGGTAATAAATGTGGGCAAAACCAAAAGTGTTACTCAGAGGGAAAAAGCTTATTCCATTATTAAGTTAAATGATAAGAATGTACTCAATTAAAGCAAACAGATTGCTGCAGTTATTTGGGTATAAATACCATTGGCCACAGATATATAATCTCTCAGCAAAAGGTTAGAAAATCAAGACTTGTAGTTTCAGCACTGAGAAATTGCAGGACAACAAGCTTCTATTAAACATACATTAATTCTGACTTTCTGTTAAAAGGGTTATAAAAGTGTTTGGAAATGTTTGCATTTTCTCTAACTAAAGCTATGACAAATAATGCCGTTAGCAGTAGTAATACTACCCACATATTCTGCTCCTGTAAATAAGCACCACACTCCTACTAAAACAGTACCCTAAGAAAACATCACACCTGTAAAATCCTTTTTCTCAATTTAACAGTCAAATGTCAATTCCCCAGCAACACTATATTCTTCTACATACATTTTCGTCCCCAATTAAAAGTGCTCCAAGGTCAGGAACTGGAATGGTCATTGTATCATGTCCATGACCAGTGACTGGCTCAGGACATGCATACATGTGAGCACCTGTGAATTTCACAACTTTCTCATACATTCCCAGTTAGTTCCTGGCCACAGAGGCTAGAAGATGAATTTGCAAGTAACTAAATCTCAGTGCTTCCCTCACTTGTTCACAGGGGGGTATTTGAAGTGGTAGATAAGGTTTTGAAAAGCTACAACTAAGCAATCAATGAAACAATTAAATATAAATTACACCAGTTCTGATTAGAAATCCGTTCAGCTTTTCAGATACTGCATTTATTTATTTATTTATTTATTTATTTGTTAACTAGGCAAGCTCACTGGATGCAAGTGTCCATTTTCAGGGGCAACTTAAGAGCATTATCTGGTTAAATAAATTGCTTGCAGTATGTAGTTCACAGTTCTGTGCTCAAAATTTTAAAAAGTTTGGGCTGCGCATGCAATATCATATTACACAGGAAACATTTTCAGAGAGAAGCATCATTCAGAATGTATACATGAAATCTAATTAGTTCAGGTTTTGACAAGTCCAAAAGCATCTTTTTTGACAGTGATTGCTAAAATAATTCCCATGAGAATCTACTATCCTTTGTTCTTAAAGGTAGTTGGTATCAGCATCTAACAATGAATTACTTAAGAAAGTTTTCTATATACAAATCAACATATTAAATATGTAAAATAACGCAGTCTGCAAATTCTGAAAATCCTTATGCTTCTGCTGTATTCAGCAACTAAGATTTAATAAAGATAGAAGGTAACATAAAATAAACTGAAGTATAACATGACTGTGCTAGACAAAAACTGGAATGTAAATGTTTATTTATTTTACATATTTTATTTTACATTTGTTGACCGGGCTAGTCTAGCTGGACATATATCCGTTTACAGCAGAGGCCCGAGGAGAAAAGCTCCAGTACAGATAAAATCACGGTGATTTCTAACAATAAAAAATTTATAACAATAAAAATTTTTTTCCTTCATAGAATTATACAAGGTACAAGAGAGGATAGCAATAACATTTAAAACTTGTAAGTCATGTTCTACAAGAGAGGATAGCAATAACATTTAAAAACTTGTAAGTCATGTTCTACAAAAAAAATAATAAGAACTAAATACTAAAGTTAAAATAATCGAAGGCATACCTTAAGATTCAACTCTCAACTCCAGAAGGCATCAGGTAGGGGCTCAGTAAGGGGACAGGAAAGAAATTAGGCGTATTGAGAATTACTTTCAGTCGGGATTGTTTCTTAAATATGTATTGTTACTTTAAAAACTGTGATTAAAACTAACATGGAATCTAAAGAACTGACTGGAACCCTTAAGGAGATGCCACTCAGGCTCTTGTGTTGTAAGAAATCGTCATCCTAACTGATCATCCTACCACATTTCAGTTCTATAATTTATACTACTTAGAACATTTGCAACATATTTATATTCCCCTTACTTGCACTGTATTAGAATTGTCAGCTTCAGAATCATATTATTATTCACCACAGTTGAGAAACTTAAAATGTTTTCCAGAATACAGGAACAGTAATCTGATTGCACTTGATTTTATATATATATATATATATATATATATATATATATATATATATATATATATATGGGTCTACTTCAGATGATCGAACTTTCAAATGTTTGACTTTCATATGGCCGAGACCATATGATCGAATGTTTAAAAGTTCGAACATCTTATAAAAAAAAAAAAAAAGTAAAACAAAAGAAAAAAAATTAACTAAATGCTTTTAGCAGGGGGGGCAAGCTCCCCCTGCACCCCCCATGTTGGGGGGGGGGCTGCACCCCACACCCACTACTATTTAAATATACCAACATTGAGATCGCACTACAGTGCGGAAAAGGGAAATCTTCCCATTGCGTGCTGTATGGAGATCTCTGTTAAGCACATTTGAACTTTTAAAAGTTCAAGTCATATGCTCTCGACCATATGAAAGTCGAATGTTTGAAAGTTCGATCATATGAAGGGGGCTCATATATATACATACATATATATATATATATATATATATATATATATATATATATATATATGCAGTTGTTATAAGAGTGAACTGAAAGAAGTATTTTTTCATAGTCTATACTTTTTCTGTTAGTCAGACTGTCCTCTCCAGTCATAGCTCACAATGGCTTTACTTCCTACATTGTTGTTATTGCTCTCAAGCCTTTTTATCCTCTAGCAGGAAACAATATATTGGTTTATGACATAAAACAGATACATTTTTGTTATTTACTTATGCATCTATTAACCTGCTAACTGCGTTGGTCTACAGAACCTTTTTCAGGCATGACCTGGGCCTAGAGGCAAAGTTTCTAGAACTCAGAAAAGACTTCTGTATTGTTTATAGTGATGTCGGATTTTGCTTATCTTGTATTTTCATCTATCCATCCGTCCATCCATCCATCCATCCATCCATCCGTCCCTCCATCCACTTTCTAATGTGTATTTCCTGGGAGGTAAGTGGTGCTTCTAAGCTCAGCAAGGCAGGTCAGACTTTCTTATAAACAGCAACAGTCTACAGTGTATCTAGTAGAATCTTGAAACATTTTCTGGCAAGCTAAGAGATGAAATCTCTCCAACATGTCCAAGAGTTTCCTCCCAGCAGGCTTTGCTTTGGTGTACTGCCAATGGGAAGCATTCAAAGGGTATGCAAAAAGGAAGGCTGCAGCAGCACTCGGAGGACACGCACATTTATTCCAGGCAAACACAAAATAGGTTAGTTACTTTCATCCTATCAACGGACTTCATCAGAACTTTATGAGCACACTATGACAGGACATTATGAAAGGAGTAAAATCATATTGGATGAAAGTGTTTAACCTACTTTGTGCTTTTGTGTGGAATAAATCAGCTTAACCTGGGAGTTTCACTGAAGTGGAGGTGGTTTCTTGGAACCACCGGATATCCTCAAAAGGTTGCTAACCCTCTTCAATGGATTCCTTTCAATACGGAAGAGCAGTGTATGTACTCCAGGACCTCCTATATTGTTGAGTTCCCTACTTTAACATGCAGAGTGAGCCCCACTACCCTGTAAGAGAAGCCTCATTTCTGCTCATTGTTTCCACAATCTCTATCTCAGTTACTACACAAAGATCAGGAGCATTGGTGAGGTTAGGGACACAAGACGAGAGGTAAACTGAAAGCTTTGTGCTTTCATGGGTCACCCAGAGCACACACCGATGAAAACTGACTATAACCCATGGACCTCAGAGTTTGTTTTCCATTAACCATTTGAAATCTCAGACTCGCTAGAGTGAGTCCCAAAACATAAAGACTGACTGGCCGAAAAAGTAGACTTGCATATATCAAGTCCAAGATGGCCATCTTCTAGAATATTCCCTTTTCTCTGAGGTACGGTGATCTCAAAGTTGTTTTATATAAGTTGGGGGGTGCAGGAGGTTTTTTCTGAAAAAAAAAGTTTAAAGGAGAAGAGCAGTGTTCCAGATTTGCTCTTTTCCAGGATTTTAAGTCTTTTTTTGGGGGAGGGGGCAGGTGGCACTTGACATTTCAAGTGCCAACATTTCAATAGGAGGGCTTGCTTTGCCACCAGCTGTAGCATGTGTACAATTCCTTTATCTTTCTGGTACTTACTAAAATGGTTCTCTGCTAGAATCATGTTTCACATTTCTCCTTTGACACTTTTAATATCAGTAATATTCACATGCCCTAATATACCATCTGGTATTCATGGTATGATAATCTGGGACAGTTTGCCCACCAATTTTATGCAAATCAGGAATCCCTTGATTTGAGCATGTTAAATAAAATTTTAAATATACATTTCAGTTAGTCTGGTAGGCAGCTTGCTGAGGTATCAAACTCCTGTAACACTACATGAAAGTGCTATCAAGTTGACTGATAAGAGGAATACACAGAGTAATAGAAAGTATAATGGAAGATTAGGATCAGGAAGCAGTACAACTGTTCCAATGTGGGCAGTGAGACAGACAGTGGAGAAGTAGTTAGAGAGATGACAAAGAATCCAAATTGGCTTTCCTAGACTTGGGGTAAGCATATACCAAGGTCCAATGAAAGCTGATCTGGGAAATCATGCAATCATTTGAAGTCCCAGAAACACTGGTAGAATAAGTCAAAGCTATGTACATGGACCCAATGACATAAGTAAAAACTGTGTTTAGGCTCACTGGGAAGGATGGGGGGGGGTCGATGGAAATGGGTGTATGTCAAGGTTTATATCTGAGGCCCCTCCCATTCTTACTGGCAATGGAGTGTATCATCAAATAGGTTAGTGGGGATAGATCAATAAAAGGTGCGGTGTGTAGACAATGTGCCACTACAAGCAGGCTGAACATCAACTTTAGAAATTTCTGGGGAATAGAATGCAAAAGTGAAGGCACACAGGGTAAAACTGGAGACAAATAAGGCAGTGGTCATGGCAGCAAATGTGGGAAAGCAGAATAAACTAAAAATTGATATAGAGAAGGGAAAATAGTGGAACAGTTTAACAACTTCAAGCAATGGCAGTCTGGCTGCAGAGAAGGGAAGTTTGAATGAGGAGGTCAAGGGTCAAATCAAAGATGTTGTAGCCAAGTGGTATAATGTGGCAATGGTAGTGTATGTCAGAAGAATGCCAAGTAGTTAAAAAGTAAAGTGTACAAAACAGTGGTGTGAGCAGTGCTACTATGTGGCACAGAAACATGGGCAATGAAGGCAAATCAGTTCAGGGAGCATGAGGTGATGGAGGTGAGGTGCCTGAGGCAGTTCATGGAATGTGAGGTGATGGAGATGAGGTGCCTGAGATAGTAGTAAGATGTACACTGTGGGTTAGACAATAAAAAAGGACATCAGAGTAGAAGCCAAAGTAGCCACATCTGTAGAGAAGGTCCAGGAGAAACGATTACAGTGATTCAGTCACATATTCAGGAAAGGAGAAGGTAATTTGGTAAAGCAGATTTGAGGCAGACAAGATGAAGGCAAGAGGAGATAATGTCAATGAGCCAAGAGACAGCTAGATTGGAATGTGTCAAAATAGATCTACTTAATGTGGCCATGAACCTTGAAGAAGCTCTGATAGTGGCTCTGAATCAAGAGAGGTAGCGAGAGTCAATGCAACATCCCAGACCCATGTAAAATAGGAAAATGGAGCTGTTGATGATGATGATGACTACAGCTTCCACCGATGCTTTATAAAGCATTTTTAACCAGGTAGGTGGAGTGGTCCAAGGACTTTTCAGCTTGGCCTACATCAGTGGGAGCTATAGTTCTTACATATGTAACAGCTTAGAGTATGGACAAAGAGTACATCATTGCACTGATTGCATACAAATGTTCTCCAGCAGGGTGTTAATGTACAAGTATTCACAATATTAGTAATCAGATTAAGCTGCAGTGAAACTTAAATGGCCACAATGTTTTTATGCTAGCTAAATGATGCTTTGCTGTTTATTGAGCATAACATTACAAAAAAATATATATAATAATACATTTAAAAAGGTAACATCTATATGTGTGTGTGTGTGTGTGTGTGTGTGTGTGTGTGTGTGTGTGTGTGTGTGTGTGTGTGTGTGTGTGTGTGTGTGTGTGTGTGTGTGTGTGTGTGTGTGTGTGTGTGTGTGTGTGTAGGCATTAAATACTTACACAACTTATAGTTTGGATGAAATTATTTCCTCCAACATCAATTGCATATGCTACAGCAGGTTTGAAACATTTGGCAGAGAAAAGGTTACATCAAATATATAAAAAAGCATATAGTAATAAAAAACAAATACAAAACAATTTAACAGATAGCCCATTCTCTAAACAAAATACTGCCTTCCAGAGTGGGTATTATCAGAAATTAATACCCTTTCAGGGTGGTACGCCCCTCCACCTGTTTCATCAGATCTTACAACACCCTGGACATGTGTTAATGCCTAGCCTGGGAACATAAGGATAGTCTTCTTAAGATCCTCACAGATCAATAGCCTTGTAAGTACCTATGACTCTATAAACCACAGAGACAGAAGAATGTATGAAAATGCCACAATTAAAATGGTAAAAACAAAGATGGCTTTATAAAAACTAAGAATGACCATTATGTGAATCATATTTTTGTATCCCTTCAAGAAGAACGTGTTGAAAAATTTCCTTATACCTGACCCCTGTGAGATTTCATTTGAAACAGTTGAGTAGTAACAGTGAGACATTCTGTCACAAAACACATCTAGGACTGCTATTCTATCCTTAGAGATTTCAGTGCAGTACAACACCGAACTTCTACACACATTTTCTTGCTACATTCTATGGTATTTTTTAACCAAGATGTTACAAATTAAAGAAACATATATTTTTTCTGATGAACTGTATATTTTTCTTCAGATGTAATGGAAATGCAGTAAAACACTACTGCATTCTGAGAACAAGTTCAACAAAGCAACCATGGGGAAGTCATGTCTGACTAAGGCAGCAAAGGTGATCCAAAACATTGCTTGCCTATATAACAAAAAACATATTTCACTCACATTGCCATAAGATTACATTATGAAACGTTTAGGTACTAACAAAAGGTTGTGTACTCACGTGACATATACTTATGACATTTTCAGGCACTAACAACAGTTGTTCAGCCAAAAAATGCACCCAACACTGTTCATTCATCCAGAACCCCTTTTCCCCATTTTTGCGCATGGGGTCAGGGTGTCACTTCAACAGTGACAATCATATAAAGTCAAGGTTTACACCACCTGGTGGCTAGCCCTGCCATGGTAGTTCTTCCACACCTCACACTCACATCTAAGGCCTATTTAGAGTGTCCAATCCACCTACTGCATGTCTTTGTGATGTGAGCGGAAACTGGAACACCTGGAGGAAACCCACGCAAAGACAGGAATGACATGCAGAGTCCACACAGAAGGTACCCCAGGTGAGAATTGAACCAGGGAACCTCTTGCTGTGAGGTGATAATAGACAACAAGCTAAGGATCAGTCAACTTAATGAAGTGGCTGTTCTCAAATGATGCACCTCCATGTTCTTTTTATCTTTAGCAGTCCATGCCTTACTGTGGGTAACTCATGTAGGTTAGAAAGTGAAAGAAGGGAGGGATAGACAGGCTGTGTCTTCTTTACATGGGGATAGCTTGAATAGTGTTTAGTGCTACAATATTACAGTTCCAAAATCCTTTGCTGCATTCAGAGAGAATCTGCTAGGTAAAAATTGGCTGTGCTTTGGTTATTTTGTTCAGTAAGGTAAGTATGCCTTTTCTAGAACTTGGATGCATTACTAAGGTCATGCTGTAATGCAGAGCAGTATGACTAGCTAAATACATGTTTTCCTTTGGTGACTTTATTGAGTTTTGTTTTTTATCTCTTTGTTGGGCATCTTCTATGCTTTGCCCTTTCTGATACGGACTGCCTGAGGGTAGCTGCGGCACATGTTTTGTCATGTTGGGCTGGAGTTTAAAGTAAATGACAACCTACTATTATGTAGTCACTGATGAGTTCCAAAGTAGGTGAGTTCTCCGGGGTATTATTAAAGTTATCTAACCTTACATTTTCTGTATTTTGAGTCCCTGTATCCAGGGCAGTGAGCTTTGTCTGCATTAAATAAAATATAAGGACATTTTAAGGAAGTGTCACCAACATGAGCAGTTATTGTTAAGCACTCATTCCACTGGGTTCTGAGGATTGAGGTTTACCCATTCTGAGGGCAACATTATCGTTAACTGTTATTAAAATGCCTTCTGCTCCTTAAGAGGTATTTTATTTTCCACAGATTTTATAAATTCTGATATATTAAGGTATATGGCCATATCTGAGATTCACCTAACTTGTTGTATAAGCTAAGTGCATTTGAATTCAGTATTCTGAGCTCCCTTTTGGTATCACTTACCTAAAGGCAGGGTGGGCAGTAACATGGGGGTAGTAACTGTCAGTGCTTCCTTAAGTTTTTCGAGTGAATGAGCAATATTTTATATGAATGATGTAATTTCTTAACAAAAAAAAAACAAAAAACTTTGAGATGTTAAATTGGATTAGGTATTGCCCCAAGCAGAAATTTTAGTCACTAGTCAAAGTAGGGTAGGTCATTCTAGACAGAGTCCAATTCCTGAATAGAAGCTAGGCTGAGTATCTTCTTGTCAGAGAGGTGATGCAATTAAAATGTTTATATTTAGAATGTGGTGCAAAATGGTAATGCAAACACGTTGAGTTGTAAAACAAGGCTAGACATTAGTAGTACATAAAGAAGGGCATGGAAATGCACACTGGCATGCAGTTTTGAATTATGTCAAGTTATCATTGTTGGAACAGCCTTTTGCTGTAAATTAACATTAAGAACCTCTTTCTTCAGGCTTTTCCTCAAACTTCTCAAATGCTCATGTCCCACACTCAAGGGGCATGCTTATTTTGTCCATAATTAAATACTTTCAGCTTAAGGTTAAAGGGTATACATACCGTATTCTTTACCCCTTTAACAACAACATTTCTACAAGGATATAAAGTTACAGTGTAGAGATATCACATACAGAAAGGTTGTACCAATCCAGAATTGTCAAAAGAGGCAGAACAGTCAAAAAGTCACTGACTATAGACTGTACAGGTAAAGATCAATTGATAAGTTGAGTACTTGCATATCATAGCAAGCTCTTATGAATAAACCAGTTTTCGCCAGCAGAATGCATAAAATGGAGGAGAACATTCCACATGCACTTGATACTTACTGGCAACTGTGGTTTACATTAGATCGCCCGATTCAGAAAGATATAGCATTACAAACATATTCCCAGGCCCCTATTTGTAAATGTTTTATCTCCCAAGTACCTGCTTACACTTATCAAGGGTGCCAGAACTTGTCAGAGATTTGGGATGGATTGCTAGGTTTAAAAAGGCTCTTGTGGTTGTTAGCCTAGTAAACACTTATGAACCTATGAATGAGTAGTCTTGTAGAAAGAATTTGCTTGTGTATAGTTGTATCCTCCCCTATATGAAGTAACAGTGACAAATTAGTGATTTGATTTTTTTTAACTCAAAAATCTTCAGACAAAACTGTAAATAGCAAGGAGTACCATCCCATTCTATATTACTGGAATCAAGAGCAAATGATAAAAAAGATCCATTCAAAGTCAACTTAGAAATGTGCTTCAGGAAGAACTGTCAGATGGTTGTAAAAACAATAGTGTCAGTATGTTCTAATGGATGGAAGTACTGCTCAACATAAAGTGGGTATTACAAGGACCCAAGTTTAAGTTAAGCTGAACCAAACAGTTCAAAATGAAGATAAAACTATATGTCAATGATAAAGTACAGGTTCCATAGTCAGTCAGGATTTTTCACAAGAAACTGCAGGTGACTAATTCACTTTAGGAATTCTTCAGAATAAGTCTATACTTGTTGGCAAAAAAAAAAAAAAAAAATTACAGGGTACTGCAGATGAATTATTCACTTTGGGAATTCCTCATCTAGTACAAAATGATAAGTATTTGCTCACAGCAAAAAAAGTCCAGTGAAATACTATCACACAAATGTGACCAAAGAAGACATAACAATGGTTAATGTGTTATGTAGCAGCAAACAAGAAATAACCTGATCTTGAAATCATCTGTGCAAGGACAACCAGAAAGTTATTGGCTCATAGGTAGGTACTAGGCTAGCTGCCATTGTGGGCCATTTTAAGCCTAATCAATTTCACCTCCAAAGGTGAGAATCAAACCCTGAACTTTGTGTCTGTGAGGTAAACACCTTAGCTATTATGCCAATACAGAAAGATAAAAGCTCAGTGCTGCCTGGAATTCAGAAATTCATCAGTAAATGGGTTCTCTGGACCTGAAAAAGACTCTTCTCAGGAAATGGACCCAGTGAGTCACCTAACAATACTGTTAGAAATTATATGACTTGGAAAGTGCAAAATGAATAAACCATCTAAATGAGAAAAACAGAACATTATACCACTGCTAAGAAAGAAGTAAAAGTTTTGCTGACATATAAAAAGCTACACTGAAATTACTGAAAGCACTTATTCCCAAGAACAGAAGAAAAAATAATAATTTTCTGTGTGCTTTTTTTAAACTTTTTCTGTGTCAACAGGTATTAATCATATCTAATGATGCAATCTGTGATACTCTAGCAACAAAGGCATGGAGTGAATGCAACAGTTAACATATATGATGCGATAAATGTCATTCCCAATATTCAGAATGGAACTAAATTATCATGTTCTCAAGAATCAGTAGAAGATGGGAATAAAGTGCCCTCCCATGTTTATCCCTGAACATTGTCTCCAAACTGCCTTTAGGCAAATGGCACTGTTTCTGAATAATTATCTCCTCTGATAGTTAATAGTTAAAAGATGGGGACAGTAATGGGGGTTATCACTATAAGGCACTCTGGATGGTCTAAATAACCTGGTTTTTGTAATGGTGTAGTAGGCAAGGAAGCTAGGCAAGCACTGCTGATAGTTATAACTTATGATTTATGATTCTCTGGTCAAATATTTATATTAAGAGGTTTGGTAAAAAGATGTGTTAAAAAATGGACCAGGTATTCAGCAGGTCCTTGTAAGTGGTCTTACCAGTAGAAGCCTGCTGAGCTTTAAAAGCAACACAGTACAGCACAGAAGTTCTCAACCATAGAAAAAGCCTCCCTTTCTACCTCTGAAGGATTATCAATAATCTCTTAGATAGGCTCTGTAAAAAGAAGTCACCCTTTTTTTGCCACAGCTTCTCAAGGGGAAAGAACAATATCAAGCTGAGCAACCATCAGAGAAAAATGCTCGATGCAGAATCCCCAACTGCTATTTCAATGGCAGAAAGGGTTGCAATGTCAACAAGAAAGACAATTTTTCAATGGAATATACATAAGATTTTCTAGAATCTGCCCAGTGAGTTAAAACAAATAAGAAATCTTCCAAACTTGGTTTAGTAAGAAGGTTTGAAAGTGACTCACTTGGGGCAGCTAATTGAAGGATCTTGATTTTGAATATAAATTTTAAGTTCATATGTCAATAACTTTTGACTTAGTATGGCTTTACCTCATTTCCTGAATGTCGTTAATATACAAAATATTATCTGGTACAATATTACACTCCACTTGCATCAAACTTAAATTTAACAGTTTGTTTATTAAAGGTTTGTATCTCAGCAAAGGTCTGTCTGACTATCTTGTTGCAATGACTCTATTTTTTTATTTCACAGCATCAGCTCTATCCATTTTAATGATGCCTACAGGCAACTCAAGTTTCTTGTTTTCACTAAACAAGCAATTACTCTTTTTTTTCTTTTATGCATCTTTGTGAAAATATTCTTTCTACAACAGCGTTTACAAAACAGTTTAAGCACTGGACACTTCTTTCTCTCACGATTAAACACGTGGCTAGTATAGAAGGCTTGAACTTAAACTGCGCTGTAAATTCCTGTGTAACGTGTTACTCTCTCAGTGCCTACTTTAATGTGCAGTTTCATTTTATGCTACACCTTTGTTCTTTTCTGACTCACATTTCATCTCACACACTTCTATTTTTTTCATAAATTCTGTACATTAACAGTTTTTGATTACATTAGCTCTGTTTTTCTTAACCTGATAACAAACCACTTAACTCACAAATTCATAGTCTGTGTCTTGATTCTTTAGCTCAGGGCTATAAGCATTTCTACTTTCTGTTAAGAATTGTTTCTCAAAAAGCTCACCTCAACAATAAACACACTTTCTAAGTTTATAATAATTCCTGAATTGTTTTCTTATTGCTACTGTGTTGTCTTTTCCTCTTCTTGAAGAGTTGTTGTGTCTTTCGGCTTTTCCTGGTTAGGGGTCGCCACAGCAGAACTCCGGTCCGCTAATGATTGGCAGTAGATTTTTTACGTGCTGAGTTGCCAGCTCTGACGCACAACCTTCAACGAAGGTACGCCCATTCACGCATGTCTCCACACAGAAGACACTTTAGCTGAGAATCGAACAGGACGTCTTACTGTGAGGCGACAACGCTACCGCAGCACCACCGCAGTACATCTATTAAATAACTTCATTTCTTTCCCTGCTACAACAAGAAACATGTTACTGCACCATTTATTTTCCTCTCATAGTCATGAATAAATAAAATTTCTTGACCCAAATCTTCACGTTTCTAGTAAGCTGCCATGTGGTGCCAAAATTTCTGGTGGTTGCACATGAGTATACAAAGAAAAACTGCTTAGAGAAATTTTCATGAATGATATGACTGAAAATGAAGCACTGATTTTACTTTTAAAAAAGTATTATAAACTTAGAAGTGGAATTCTGAACTACAAAGTGTTCATCAATTTGTAAACAAATGTGTTTTTCAGTTCTGATATGTAATATTTTTGACGTCTGATAGGCTGCTCTCAAGTGAAACACACACCTGATTTGTCACCAGTCTCCAAAAGGTCTTTACTATCAGGTACTGCAAAAGTGAGACTATGTGAAATGCAGTTCCCAACAGTATTCTATTTCTTAAAGATATACCAGCAAATGTTAGACAGTAATGTAAACAGCTGTGATCTAATACCACTTTAGATGTAATAAACTGCTAACAGTAAACATTTTATTGTCATGATGAAGTTGGGAAAATATCTACATCTCCCTGAAAGCAGTTTCCCCAACGTTCATCTCTTGAAACTGTGTTTTGAGGTCCTTTTCCCTTAGAATATGTTACTTGTAGTTTGTTATAAAAGAAAAAAGGGTGAGAGATTTCACACCAAGGGTCAAAAACTACTTTACAAGCAGAACAACTTCAGGAACACTGTACTTTGGGGAAACTACAAGTCAACAAGTATATCAAAGCAAAGTTAGGGTAAAATATATTAATATTCAAAATGCAACTATAGACAGATACAAATCATGTTAACTACTAACTCAAATGGATTAAAGTGCATGGTACTATTATTCTAATTTGAACAGAAGTATTTAAATGACTGATCCAGTCAGATAATGTAACCCTTGTCTATTTATTGTAACTCTACTCAGCAGATTCCTGGCTGCCAGACTCCCTATCCCATGTTCCCAAACAACATCAAATGAAGCCAATATCAAACATTAGTTATAGACAACAACTCCCAGAGACATCCCCTCTGAGTAAGGTACTACTTGCAATAAGCCTACAAGCATAACAACCATTTGCTGAAACTGGAGTTGAAATCAGTTTTGGACAGCAAGGCCTTGCACTCATTAAGACTGCATGGCAGAAGAAATCATTCAACATACCCAACACAAATCTGTAAACAGAAAATGGCAAAAACAGAGCCTGACCTCTGACCTCTGTGTAACAGCAATACTCCCAGCTATACTTGCAGTATTATTTAAGATTTGCATCTGCATTATCTACATCCAGCTACATAGAAAACTGTGGTACTTTGAAACCGTGTTATGTTAAGAGCACCCAGCAGTGTATAAGATAAATGTCAAAATCAACACGACCTAACAGACAAGTCAAATAACCGAAATAAAAAGGCATTTATGGCATTACTTCTCAAAGAGTTACAACATCCTTTCTTCACATCTCAGGGCTGCAGGCTGGCATAACGGTTAAGGTGCTTACCTAACAGATACAAGGTACAGGATTTGGTTATCACCTTGGGAAATGTAGCTAGCCTTAACCCCCCCCCCCCCCCCAGGTTTATTAGCCTATGAACCTGAAAGGCTGACATTTAAATTCTATTAAAAATAATGTTGCTATACTATTAACAGACATTTCCTGTAGCAGATTATTTTACCCATTTCTGTTTTAATTTTTTTGTTTTGTCTCCTACTGCAGTAACGTCACTCACTATTCTGTTTATGTGTATAATTTAGTTCCTTCTGAAGCTGTAAGGCCATGAAAACCAAACCACCCATCCTTTCAGCGGTCATCAGTGTACTACATGTTTTGCACAGTGGTTCAGCTATCGACATGGCTTAGCTGCACCACTGGCAACTTTTTTATTCTTGTATGTCCAGAATACAGATAAAAAAACTATACTACTATGTAAAAGCAAACTACAGAAGTACTAGCTGAAAAAATAAACAGCAGGGAGTATCTGCACATAGAATTCTATTTAAGAATTTATATTAAACATGGTCCCGCATCGATTAGAACTGAGGAATGACACTCCTTTATGTCTTTATTGTGAACAGGAAGACGAAAGTACAGTTAGGTGAGGGTAGGCACCATAATGGTACATCTTTGACACATCAGCAGTATATCAAACATGTTTACACATCAGCCATATATCAAACATGTTTACACATCAGCAGTATATCCAACATGTTTACACATCAGCAGTATATCCAACATGTTTACACATCAGCAGTATATCCAACATGTTTACACATCAGCAGTATATCCAACATGTTTCTACTTATTGATGCTCTTTACTCACCAGGACATCTCATGATAACCATTGTCTCATGCCAGTATTGCTATGGCTTTTGTCTGGCACAAATTTGCATACTCATTTCTTCAAATGGCAAGTTTCTCTAAATATAATAATACTAAAGTGCCTGCCATTAATTCATATATTGTAAAAGCATCATTAACAACATACATGTTACAACAGCAAGCTATAAAAGAGGATGCAAAGTAAGTGCAACTGGGTGACGGTCTGTCTACTGCTCCAAATCTCTACCTACAACATAATATATAATGCGTATGCAGTTATTGCTCTTTATTTCCCCAGCAGAACATATTGTCCCTAATATATTCTCATGTTTATTCTGTACTGTCTTGTATTATTATGGAATTTGTTGTGCGTTCTACATTATAGCAATGACACCCGTTTTATATGTCCTTTTATGATATTTTGAATTTGGTTTGTTTTGATCTTTTCAGTGTGTGCCACGTTGTTTCTTGTCAGCCTCTGTCATCTTTGAAATGGATTATCTGACCAGTCCACCTACTCCATTAACAAATAGTAAATAAACAAGCATTTGCCATTATGCTGATTACCACAAACTACAGTACTTTCTTCAAGCTAAATTTTGTAGCATTACCATAAATGGCAACAATTCTGAGCAATATTATTCTGTATTATATCTATATGAACAGATTATGGAAATATCCCTACAAAACAGCATTATCAGAGTGGTTATCTAAGGAAATAATAAAAATACAAACTTCTGAATCTCAAAAGGTAAAAAAACAAATAAATGAAAAAATAAAACTGAATGGTCATATGACTAAATTAATGCAAAACAAAGTAAAGTGTTTTTTTTTTTGCAGGGGACAACCCACCCCCCCCCCCCCCGCACTCACTACACACTAAAAACTTTAATGTACTAACTGTACATTCACTCCAACTCATAAAACAGAGAAAATGTACCATAAATTAGGAATAAATTCAAACATAACAGGAGGACAAGTGTCTAAAATCATACAGTTTTTAAATAGTACTCTACTTCAACTAAAAATAAATAGAATACATTTTGAACCAATATTCCCATCCTGAACCAGTTTGATGTTATTGCCAGTCATAGATACTGGCATTTGCTCTTGCCTTATTTCTCTGAAATTGTACAACCAAAAGTATGCTCATCCTTACGTGAATTTGCTCTTATTGACTGCAACCATCATAGGTAAGCACTGGGAGAACTGCCCTTGTAGGTCATTTTAAGCTTAGCCAATTTCCCTTTCAAAGGTGAAAATCAAACCCTGTACCTTGCGTCTGCGAGGTAAACACTTTTATACCAGCCCCCAACCAAAAATTTTCCTTTGGGACCGGAAACGAACCAGTGACTTAAGGATTACTCCAGCTGCATCAGTTATACTCATCTGCTCTACAAAACGAGCTACCGAAGAAGTAATCATACCCTTCTTCTACACAAGGGAGGTGCTGCTGCTTGAGAAGTAATCATACCCTTCTTCTACACAAGGGAGGTGCTGCTGCTTGAGAAGTAATCATACCCTTCTTCTACACAAGGGAGGTGCTGCTGCTTGAGAAGTAATCATACCCTTCTTCTACACAAGGGAGGTGCTGCTGCTTGAGAAGTAATCATACCCTTCTTCTACACAAGGGAGGTGCTGCTGCTTGAGAAGTAATCATACCCTTCTTCTACACAAGGGAGGTGCTGCTGCTTGAGAAGTAATCATACCCTTCTTCTACACAAGGGAGGTGCTGCTGCTTGAGAAGTAATCATACCCTTCTTCTACACAAGGGAGGTGCTGCTTCTTGAATGTATTGAATGATGTCTAGATCACCTACTCACACACACACTGAGAAAAGAAGTTCTTAAAAATACGCAGCAAAAAGTATAGTTGTGTAAGTAAGCTTCCCGTGAGTTATTTATAGCACTTTTATTGTCTGCATATACTTTGCTAGCTAGTTTCACTGTGTGATGTGTTAACTAGAATTTTCTACAACTGTTAAGCATCTGGTTGGGTTTGTTTGTTCTGATTTTTGTTTCCCACCATCCCTCCCTATTGGTATCCTGTTTTTATACTTGGTGGCTTTGCAGTTGCCCACCCCTACTGTAAATTTGATCTGGGACACTCCTCCCATTCTAGTGTCATTATCTCATTCTACCTAGTCCAGGGAAAACATTTGAGAAGGCCAACCCAGTTAGTTTCTGCTCCTCCTTTCCCCTTTCCACTTTACAAAAAAAAAAAATGTTCTTTGCTTGTTTCCTGCCTTTCCTGTAAGTCGTCTAGTCCAGAAACAGATTTGCTGTATCCAGGACTGTTTTTAAGCTTCTGAGCCTCCAAGCCTTTCTGTGTTGGAGGGAAGCCTTCTAGCTTAATTTTGTTTTTTAAAACTAGCCAGTTTTCTAGTTTCAGCACTTAAATCTGTTTTTTTGAGCTCAGCACTTGTTGAGAACTCATTGTAAGCACTAAATAAGCTACAAATTACTACAGCACTCAACTTTCTCCACTTGTCTAGAGGAAAACAGTTTTTAGTACTTAATAAATAAACACCTATCCAGGCATATCTAAGGGTCAGCTCCAAGTGTTTTCTCCCGTCCACCTGATGAATCTGGGCATCTTGGAGCAATGCAGCAATTGCCTCATGTACACAGACAACCCTCTCCTCCTACCACCCAACACTACAACCTGTGAGAGATGCATTTATATAGCCAAACTGGAAGCAAAGCTCTCTTCACCCAAGACTGGACTAGACAGTCAAGAGGAAAAGGTAAACACTTGCACTGCACCACACGCATCACATAGTCTCTCAAAACCTACACCACCAAAACACACACATAGAAACACAAAACACACACCTACAGTCACGGAGGCTCTCAGAAAAGATCTACCCAAGCAACAGGGACCTCCAAAGCAGAAACGCAAGCAACCTCCACCCCTCCCAACACAACCCAAATGACACATAGCCCACAACCTCAGTGTGCCACTCAACCACAGCCCATAAGGCATAACAATATACCCAACACTCTAGTCATAGGTGACTCTATAGTCAGGCACACTGATGTTTCATTCACCAGGCTAAACAAGGAGAAAGTTACTGTCAGTGGCCTGTCAGGTCACTCCACAAGTACAAATACGACTCTGTCATTGTCCATGTTGGTGTGAATGACCTGAGATGTACCTCCATGGACTACGCGAAAAGAGACATGGAGGAGCTGTCCAATCTTGTAGCCCAGGCAGGTATGACCCTAGCCCTGAGTAGCATCCTGCCATCACCCAGAATGATACCACAGTACAAGGACAAAATTATTGACTTCAACAATTAGCTAAGCTTCTGGTGTCATTCTAAGGGGATCCAGTATCTGTCTTCCTGGGATGACATGATCGACAAACCACAATGCTTTGCTAGAGATGGCCTGCACCTGTCGCCCTTGGGATTCCAGATACTGTCTAAGGCTCTTGCCACCCCTATAGTGCCTTTTTTAGGCAAGATTCAAATGACAAATTCACCACCGTAAAAGGTATAAGCAAGCAAAATCTGAGGGTAATTCTACTTAATGCTAGAAGTCTAAACCTCAAAATGCACTCACTCAAGGCACTCCTTAAAATGGAGAACATCGACATCTGTGCATTGACAGAGACCTGGTTCAAGGCTCCAGAGAGCACCCCTGCATTACCAGGCTATAATTCATAGCACACCTTTCGGCCACCTAACCTGGACCCAAGCACTAATGGTGGAGGCGTGTCCATATTCATTAAGAATATCCACACCTCCAGGCTAGTTGCTCAGCATAATGCATCTGAGATTATCCAAGTGCAACTAACTCTGGGCAAGACCGCAATCCAAATTGTAGCTTGCTACAGATCCCCCACCATGTCCCAGGATCCCTACTCCTCATTTCTTGATACACTGGAAAATATTAGGGTACAACCTAACACCCTAATAATGGGCGATTTCAACTATCTCACCATTAACTGGGAAAACTACTCATGTACCAACTCTTGTGCTCAACGTTTTCTGGAATTCATAAATTCCAACGCCTTGGATCAACTTATCCATACTCCCACCAGGGGCAGCAGTATCCTAGACCTGGTCATTACCAACATGGGCAACCGGTGTTCCACACCAGAGGTCAATTCCTCCTTGGTCAGATCCGACCACAAGCAAATCACCCTAGACATCCACATCCCACCCCCACCCACCATCAGGGAAACCACCGTAAAAAATTTCTCGAAAGCCAACTTCACACTTCTTAAGACAGAAGTACCAAACTTTACAACACCCATGCTGATGGACAATAGAGGTATAACTGCTGAATCCTATACAATTGCACTTTATAAGCACTTACATGAGTGAATGGATCATGCAATCCCTAACAGAAACAAGATGCTATCCTCCAAAAAAAGGAATCCAATTTGGTGGTCCCCTGCCATAAACAAACTCTACAACAGAAGAAAGAAACTGTTGCAAAAAAGGGTAAAATCCCATGATTGGAGGAACTCCATGGTCAGCCTCAGTAAGAAGCTGAGATCCCTCATAAAATCCTCCAAAGCTAGTTACGAAAACAAAATCGCCACTAATTCTAAAGACAACCATAAAGCATTCTATAGCTATGTCAAGAATCTCAATGGCAACACTCAGAACTGCTCTGAGTTACAGCACAATGGCACTAAATATACAGAACCAACTGATATTGCCAGCATCCTGGCAGATAGGTTCAGTGCTAACTTTACCCCTCTTTCATCCCCTAAAGGGCCCATCTCTATACCGGAGGAATGCAAAGTTGCTGTAATGACGGCTACACAGGTAAAAAACACACTCTCCAAAGCCAAGAAAACAGCATCTATGGGACCTGACAACATCCCAGGCTGCATTCTACATGAACTACAGAAAGAGCTGGCACCCCACCTAAGTACCATGTTCAATCATAGCCTCACCTCAGGCTTTGTGCACACTGAATGGCGCACAGCAACTGTTATCCCACTCCACAAAGGTGGAGCCATCGCAGACCTCGGGAACTACCACCTCATTAGCCTGATGAGCCTGGTCTGCAAGGCTATGGAACGTATCATCATGGAACTTATAAACAATGACATTGGTAATCTCGAAACTCTGGACCCTACCCAGTTCGAGTTTGTAAAAGGCAGATCATGTCTCCTAAACCTGATAGACTTCTATGAAGCAGTCATCAAAGCTGTAGATGAGGGTAAGGTGGTTCACACAGCCTATCTAGATCTCTCCAAGGCTTTTGACACCATTCCCCACTCTGGAATTATAGATAAACTCAATAAACTAGGTATAAATCCCTATGTCACAAGATGGGTTGCCAACTGGCTCACTGACAGAACCCACACTGTGAAAGTAACAGACTCTAAATCTAACTTCAGACCAGTGACAAGTGGAGTACCACAGGGTTCGGTCCTAGGTCCTCTCCTGTTTGGTATCTACTTCTCTGAAGTACAGGCTAACACAGAAGGTCTTTGGCTAACAAAGTTCACAGATGACTGCAAACTAGGAGCCATAATCAAAACTCCAAATGATGTGGACATCCTACAAAAGGGCCTCACTGAGACAGATGCCTGGTGTCAAAGCCATGGCCTTAAGCTCAATGCCAGAAAGTACATTGTCATCCCTTTTGATAAAAACTCTGTACCCATGAACTACCACATAGGCGGTAGTCTACTTAACACCAAAAGTGTGATAAGAGACCTTGGGACACAGGTGGACAGTAGTCTCTCCTTTGATAATCACATCTCCACAGTAGTCAGGAAATCCTTCTACGTGGCACACCTCATCACAAAAGGTTTCTCATCCAGGAAAAAAGAGGTAATTGTTCCCCTCTACTCATCACTCATTAGACCCATTATAGAGTACAACGCCCCTTTTGGTATGTACCTCACAAGACATCTACAACAACTGGAAAGGCCACAGAAATACCTCACAAAGAGGATTACCAGCCTCAAACAGATGCCCTATGCAGACTGTCTCAAAAAACTCCAGCTTTACTCTGTCACATATCGCCTACTCAGAGGTGATCTCTGCCTAACATACAAAGCTATGTCAAACCCAGAGCTGTTGGACATGCTCCACTTAACAAAATCCCCAATCCCTCTGAGCTACACGCTCTAGGGACCTAAACCTTGTCACCACAATAAACAGAACATGCTGGAGTGATAGATTCCTGTCCCAGAGACTTCCTATACTCTGGAACAAACTACCTATCTATATCAAACAAAGCTCCTCATTAGCACTCTTCAAGAAAAATCTTGATGATTGGATGGGAGATAGGAAATTCACCTCGGGGATCACTTCTGTGGCTCTGCTCGACAGTGGCACATGAAAATAATTTTCTTGGGTGGCAAATGCCAGGGTACCATTTGGCTAGGCTTTTATAGACCCTAGGGCCAATAGCCTAGTACCTATCTATGAACCTATGACCCTATAACAGTAGATGTTCTAACAGATCACTTCTGCAGAAGCCTAAATGTTAGGAGTTATATCCTGCAAAGGATATGATTACTGTTCATCCTTGAAAGATTGCAGTCACTTTCCATTTGCTCTTACTACTTTCTGGCTCAAGCCAAGGTGTATAAAATCAGCAATTTGGGTACAAAAAGCTTTAGAGATTCTTGCTGCAGAAGCGCACCACCTCTACAGGATTTGTGAACTGATGGTCCATTAACAATCCTTCAAGACTGAGCAGATAAGCCCCCTTCTGAGGAAAATATTCCAGTACTATTTTTTATGAGGAAAACTGTGTTTTCTTTTTACAGTATTGCTTGTTTATGCTAGGAAATGTATTCTTGTGGACTGTCATTACTGTTCATGGGGTGGCATTTACCGAAGTAATGCTTGTGTGAACTTTCTGAAAAAACAAAAACATTTTTTTCTGCATCTTTATTTAGAACATTTATTCATGGGTCAGGTTTTGATGTTTTTGGGGATTGACAGTAAGATCAGTACCTCAGGAACCTTACTTTATTCCATCAGGAGTTTGACGACACTCTCAGGCTCCAACAACCCACGTGTCAGGTCCCTTTTCACAATTATCCATGGAGAAAGCATCAATCTCCTTGGTTCTTCCTTCTCCTGTCCACAAGAAGAAGAAAGTTTGCTGTAAGTCTTCAGATGTCAGTCCAGCTCCCTCACTGCATCAGCTACTGATGGGTGACACTTCTGTGATCATAACTAGTTTCTTGGTCCACTCTTTGTTGGCTTGTGGTCCTTCTGGAGTACCCCTCAAGATGCCACCAGGGACCAATATAGACATGTCATCTATGGCTGGCCAATATAATCCTGTTGTATAATACTTCATGGGTGTTCATAACTCTGACTCTTCTATTTTAAAGTTTATTTTCATATGTATTTTTTACCAGATGATAATTTAGATTTTGATACTACACAGATATTTTTTTTAGAAATGAACAACCAGCTTGTTTTAACTCTTGAATATTTGTGTCCTAAAGTGTTGAACGATGAACAGTGAACTGGTAATCAAACCACAACACAAAATGTACTGAACTATTTTCAGTGGATCCGTAGCATGTATGAACATCTAGTGGGAAAGCTAATGTCATCACTCACTTTTATATACCACACTGAAGTGCCATTTCAATGGAAAGGTGAAAAGATGAATAGTTCTCTTTCCTGACTTTCTGAATTTCTCCTTTGATACCCTTGAGAATGAGAAACAATAACTTCTGCTCCAGCTGGTTTGCAAGTATTTCTCTTTCCGAAGGGTTTCACTCTGCACAAGAAATGCCCTGAAGGAAGTGGGGAAATGTCCACTGTGAGATCCTGTGCCATGCTTATATGTAGGAACGGAAAGTCCAAAATGAAATTGGTGGAGGTTCCTCACCACTCTAGAGATAAAATACCAGTGTTCTCATACCAACAGTAGGCCAATGACAGTGTGGCATCTTTGCAGCCTCTGGTAATTCACTGTTCATTTCAACACCATCATACTCCAGGATGTTAACATAATTGAATACAATGCCACTTTTGGGATGTACCTTACCCGACACCTGCAGCAACTGGAGAGACCCCAAAAGTACCTCACCAAGAGGATCATGGGCTACAAACAGATGTCCTATGCAGCTCGACTAAAGAAACTCCAGCTCTACTCAGTTGCTTACCGCCTACTCAGAGGCGATCTATGCCTGACGTGCAAAGCCATGTCGAACCCAGAATTAATGGACATGCTCCACCTCAAAAAATCCAAGTCCCTTAGAGCTACATGCTCCAGGGACCTAAACCTCAGCACAAAAATAAATAGGACATGCTGGAGGGACAGATTCATTTCCCAGAGGCTCCCCTCACTCTGGAATAGAATCCCAATTCATGTTAGACATAGCCCCTCGCTGACCCTCTTCAAGCGAAATCTGGACGCGTGAATGGGAAATCGCAAATTCACCCCTGGGATCTCGTCTGTGTCCCTGCTAGACAGAGGCACAGTAAACTAATCTTAAAAGGGTACCTTCTGTGACCTACTTTACAGAGGCACAGTAGGCTAATCTAATAGGGAGGCGGAAGCCAAATACACTCTGGCTAGGCTTATAAATGCCCTAGGGCAGATAGCCTAGTATCTACCTATGAACCTATGAAATGTGATGGCCATTAAGGCCCAAGAGGGGATGGATGGTCTTAGCTACAAACTCACACAAATCAATAAGTGTATTGCATTAGCTCCAGGGCCCAAACTGTGAGCAGTAATGACTCAAACTGAAGTGTGTCCAACTCTAGCTAAATAAAGGCAATTCTCCAAGTCGAAATGAAAGAGAATTTCCCTCACTTTACTGATCCTCAGAAACTGTATGAATTTACGCAAGGGCTACTACCAGCAGCCAGTCATACAGGTGAGGAATATAAGAAGATCCTTCCTCTTAAAGGCCTCTGCTGCAACCGCTAATATGCTGGCGAAGATTCTTACACATATGACAAACATAATGGCAATACTTCTTATGGAAAATCATGCCCACCCACAGAAAATAAACCATTTCTGTGGACCCCAGATTTTGATGCGCAGGAAAATATCAGTAACGCCAAGTGATGTGTGTGTTGAAGAAGCTGCAACACAGCATAACCCCCTGATGAGCTGGTATGCAGAATGTGATATATCAGCTGTGCTCACTGATGTCTCTCAAATCCAGGATGAGAAGAAAGGTTCCTGTTTTACAAAGAAACAAAGTCTGATAGTAGAAATGCTTGTCTTTCCAAGGACAGGTACAAGTTCTACAGACACTCTACAAAGAACAGTCTGTGTCTGCTCCAGAAGCTCAGATAAAACAGCCTGGTCACAAAGTGAAGCCTTTTCTTGGTAAAAATAATTTTATTTTTAAGAGTTAGCCATCAAACCCAGCCTCCCATGGGCTATGCTAATGGGGAGTAAGTAAGGCAACTGTGGCAACATTCTGTTAGTACAGTCCACAGGAAAATGCTAAGGGAAGCAGCACTGTCTGATGGTTGGAGCACCCCATATTTTTTGAGGTGCTTTCTTTGGTGCTGTCAAGGTCTAGGAGAAGACAAAGAAGCCAGAGAAGGGCATCCTGTAGACCCTCTAAAATAGTCAAGGTTTGTTTCCCCTTTTGTAGGTTTTCAACCAGGTCCTGAGAAACTTGATCAAACAGGACCAGCCTCAGAAAAGCATTTAGTACAGGCTACTTCAGATCATTCTTGAAAAAGGGCAACCTCAGCCACAATGGCCACTGCAGCCATATCATGTGCCAGCTGCTTTGTCTGCGGCACTATCACAACCAAAATTAAAACAAGATATAAAATGCCTTCTGAGGAAGAAATTGTTAGTTTTGTTTTCCAGAGACTGACTGATCCCCAAAGCAGGGAGGCCTACTAGTTTCACTACAGCCTTGTCCAAAAGTGGAGGCTAGAAGTGAGAAAAGTAATTAAGAGACGTAATACCCCAAGTGGCAGAGGACAAGAAAGCACTGGACTTCTTATAACCACACAGATAAAAAGATGATGTGGAGTCTGGAACCAAACATGGGCTGAAGAGACCATAGAGAAATGTACTCTGAGATGCTCAGAATGTGACTTCACTCTGTTTAGGATTTATACAGAACATCCGCCATCCAAGAAGGAAGGGATGAATCAAAATAATTCAAGGCTGCATATATGACAATCTTTATAACAGGTGTTTTGGGAAAGATAGGGACAGAGACTGAGAGAGTGAAATATAATCTAGGTTGCCTAATTCTATTTTGTAAAGGTGTTAGCTAAACCATTTCTGGGAAGAGGGTAGCACAGTAGTAGAATTCACTGACTTGAATATCAAAAGAAGGAGCGATCAGTAAGGGAGATGTTATTAGCTTTACCTTTCCCTGCGACAAGAAAAATAAGAACTTCAGAATTTCTTTCCTGGAGGAAGAAAGAGAAACTTCCTACACCTAGTTCAAGTGGTAGTGGCCAGGGCTCCCTGAAGCACGAGTTGATGAACACTTAGGAGATGAGCTTCAGGTGCTAAACACTGGACTCCAATGTATGGGACAGCATACAATGAAGGCAGATGCTTGTTGTAGGAATCAGGGGATTGCTTACATATTTGTAATTTTCCTATGTGGGGAATTTTAACCCCTCCCCCAGCATTCTCCAGGAGTTCAATGTGGTTACCATATTACCAAATTTCAAACAAAAAGATGTAGTCATACTACATACATTCCAGTGCAGAATGGCAATTGCTAACATTCCGGAATGTACGACCATTGGAGATGCACTAGTTATACTACTTACATTCCAGTGCAGCATGGCAATTGATATTCTGGAATGTACCACCACTGGAGATTCACTAGTTATAATACTTACATTCCAGTGCAGCATGGCAATTGATATTCTGGAATGTACCACCACTGGAGATTCACTAGTTATAATACTTACATTCCAGTGCAGCATGGCAATTGATATTCTGGAATGTACCACCACTGGAGATTCACTAGTTATAATACTTACATTCCAGTGCAGCATGGCAATTGATATTCTGGAATGTACCACCATTGGAGATGCACTAGTTATACTACTTACATTCCAGTGCAGCATGGCATTTGATATTCTGGAATGTACCACCATTGGAGATGCACTAGTTATACTACTTACATTCCAGTGCAGCATGGCAATTGATATTCTGGAATGTACCACCATTGGAGATTCACTAGTTATACTACTTGCATTCCAGTGCAGCATGGCAATTGATATTCTGGAATGTACCACCATTGGAGATGCACTAGTTATACTACTTACATCCCAGTGCAGCATGGCAATTGATATTCTGGAATGTACCACCATTGGAGATGCACTAGTTATACTACTTACATCCCAGTGCAGCATGGCATTTGATATTCTGGAATGTACCACCATTGGAGATGCACTAGTTATACTACTTACATCCCAGTGCAGCATGGCAATTGATATTCTGGAATGTACCACCATTGGAGATGCACTAGTTATACTACTTACATTCCAGTGCAGCATGGCAATTGATATTCTGGAATGTACCACCATTGGAGATGCACTAGTTATACTACTTACATTCCAGTGCAGCATGGCAATTGATATTCTAGAATGTACCACCATTGGAGATGCACTAGTTATACTACTTACATTCCAGTGCAGCATTTCAATTGATATTCTGGAATGTACCACCACTGGAGATGTGCTCTTCGTGTTCCTTTCACAGTCAACTGATGATGGCTTGATGTGAATCCTTCACTAGTTAAGGTAGAGCTCACTACTCACAAGGAGCACACCAGAGTCTTTAACCAGTACTCACCTTCCTAATACCTGCTTTAATTCATCTTTCCAATGCTGACTCAGAATTATACACACAACCTCCTCAATGATCACTGTTTTTTAATGTATTTATCATTTGTTGACTAAGTTATTCCCATTAGACTACTAGCATCTTTTCATGGGAGAACCAAGGTAGTATTTATATAACTATGAGGAATTTGGCCATGACATCAGGGAACTTTTTCTACAGTTTTCAATACATGCCGTGAGATGTTTTACATCCAATTGAGCTACCACCAACTCAACCAGATGGGGCCTCTGTTTCACATCTCACCTGAAGGATGACATGCTCATGATTGCAGCAAAGCCCTTATGCTGGACTGCAGCATCAGCATTCCATCTACTGTGTGAGGGAATAGAACCCACAGCCTTCTGCACCAAAGGCAAGTATGCTACCTGTTGTGCCACTGACACTGTGTTAATGACTCTCCACAACTGCCACCTTCTAGGCCACAATGAAAGCATCACCCTTCTCACAATGTCAGGTGTGAATTTTAACACTAGCATTTGTAACAATGTTTCATACTGTATGCCTCTTCCCAGCCAGTGTAAATTGTACCAGTACATGTTTGAGCTTTTTGATCACAGGAAAAGTTTAAAGATGTCTGCATTTCGGACAATGAACATGAACACTTTCTGGAAGTGTACATCAGAAGTATGATCATAACCATGAAAGCAAAATAAAAAGAATTCTGCAGCAAAGGGGACGGATGAGCTGTCCTGCTCAGCAAATAGCATCACAGAGTATGTCAGCAGGAGATATATGCATCCTGAGTATGTCTATAAGCATTTCAGGATTGTGCTAAACTGGGAATATTGGAAGAGGAAATCCCAAAAGGTACCCTCTGAAAAGGGCATTTGACTTTGGGACATTTGAAACATCAAGATATTAATTGATCCTGATGGGTCTTGCAGCACAGCTCATTGAGAAAGAAATACTCTAAAAGCTCAAGATAAAAAAAGATGGATCATAGAGTTATGGTTATGAGGTGAGAAACTGTAGCTCAGACAGTGGATGAAAACTGTTTGTCAGATCACTTCATATATCCAGTTAAAAATAATTGAATCAGACATTAAAAACAATAATAACACCATCAGCAGTACAGATAAAAATGGCCACTTGGCTTTTAGCATTTTCTTCCATAGGATTATAGGTTTCTGAGTTGAAAATAATAAGTAATTACACATAACAACCATGTTGATATCTGATGTTGGAAGCAGTAGCAATGGGTAAAGCTCATTCAGAACAGAAATATTTTCTGAAAATTTGCAAAGTGGGCGAACAGTGATAAAGGTAACAGAACACATCTCATTTATCCAATCCTGGTCAAACAGAAGACGGTGGAGTACACCACCAGTGTACTGCAATCTCAAAAGCAGTATGCCCACCTTCCTTTTCTTCAAAGATAAGTAAAACTGCACGGTATGTCAATACTGTTTGTGTCATACTTCTGATTCAAATCCTGCAAAATCTAAAAATAACTCTCAAACAGCAATGCCAAAGTCTTTTACAGAAATTTTAAACTAAAAAAAAAAAGTTATACTTCCTGAAAGCATTAATAGTCAGGAAACCAGGAAACACATCAACATGAATGAACCTTACAATTGCTGATGTTCCTGCCTATTCAAACAATTTTCATGTCCCATTATATACTGATCATTGTAAACCTATCCATTAATGTGCCCCGAGGATGCCGCTCTGTTTACCTTATACCCTCACTGGGGTTAAATAGTGGCCTGGCTGCCAAAGCAGATAAGGAACAAACAAGAGCCAGCAAACGGTTCCCAAAGCTTTATTGAAGTAAATATAGTGTCAAAGACACTAACACTCTCTTGACAAAAACATGCCTAAAGCATGCCTCAAACTAGTTTCGGTAAAATACCTTCTTCAGTGAGGAAAAAATATCACAATTCCATTAAACAGACTCCATATATATATATATATATATATAGATAATTAGCCAATAAACAAATGGCTAACAATCAACTGAAAATTTTAAGTCATACAAATCTGATTTAAAGACATGCACAACCATAAAACATATCTTATAGATAGAAATACATAAATGCACTAACTGTGCATGAATAATACTATATCAACAAAAGTATTATGTCAATAATGATAATATATAGCCAAGGTATGGTGTAAATAACATATAAATGTGTATAATATTTTATAGATGGTCATTTAAGCCAGGTGGAAAAAGGGCTCCCAAATGTATAATCCAATATTTTTCTTTCTTACTTAGAACACTCTGCCAGCCTGTCTGGTTAGATCTATTTCCCTGTACTTTATCAATAGCACAAAATATAAATTTGGCAGATGGGTGCTTAATAGTATGTTGATATAATGCTAATTTTATGAGTCCGAATGTCACTACGATGTTCTCCTATTCGGATTCTGAGGGACCGTGAGGTTTTACCAACATAAAAAGCCTGACAATGACATATAGCTAAATAAATCACCCAACATGTTGAACAATTAGCAAATATATATCAAATATCTTACTGGTATTGGCACTAGAAAATTCCTTAGTTTTATTGATACTTGTGCAGGAGGTGCAATGACCACAGGAAAGTCCCCAACAGCTCATCCCCAGTGATGGTAAGTTGTCTATGTGTTGCACCTCCACTATCCTGATGTTTATAATGGGAAAATAACATACCCAAAGTTTTGCCCCTCCTGTAAGAAATTGAACATTGGTCAGTCAAAATATGGCGAAGATGTTCATTGGCCATAAGTATGTTCCAATTATTGTTCAACACATTTCTAATAAGTTGGTGATTTTTCCCAAAAGTAGTGATGAATCGAATGGTATCTCCTTTAACATCATCCTTAATCTGATATTGTAAAGATCTGATCTAAGCTGTTGATCTGTCCACACCCTAGCACTAGATATGTCCCTGATTGAATAACCTCTGTCCAAAAATCTCTGATTCAAATCCTTTTTGGCATCCTCATAGTCTTGAGGAGATGAATTGATACGTTTAATACGTAAGTATTGTGATTTTGGGATGTTGCGGATGGTGTGACGTGGGTGCATACTTGACGAATGGAGTAACGTATTAAACTGTGGATACTTCCTATGTATTTTTGTACTTAGGGTATTGTCCTCATTCCGATATACCGTAACATCCAAAAAGTCAATAGTAAACTTATGGTATGTTACAGAGAATTCAATACCCCAAACATTGCTGTTCAAATGTTCCACAAATTCCATCAAATAGTCAACATCCGCACGCCACACCATCCAACAATCATCAAGATAGCGTCTCCAAATATCCATCTCCTCTAAGTAAATATTGTGCAAAGGATCATATATGAGACATTCCTCCAGGTATGCCATAAAGAGGTCAGCATATATAGGGGAGGGACCTACATTTTCCTAACTTTAATACCAACATAGCTCAGGACAATATTACACCTTCGGAGAGAGAAGCCTTGTTAGAATTGAGACAAAATCACAAAATTGTTATCATCCAGGCAGACAAAGGGGGTGCTGTGGTTGTCTTGAACAATGATTACTATGTACAGGAAGGATTGAGACAATTGTCAGATATCCAGTGCTATATGCACATGAGGATAGATCCGACTCCTAAGTTTAAACAAGACATTGATGCATTCATTCAACAGGCAGTACAAGAAGGAATTATTTCACCAAAGACTGCCAAACATCTTCAAGTTAGTGATCCACAAAAGCAGATTCTGTATTTGTTACCTAAAATCCATAAATCTCTCAGTGCTCCTCCTGGGAGACCTATTGTGTCTGGATATGGATCCCTTACAGAACCTCTATCGGTTTTCCTAACATCATACCTCAAGCCATTATTGCCCATGGTCAGAGCTCGTATACAGGACACCACGGAATTTCTAAATATCATTGTTGATACACAATTAGATCCAGAATGGATAATGTGTACTTTAGATGTGAAATCCCTTTATACGAGCATTCCCCATTGGGCTGGCCTACAGGCGTTAGATTATTGGCTTCAAAGATCTGATCTATACCCACCCGGATTCAATACGCTATTAGTATGTATGTCTGAGTATGTCCTAAATAAAATGTCTTTTTCTTCCAGGGTGATTGCTATTGGCAACTAAGAGGTACAGCTATGGGGGCTTCTTTTGCCCCTATATATGCTGACCTCTTTATGGCATACCTGGAGGAATGTCTCATATATGATCCTTTGCACAATATTTACTTAGAGGAGATGGATATTTGGAGACGCTATCTTGATGATTGTTGGATGGTGTGGCGTGCGGATGTTGACTATTTGATGGAATTTGTGGAACATTTGAACAGCAATGTTTGGGGTATTGAATTCTCTGTAACATACCATAAGTTTACTATTGACTTTTTGGATGTTACGGTATAACCCTAAGTACAAAAATACATAGGAAGTATCCACAGTTTAATACGTTACTCCATTCGTCAAGTATGCACCCACGTCACACCATCCGCAACATCCCAAAATCACAATACTTACGTATTAAACGTATCAATTCATCTCCTCAAGACTATGAGGATGCCAAAAAGGATTTGAATCAGAGATTTTTGGACAGAGGTTATTCAATCAGGGACATATCTAGTGCTAGGGTGTGGACAGATCAACAGCTTAGATCAGATCTTTTACAATATCAGATTAAGGATGATGTTAAAGGAGATACCATTCGATTCATCACTACTTTTGGGAAAAATCACCAACTTATTAGAAATGTGTTGAACAATAATTGGAACATACTTATGGCCAATGAACATCTTCGCCATATTTTGACTGACCAATGTTCAATTTCTTACAGGAGGGGCAAAACTTTGGGTATGTTATTTTCCCATTATAAACATCAGGATAGTGGAGGTGCAACACATAGACAACTTACCATCACTGGGGATGAGCTGTTGGGGACTTTCCTGTGGTCATTGCACCTCCTGCACAAGTATCAATAAAACTAAGGAATTTTCTAGTGCCAATACCAGTAAGATATTTGATATCATATTTGCTAATTGTTCAACATGTTGGGTGATTTATTTAGCTATATGTCATTGTCAGGCTTTTTATGTTGGTAAAACCTCACGGTCCCTCAGAATCCGAATAGGAGAACATCGTAGTGACATTCGGACTCATAAAATTAGCAACGCCTTATATCAACATACTATTAAGCATCCATCTGCCAAATTTATATTTTGTGCTATTGATAAAGTACAGGGAAATAGATCTAACCAGACAGGCTGGCAGAGCGTTCTAAGTAAGAAAGAAAAATATTGGATTATACATTTGGGAGCCCTTTTTCCACCTGGCTTAAATGACCATCTATAAAATATTATACACATTTATATGTTATTTACACCATACCTTGGCTATATATTATCATTATTGACATAATACTTTTGTTGATATAGTATTATTCATGCACAGTTAGTGCATTTATGTATTTCTATCTATAAGATATGTTTTATGGTTGTGCATGTCTTTAAATCAGATTTGTATGACTTAAAATTTTCAGTTGATTGTTAGCCATTTGTTTATTGGCTAATTATCTATATATATATATGGAGTCTGTTTAATGGAATTGTGATATTTTTTCCTCACTGAAGAAGGTATTTTACCGAAACTAGTTTGAGGCATGTTTTAGGCATGTTTTTGTCAAGAGAGTGTTAGTGTCTTTGACACTATATTTACTTCAATAAAGCTTTGGGAACCGTTTGCTGGCTCTTGTTTGTTCCTGTTCTGCTGTTGGGCCGTGCAAGCTTGAACGTGCGTGGGTTAGTGTGTTGCCAAAGCAGATAACCCAGTCCTTGAAAAACTGGAAATTAATGTCACAAAGCAAAGGCTTTTGCTTTTGGAGACGTGAGTATTTAAAATGCTGCTTCAAAGCTTTAATGGGAGGGAATGAAGAAATATCAGCATTTTGTTATTTAGTTATTACTTTTGATAAATATATGAGATTCAATTTTCATGTTAAAAAAAAGAATAGCAACAAAATAATTTATTTGCTCGATGGAGTCGCTTTGTAAGTCTGCAAACAGCTTATGCAAACTACAGTTACGCAAGTGAAGTTAATATTATGACATTAAAAATTATAGCGTGGCTCTTCAATTTTCAGCTGCGGAATCTTCTAGAAATTGGAAAATATCAAGAGCTTTTCTAATGCAAGGTACCAAAACATCCAGATGTACTCTTATCACTTCATACCCACGGCTGTAATCACGGTTATTGAATAACATCAGTAAAACTAAGCTAAAAAAAGACTGATTTGCTAACATACAATCCTTATCCAGACTGAAATCTGACACACCTGAGAAAACAGGCAACCTGTGGAAGAAGTATTCTTGAAGTAGATCTATGTATTACTGACAACAATACATATAATAAGAATATGCAGCATAGACAGCCTTGAAGCAATCATACTATACGTTAGATGAATGGATCACCTCTGCAGACCCATGTTATTTTTTTTTTCCTTTCAGGCAATCCCAAAATAACATATGCAAATTTGGGAAATGAGTGCCTATCAGTAATACACAACATAATCATTACCAGTGCTGTGCTAGTAGAAAACATGGCAATAACAAGCAGCTAACAGATGAAATACAATGAAAGGAATACAGGCAATGAGGCTGAAAAGCATAAACAAGTAGCTGCAAACAGACTGCATATGCAACACACCCAACAAGTAAGTAGCACAATCTAAAATGCCATCACAACAGAATAAAGTCCATCCATTACGAAATATGCCACAATGACAACTGCTTATATATGATCATCAAAACATAAACAGCAACCGGCCTCAGCATAAAAAGTTCTCTTCCTCAGCCCCTTAGAAAGTGAACTGAGTGTTCTTGGTGTGATTTTTTTGTCATCATTTTATTCACTTGTTAGTTGCATCAATTCATCAGACTCAAGTGCCTTTTCTAAAGAGCAATCCAGATGCAATGTCTGGTAATTTGAAAGGCAGATCTTACATACCGCTGCTATGTCAGTGTACACTAACTGCAGTATTGAATCTGTAATGTCCAGTACCATAATTAAGCAGGTTAATGTAAGAAAATTAAGTTAAACAAGCAAGCCAAAAGTCTGCTTTAGTTGTTTAAATTGTTTTTCACACATTTAAATGTAACTATGCTTCACAGCTCCATGCAATTACTGTCTAGGCTATCAACCACAGGACTTGGCATCTCATTAAGTGATAGCTAGTCTGTGTGAATGGGTTATGCAGAGTTCTCCAACAAGAACTGACAACATGACTTATTTTTTGTGTTTTTAGTAGCTGTCGTATTAAAAAAATATATAATTCCTGACACTGTTTTCCAGTTTTGCATCCTGTGGTCAGATGACTACCACTGTACCACTGAAACTACTTCTGATTTCTTAAAACCTCATTTTTTCTAATGTTCAAATACAGACTGCCAATATATAAGACCCCCAATGTTGCAAGTCCAGACACTAAGGATACTACAAAGGGGACAAAAAGTAAACGTGCTTTCACAGCCGGCCTTACGCATAGGCGAACTAGGCGACCACCTAAGGCGCCATACAGCCATCCTCGTAAAGGGTGGAATTTTATGTATTTATTTATTTTAATTAATGTACTTTTGTTATTTAGCGATCTTCTCAGCACCCTGTCTCTGAGTGAAGGGCGCCGAGAAGATCACAAAATAATAAAACCATAGGGCAAAGGGAAGGGGGAAACTCCCTCCCACTTTTATAACTTCAGGTTGGCCACAAGGCTGGCTTCAACAAGTAAAAAAAAAAATATATATATATATATTGTCGTCACGCGCGGAATTTAAGTTAGTTCAGTGAAGACAGGAGTTAAGGTCATGAGTGCACGTGTGGCCGTTCAGATTCAGTACAAGGTAAGTTTAAGTGTGAGTCTATGTGTAAGTTAAGCCATTCGTTTCTGTATGCGAGAGAAAGTGTGTCTGTGTGTATATGTGCTTGTATGTAATTTAAATTAGTCGTTCTGTTACTATGAGTGTGAGTGTGTGTTGCTGTGGGAGAGAGTATGTGTGTGTTACTTTGTGGGAGAGTAGGTGTGTCATGTTGAACTGATGAAAGGCAATCCATTTTAATATTTCAAGTAGCTTCATCAGCAGAAATATGTTTGTTTCACAGCATTTAGGTCTGTCTCAGTAAAGTGTCGGTGTACACGTTCATGCACCTGCTTTTCTCTTGTTATCTTGGTATCTCTGATTGTAATAAATGGGTATTAAAAAGAAATTTAAGGAAACTAAAGTAAGGTGGAACAGAAATATATAGCTTGGAGAGGTAATGCAGATATGTATGGATTAGATACTAAATATGCCAAAGATAAGTTCAAAGTCATCGCCAAGGTGTTTGAGGAGTGGAAGTGATGACTTGTATGACACCACAGTTACAAATGCAAACTGGGGACATCCGTTGTGTAAGAAGGACTTTCAAATGTTTTATAGACGAACAGTATAGCAAGTTGGTGCAAAATGCATTCTCAATTTCGTCTACAAGGAAGATGGAGGCTTGATCAATAAAATGATTAATCAGATTTCAAGATATATAGAGCTATAAGAAGTGGAGTATGGTGTACTTTACATTGTGCAAAGCTGTTTGACATGAGGGGAGTTTCCTTACTTGGAAACACTAATGTGAAGTATATTAAACACAGTTGCATTGGTTGGGTGTATTAGAAGCATATCTGGGTATTTTACTGTGTGAAGACTTTAGTTTAATGTAACAGTGATGTGCTAGTAAGAATATAGCATTTGTAAAGTAAATTACTTTTTAATAAGACTACAAAAATTATGCTACATTTGCTACATTTGCACTGTTTACTAAATTTATTTATTATAAGGGGGAAAGGGGTTCTACACTCCTGAGTATGTCCTCCTTTGTATGAAATATGTAGTAACTATGAACTTGGTTTGTTATTTCCTATTGCAATATAACTAACTTACCAATTTTTTTTAATGTAATATAGGCAATTAATTCTTTAAGGGCAGCAGGCACTGAATTTATCAATAAAACATTAAAATTGAAAGTTGTCAGTAGCAACCTCTTCATTAGTTACAGATTTCTTTAATGTAGAATTATTCAGATTGTTTTACTTCTGCAGAGGTTGTGCATATTGAGTGATATTGGTGGATTGTAGTGGCAGAAGTCTTGAGTGGCCTTTTATAGTTGAAATTTTCTGAAATGGGTAGTTATTGGTTCATACATTTTGTTTCATTGCTTATTAAAAGAATGTTTAAAACTACAAATTTAAAACCCATTCTAACAAGTGGTGCTGTATTATACAAGGAATATAATTTAATACAGTCAGAAAGATGAATAAAAAAACAAATACGTGTATGCATGGCCCTAAAAATGTGTGCAAGTAGTCTGTTTTGAAAACAGCCCAAAGGTAAACTTGATCCTCCGCTGGCCAGATGCATTTTGTATGAATGTGGGTGTTCATGCTATTTTAATAAAGGTGAGTTTTGCCGTTTCAATGAGTATGAGTTTCAAGGGCAAAGAAGTTTACACCTCATGCTAAGTCTGTATTCATTGCAAGACTGTATTGTTTATTTAGCAAATGGCTATCTGTGTTTGTGTTATTTTATTTCAATATCTGTAAACATTGTGGAAGTAAATAAGAAAACAGTATGCAGAACAGTGTGTATGATAACTGGTGAGAAATAGCCAAGTAATGGAACACTGGAATGGCTGGGGAGCTGGCTGCTGCTGGAGGGTAGGGGTTGCTGCAAGGGGGGCTGCTCTGGGGGGGTTGCTGCAAGGGGGGGTTGCTCTGGGGGGGGGCAATCTATTACCCTGCCTAGGGCCCTATTTGACTATGATCCAGTTCTGGTATTTAAAGTAGGAAATAAGTACACAAAGGTAGCTGCAGTTTAACTACATTACAAGGTATATTTTCTTCTTATGCATTTAAATGATTTAAGGAAATTACTGGAGTGGCTTTCTTGGGGGGTGACCTACCTGTGGGTGTGGCTCAAATAGGGTTGTTTTGTGAGTATGTTGTGGGAAGGGCGTAAGGGGACGCCAGAGCACTACTTCGCCTAGGACGTCATTTCAGCTAAGGTCGGCCCTGCGTGCTTTGATGCAATCATATGCACTTCAGTTTATCCTAAAGGGAAAGAGCTGTTTCATTCCTCTTGCAAGGCCACACTCTGGCCAGCTAAACAACATATGTGTATTTATCAGATTTATATGATTTCATGCATCGAGTTTTCAAAAATTCAAAATACTTATGGTCAAGACTATATGATCAAGTTTCCGAAAACTCAAAAAAATGTATGTTTTTGCAAGGGGGCAATCCTGCTGCACCCCACTCACCCCCTGCTTATTATATATACCAACTCCAAGACCACACTACATTGGGGGAAAAGGGTATGTAGATTGTTTTCTTTAATTTCAAAAACTCGATCATATGGTCTCGACCATACAGATTTCAAGTTTCCGAAAACTCGTTGAAGTTATATAAACCCACATTTATTACATCAGCCAATCAGCAAGAAAGCACTGAGTAGTGGGATTCTGATGATATTTCATCTTCTGGCATTCCCAACTCAATGCGGTCCTTGAAATTTCAAGTTTCCACAACTCGGGGACCACAGACAACTCATTCCTGTCTAGTTTGTGATGCTACACACCAGGCTAGGAGGGATGTGATTAGCTCCTGTGCTCTCCAGTTCAAAGCCTGATACCCTGAGCAATTACACCCGAAAAGCAAACTAACACTATAAATTTATATAGTCAAACAACTTATATGAACATCCATCTGCCAAGGCATGATGGACAAGGGAAGCTGAGATACAGAGGGATGATGGGAAGGTAATAAGCATCCAAAGTTGAGAGCTTTCTCACAGAACAACTGATATCAGAAGCAGGCCTGCTGCAACTAATTCTGTAGGCCTTGGTTAGTAGATAACAGTAGGAAAGAACTAAAGATGTAAAAAGGTTAGCCCTCATAGGAGGCGTGAGATGAATGAGGGTCTAAGGCCAGAGAAACTTGAGTCCTGAAATAATGAGGTATCAGAGAAAGTGCATCTCTTAAAATTAACTGGCCAAGCAATAACTCTTGGCACTGGAAGAAAGTAATCACCAACCAGCTGCAAAAGAAATGTTCACAACTAAAAGATTCTTGAAAAAGGCACTGAAAATGCTATATCCCTTGTAGAGTGCTCTTTACCAACATCGTCTTAAGGGTAATTAGTCACCTGGTGGCAAAAGCAGCAGAATTAGCAATTTACTTGAAAAGTGCCTACTTAATAACAGGCCACCCCTCATTACATAGACCCCTTTTCTTTCTGATGTCATGCACCTGACCCTCTCTGGTAAAATCTGACCTAAAGTTACCTATCAAAGATATGAAGAGATTTCCTTCTTGCATAGATTCTGCCCCAAAAAATAAACAGGGAAGTGAATGTATTATTGTAAGAACAGTTGTCAGAGCACTTTCAGAATGAAGCCTGGAATATTCCTAAGGTATGCCCCTTTCATCTGAAAGATCAAATAGCATTTCCTATAAATAAAGGCCTACAGCTCTGCAATCTTTTGGGAAATAGCCAAGAAAAGCATCTTCCAAAAGATGAAATTCATATTTACAGAACCAGCTAGACCAAAACAAGGGGGGAGATTCCTATTAACTGACAGTCAAGTCCCAAGCAGGAAAAGAGCTATTTAAAGAACTGCTTGGTAAAACAGTTATAGGACTCAGTTTTACATACTATAAGATGGTATAGTGCCAAAAATAGAAGAAACTTGCAAGTTGACCATGAAATAATGAAGACTTGAATCAAAGAGTACCCGACGTATATAAGGATGATAATTATTGTATTTTATTTATTTTACATTTGTTGACCGGGCTAGTCCAACTGGATATATGTCCATTTTCAGTGGAGGCCCGAGGAGAAAAGCTCCAACAAACACAGAAAAAAAAACACAATATCGTTTATAATATGAGACATTTACAAATACAGCTAAATTGACATATACTAATCACCTTCAATTACATTTTGTTGCATTTCAGTAAAACAGGAATCATGGTACATTTCAGCTATAGTTAGTCATTTGAACACATATCCTAATAAAAATTTGTATAAGAGAAAACGTTGTATTTAGAGAGACTAGACACAGTGTATTTTAAGAGAATAAATCTAGACACAGAGTAGATAAAGAGAAAAAAATCTATAATAGAATATGTAGAAGCTTATGAGTAGTCTGGGATAAGCAGAGCTAAGTTTAATCTGATGGATAGATGCCTAGTCAGGTTTAGTACAGGGGCACAACCAGTGTGTTGTAAGGTACAGTTTCAGTCTGTTTTTGAAGAGTGATGGAGAGGGATGAGAGGAAATGTTACTGGGGAGAAGATTCCAAGTTTTTCCAACAGCATTAGAGAAGAGAGATTCACCAGCCTTGTTGTTAGGTTTAGAGGTATGTAGACGATTTTTGTGTGAGGAACGTAGTGATTTCAGATTTGTATATGGAGTGATGAGGGTAGATAAAATAGGAGTACTGAATGGTTTATAGAGAGTTTTATGGGCAATGGTTAGTTGATGGAATTTAATCACGTTTTGTAGTTCAAGCCATCCTAGCTGCTTTATATTTATGAAGTGGTGGGTTCTGTAAAGGTTTCCTGTTGCAAATCTAGTGATGTTATTGTAGGGAGTTTCCAGTTTGCTGAGGTTATTTTTTGAAAGGTTAGTAAAAATAGGTGAGGCATACAGGAGAGTACAGATTAGATGAGTGTGAGCTATGGTTGTTCTAGCTGTATGGGAAAGGTAAGGTTTAATCCTATAGAAGGAGCCAAGTTTTTTGTTGACAGTTGTTATTGTATTGTTGATATGGGTGTCAAAGTTCAGATTGTTATCTATGGTGATACCCAATAGTTTGGTGGTTGGCTCGGGTGATATAGTGATACCATTGGTAGATGCAACTGAGAAATCAAGTGGAGAGGATTTGTGAGTCAGACTAAAGAGGAGGAGTTTAGATTTTTTGGGATTCCAAAGAAGGCAACGCTGTGTAAACCATTGTTCAACTGTGTTAAATGTCTTCTGGGTAAGAGTGAGGAGTTCATATGTGGATTTGGCTGAGCATATTAGTGTGGAGTCATCAGCATATTGTATGCATGTGGCTTGGGGGATGGCTAGATGAAGGTCGTTAGTAAATATTGAGAAGAGGAGAGGTCCTAGTATGGACCCTTGAGGGACACCTAGGGTAACTGGTTGTAGGCTAGAAAGAGTCTTATGCCAAATTACTGCCCGTTGTCTTTTGTCTAGGTAAGACTGGAACCATTTTATGGTAGGTGCATCTAAAGATGGGGATTTGAGTATGTTAATGAGAAGCTGATGATTGATCATGTCAAATGCTTTGGACAGGTAAATGAATAGTGCTGAAGAAAGGTTATTAAGGTTACGTTTTTTGTTTATGCAATCTGTAAAGGAAAAAAGGGCAGTGGTGACAGACTGCTTGAAACAATACTGGAAACCTACCCAACCAGATAAAGAAATGCTAGAGTGCAAGCCTCTTTTGTCAGATTCAGTGCCCCCCCCCTCATGGTTTCTGCCTAAACCTCTGGTGATACAAAGGATCTGAGAACTGAGAAGAGGCAATGTTTTAAAGACTCTCTTTCTGAACAAAGACCTAACTTCTCCCAGGTGTGGCCATCTGAAACCCAGTGCATATCTTACCAGTCCATTTTTACTGCTAATCAAGATAGGACAGACAAAGAACTGACTGCCCACAGGCAGTCCTGAAGTCTTGCAGTGTGTCCTGTAAAACTGATGACCTCAGCTTTTTCTTACTGTGAAACTTGACTAGCCTAGAGGGTGTTTAGTAAGATGGAAGAATGGGAGAGATCAATCACATTGGTCAACACCTTTTTTTTTGCAAGTCTTCCACTATATCCTGAAAGCCTACCCAAAAAGAATGCCACACTGAAGGGGCACAGTAAGAAATTGACTGATTACAGAGATACCTACACCCCCCAACTCTTCCACTGAACAGCATAAAAAATAATGTTCTTTCTACTGGCACACCAAACCAGATGGCCAGATGCATGACAAGTCACCCTCCACCTCCTGCTCAAACCTTTTAGGTTCCATTTCTATGCCCCACGCATTTTACTATGTTATTTACAAAAATAATAATTTATTCTTTCAAATTGCAGCAAACTGTTTGCTACAATGTAGCAATCAGTTGCTACAGTTTAAATCATACATGCAGCACTACAGCACTCTGGTTTGATCGCAGTCTGTCTAGTTACTAATCTATCTATCTTTCTACCAATCTGTCTAGTTACTAATCTATCTTTCTACCTGTCTAAAAACAGTCACACCAAGAGTGCATGAAAGATTATAAATAAATAAATAAATAATGACAAGGTGGTTATTGATCAGCACATAATTATGGATTCTTCCAAACCTATGACTCCAGTATTTTGGACCTGCAGTGCTCTCCATTATATCTAGGTACTTTGCATCCCTTCGTAAATTAACAGCCATCAGATTATGAGATGAAACATCCTGCAAAATGTGCTATATTAAAAATGAGTAAATATCTTTACCTTTAGTAAAGAAAGAGCTTTAATATAAATATCATTTCATAAATATTCAGTCGCAAACAACTGAAGTCTTTTAGTGTGACAATGTGCCAGTGCTTCTATCTGACTCTATTACTTTAATGTTTAAGTATTTTTAACACTTTTACATTCCCTTTGCACATTGTTTGTATTTTGGTAATTTGTGGTACAGCAGTAGCGTTATTGCCTCACAGAAAGAGGTTCTCCTGTTCGATTCACGGCTGGAGTGCCTTTTGTGTGGAGTCTGCATGTCCTCCCCATGGTCGAGTAGCCTCCGAAAGACATGCGTGAACGGGTGTGCCTTCGCTGAAGGTTGGGCATTGGGCTGGCAACTCGGCACCATAAAAATCTACTGCCAATCACTAGTGGACCGGAGTTCCACTGTGGTGACCCCAATCCGGGAAAAGCTGAAAAGACAAACAACTGCAGCAGGTCAACAAGAGAACTAAATGTGATGAAAATGAAGTGCCTGAGATGGGTGGTAGGATGCTTACTGTGGGACAGATGAAGAAATGAGGACATCAGAGCAGAGGCCAAAGTACTGACAACTGCAGAGAAGGTCAAAGAGAACAGATTACGGTGGTACAGCCGCATGTGCAGAAAAGCAACAGACAATCTGTTGAAGAAGATTTGTGACAAGCAGGAAGAATGTAAGAGGAAATGAGGGCATCCAGCAAAAAGGTGGATGGATTATGTGAGATAAGACCTGCGACAGTCAGGCATGACTGTCAATGAAGGCAGGAGAGTGGCACTGAATTAAGAGAAATGGTGACAGATGACGACACCCTGACCCTATGTAGAAAAAATTGGAAAAAACAGGGTTGTTGTTGATGATGATGATGATGATGATGATGATGGGCCTTGGTCCCCTCTATTTACCTGAAATAATCTGTAGTAAACAAGTGAAGAAGGAGAAAAATGCAATAAAATGTCAATGGATTCTGTGAAACCAAACGGGGTGGTATATTTGGATTATACAATGACTGGCCATTAATATTCAAAAACAAGCTCGCTGATTGGCCACACATAAGCGTGGGAACACAAGTCCCATATGCAAGCGCAGTGCATCAGAAAAAGCCCCAGGATACCAGAAAAACACAGAAGGGCAGCACGGAGGCATTATAGAAAGACATTATTTAAGAAAAGTAAGCAATATTTTCTTAAATAATATCATTGTATAATAGCAATAACCAAATCCGTGGTTGTGGTATATTGAAATTTACCCACGGTTGTCTTCTGTGTGGAGACATGCGTGAATGGGCGTTTCTTCGTTGAAGGTTGTGCATCAGGGCTGGCAACTCGGCACATAAAAATCTACTGCCAATCATTAGCGGACCGGAGTTCCACTCTGGCGACCCCTAACCAGGAAAAGCCGAAAGACACAACAACAACACACGGTTGGCTTTATTTAATCACTTGGGCTTTGCCCTCATGATTAAACCACACAAACTGTGGGTAACTCTTCAATATGACACACTGACGTCATCAGTTAGTGCTTAAATAACATGTGCATGAGCAAGGATTGCCTTTCTAAAAGAAGGGAGGTATTACGCAGGGCTAATATTACAGAAAGATAGTTCTCGGGTAGGATAAATGTAGTAGGTCTTTGGCTGTCCAAAACTGAACATTTAACAGAGTCAGCATCTTATTTGACATCAAAGTATTTGTTTCAAAGTTCATTACATGCATGACATGACCTTAGTTCAGTTTCCACTAAGTTTTACACAGTGTTTAACAACTGGAAAAAAATAACATATTTGCCTGTTTCAGAATGCAATATCTTGGTCAGCATTTCTGCAATAAGTTGTCTGGCAAAGGCACTGAATGTTAAGCAGAACTGTTGTCACAACTATATTTCATTTATTTTAGCATATAAAACAACATGATGTTTTATTTTTAACTTTGCTATGTTAATAACTCCTGTCATGATCAGTCAGAAGAAGTGCTAACAAATTCAGCTGTCAGGTTCTTATCATACAAACTGCAGCAAGAATACAGAAGGCAAGAGAAAGCAAATTTTTTTTCCAGAAATAGGCACATTTACTCCGTTATTGTAAAAGTTGTGCCTGTTCCCTTGCATTTATAGCAGTTAGAACTGATTTGTCAGCAACAGAAATGAACGTTTTACTGCTAAAAAACACAATCAGAAAATGGACATTTCTTTACATCCTATATTATATGCAAATTAATTATATTCAGTATTCAGAAGTTCTGAATGAAACCACAAAAGCAAAATAATGTGAATTTAAGTACAGCTTTTTTTCCACCATAGACACACCTCTGCCACTAAGCAAATGTGTGATTGATTTCCATTCTCTCATTGTGTGACAATATAACTGCATCAGTTGTGTAAAAGTCCAGTGCTGCTCCCAAGTGCCTGCACTACTGTCCATATGTTTAGTTATGCCTGCTGAGAATGCACTGGTCTCCTTGTAGCAGCATTGCTGACAGACCTCACCAGGTGATAAACTGTACAATTCTCGAACTCCAGCCTCGGTGCCACCCTACCATTACCATGTATGTGTGATGCTCAGTAAATGCTTTTCACTACAATTCACAACTGTCATGTAAGTAGAAGAGATAAAAGACTAGCTATCCTAGCTGATCAGTATCACACATTCTGAAGGAATGTATAATCATCAACAGTGTCTGAAATCTCAAATAAATGTAAAAGGTATTACATTACCTCTGTGTTTCAGTATACGTTAGGTCATTCTTGAAATTGTTACTGTACTAATTTACAGAGTATGATGATCTGCCAACTGAGTTATTTACACAGGACATTGGACTCTTTTAATTGTGAGTTCAGAAGACCAAGAAATGTTAAGCAATTTCTAACATGCCTCCCAATACTGTTGAGAACATTCTCTGCAATCATTGCCCCCACCCCCCCATACTGTAGACCTGTTGGAGCTACACTGGCTCTGTGACAAAATAGGTGACCACTACACCATTTTTTTTCTTTTTTTTTTTTTGTGATTCAGAAGATTAGGATTTACATAACTTGGCTCCCATCCCACAAAAATGGTGAAACCCTGGAGGATACCTGGAGGATAGCTATATTAGCTACCCTAAGGGAAGAGTTAGCAAAGTCCATTGGGAAACAGGAGAGACACCTCATGCCACTGTTGTGTGAGTTAATTTAACTTTCACGTAACCTGGCTCTCCTTCTCCACAAATGGTACAACCCAAAGGTTGGTCATTTTAGTTACCCTGAAATACCAAGAGTATGGTTAACAAAATATTCTGGAAAACAGGAGAGCCAACTCAAGCCACTGCTACGTGAGTCAATTCACTTAACTTGGCTGTTCTATCTCACAAATGGTACAACCCCAGGTGATGGTTACAACCCCAGGTGATGGTTATACAAACAAAGTGTGGAGTTAACAAAATCCTTTAGGAAACAGATGAGCCAACTGATGTTACTGTGAGGGGAATCTTAATTGGCAAAATCTACTTTAAACATCCCAGAGGATGCACTATGGCATATCTTGTTCCCACCCTCCCAACCTTCCCAAAACCGAAGTTCTACTGTGTCAGGCCTGTAAAGCTCATAACACTACAGTGAAGACTACATGAATACTGAACAAAGTTTCTTGTAAATTATCAAACAACCAAACAAGTTTTTAAAGAGCATTATTGAAAAGCAAGAATGCAGCAATTGCCTACTAACCCAATTAATCCTTTTGTCTTGTTAAATGACAACATAAATAAAATAAATAAGCAGTTATGCACATACTGTTTAAACTCGTGCCATTGGTGACTGCACCTTGCTGCGCTATGCTCATCTCAGCTCTAAAGGAATATATTATTCCAGAATACCCATCAGATGCACCCCCTAAAACAACAAATTACTGTACATTGTGGATAACAGGAGGAAATAAATTACAACACACCAAGGATATTTTACATTTTCCACAGGATGGTGTGCAGGGCAATGGTAGATCCTCAATGGGGGGTATTGCTATGGACTGCAAGATGCTTACTTATGATTGGTGTAACTAGAATGGCAAGCACTAGTGATTTAGCTACTGCTATGTGCTTAATCAGTTAGTTTACAACAACATTTTATGTAGTGCACAGAGTGATAAGACTGTGCTCCAATACTGGGAAAAAAGATATAGAAGCATGAAACCCAATTGCAATAGTGCTTGTGGTGCTTAACAAAAATTTATAAGCACCTTTAAGTGCCGTTACGATTTGCCTGACACTAAGGACATTGCCGGCCTGCAAAGAACAGTAGCAGAAGGTAAAACAGATTTTAAAAGCTGTTAGAACTTCGCTCTCCTCTACTTATAAACAAAACATGAATCAGGATGAAGTGTCTTGTCATTCTTCAGAGAGACACAGTTTCTGCTTGCTGTCTCTTTGACAGTGCCAAAGGCTTTTACTGGCTTTCAAAGGCTTTTAAAACTGAAAACTGCTTGCATTCCTACACTTTTTTTCTGTCACTAGTAGTAGGTGGAGCACTTAAAGCTCCAAAAACTACAAAGAACTGTGATCACGTCTCTGATTATAACCAGCTGTGTTCTCAATACTGATAGTGACAGTCACTTTTTGAGCTTTGTTTTTGAGATCAATATCTTGGAACGATGTTTCAAACAAATTTGCTGGTTATGATCGGATATTCGATCACAACCCTCTATATTAAAGGCTGGCAATGAGGTTCTTAATGTAACAACACAGGTTGTTTATCATCTAGTTGTATAACTGAAACTGCTAATTTTGTTCCTGTATGATACAAGTCTAAAAGCTTGCCATTTGCGATATGTCATTCATCGATTTATATTTCAAATTAGCATTTATTTCACTCTTGACCTGCTTGTCATCCCAAACCATACCCAAACCTTTATGAACTCAGTGTGGGTGCGTAAAGTAACTTAACCTCATAATTTTCACAATTACAACAAACAGTTCATTTCATCAGCTCATGTTGACTGCTGACCCATCACCTCCCCAAAATACCCATTTTTTCTAAAAGAAGAGTTGGGGATAAGGAGGGGTAGCCCTTACAATTAGAATTAATCAAAAATCCAACAGAATCTGTCCGAATGTTATAATAAGTATGTCTGCTAAACAATACTATCTCTGTAACATTCTGTCAACTATCCAAATGCTCTGGTGAAGACAGATGTCTAACGTTAACACCCCACTGAAAGCAATAATAAACATTTTTTCTAGCCATGATATAAGTTACACTACAGCTGAAGAAAGACTGAGGCATGATTTCATCCTGATTATATGTTCATTTCCATTCAAGCACTACTAATTATAAATTTAATTTTAACCCCATTTCCCTACATTTGCAGCAGCCATATTTAACATGATTCAGCTTCAACGCTATAGCAGTTACCAGTTTGATTTCCCCCACAAGCTCCAGCACATGTCAGCTGCTATGCATGGTGAGGTACCTCAGTCATTTTAGCTAAAAAAAAAATCACAAATGAAGAGACAGCATTCTGTTCTTCAACTAATAATTATTCATTCATTCATTCATTCATTCATTCATTCATTCATTCATTCATTCTCCAATTACTTGCTTGGGGGTTCGGGTTGCCATAATGGTTAAGGTGTTTACCTCACAGACACAAAGTACAGGATTTTCCTTTCTCACCTTTGGAGGGGAAATTGACTAGGATTAAAATGGCCTGCAAAGGCAGCTACCTAGTGCTTACCTATGAACGTAAATTATTTCATGGCCACATGGGAGCCAAAGACTCACAGACTACTTACTGGGCATGTCAGATAAACTTAATCCTAGAAACAGCACCAGCTGATGAAAGATCTACTCTCGTGCATATGAGTATACCTGATAACCTCTTAGCACAATAAATTTGGACAAAGACTAAAATAATTGGGGAGGGGGGGCAAGGGATGAAAAATAGGGACCAATTTTAAATATTGCTCTTATAAACATAGAAAGTTGCTAGAACAAGATTTGTATTTGCATGCATTTACCAAGTATATGGAGTCTGAAGTTCTAATTTACGATTACATGTCATTATTTAGTGACTTCTCTTCTCAGTGATTTGCAAGAAAACCACAACTTTTATGTGGAACAGAACAAACATATTTGGCAAAGATCTGAAAATTCTGTGAAAATGTGGACAGTTGAGAGGTATTCATACAACAAACATATCTACAGGATATTTGAAGGGTAATCAATTCACCTGTGAAACACACATGAGATTTTCGAAGAAACTGAAGTACCCAACAAAGAAGGACACGCAGACTCCAAATATAAGCCACCCCAGCTGAGAACAAAACTGGATAAATCATAGCAGTGTCATACAAATACATTAAAATATAAAGTATATATTCAAATTAGTTGATGATGCATAGTTCACCACAGACCATTACATTTTAGCATGATTTGGATATCTAATGTTTGCTCATATGCCAACATATCTGACCACAGGGCAATTCTGGACTCTCATAGCTTAAATTTTTATTTAAATGGCAACATATTCTCATCAGTTATACTACCTAGAAAAAAAAGATAAAGAAATAAATATACAAATCAGGGAATGGAATATTAAAAGTTGGCAGACAGTGTCTGCAGGCTGCACAAGAAACAAACATTGAGGCTTGCCTGATTAACAAATTAATTAAAAACATCTTTGTTTATCTCTGAAGCAAAAGTCTCTGTCCCTTCTGAAACTCCACTTTTAGGAAGATTTAAGGAGGAGGAAGAGCAGGGAGACACCTTTCTTGAGCTGTCTTTAGTAGAAGGTGGCTTACACATCCTTGATTCTTTATGCCTGAGGACAGGAGCTTGATGGGCTCTTAAGACAAAGGGGCAATGACCAGTGGAGAAGTTGTTTACTTGTGATAGACCAAAAAAGTCTGGAGCTAGCATCAGGTTATATTCCCTGAAGGTGTGATTCTACAGCTATTTAAGCAAATCCCACCAAATGCCAAAAATGGCTCTAAAGTTCAATGCCCCCGGGATATCTTCAGGCCCACCAGCAATCTACTCTCACCAGTGGGGCATTAACTCAGCCTGTTCGATATAAGAGCGATCCCTCATCTCACGGTCAAATACTGAGCCTTAATTTGCTGAATCCAAGGCCATCTCCATGATAGCAATCTGGCCAGGTATATGCTTAAGACTAAAGTGTAGGGCTGAAGGTGCTCAAATCCTTTGACTGGCCTCCAAAGGTGGTTACTTAGGCACTTCCTCTCCTGCCACATTTCGCATTACCAGCCAATAACCAACACAACTTCAGTCTCCAACTAGTTAAAGCAGAGCTGTGCGCTGCAAAACAATAGAAAAGATTGCTTTACTGTTGTCTTGACCAAAACTGATATAGCTGATGCCTGGCCTTTTGCACCATTATGTCCACTGGCCCTTCACTCTGATTCACATAAGGGACACTACTGTGGATCCTTATGCTAGACGTTCACTAGAACCACCATCCTGTTAACATCAGCTGGGTACTGTATTACTCTTTCTTGTATTAGGCTTGTTAAAATATTGACATATGCAGAAAGTCATCACTCTGTGTTCCTCTCCCAGGTACACAGATAGAGTCCTAACAGGTGGTATAGTGATAGCGTAAACACACAAGAACACTTAACCTTTTTAGGCACCAAGCATGCAAGAATTTTGATAGCGAACATTAGGCTTGAGATATGAACTGTGAGAACAGCAGTAAAGAACTGGATAATGTGGGTTTAGATCCTCCATCCTAAAGCCATTAGATGATATCAAGGCATCTGCTGGTAGGAGGCACGTGCACTTCTGAGCAAAGGAGTTGCAAAATGCAAGAAACATATGGTCAGAAAAGGTCCTCAAAACAGAAAAAAAACCTCCTGAATTATCCATTGCAGAGACTCCATTGAAAAAAGGTACATTCATTCTTAAAGATATAAGAATAATGAGGTCACAAGGGAAAAGCTACTCGCAGTTGTAAGTTAAGGGTTATAGTACAAATTATCCTGAGTTCTAATCCAGCAAAGTTGATCCTGTGGTAGCAGTTGTAAGTTAAGGGTCATAGTACAGGTGAGCCTGGGTTCTAATCCAGCAAAGGCAAATCTTTCAATAACCTAACCACTGACAACTAGGGCAACTCTGGCTAAATACGGCTAGGCTTGCAAGGCTCTAGGGCTGTTAGCCTAGTAACCTCCTATGAACTTATGAACCTATAGGAAGACTCATAGGTAGATGGTCATGTTCGCTAATTAACCTGACCTATTTTCCTTAGTTATTAATTACCTAATCATCGACTGTAATACACTCATTGTGAAGATAACCAGCTGATATTAAACTCTGGACTAAGTGCATTCAAACAAAGCTGCAATTCAACATCAACAAAGTATTATATTCGTACATTAGTATTTTATACTTAGATGATACTAATAAGACAAAAACAATGCACTAAGAAATATCTAAAGATTAGCAAAATTGTCTTTACTGGGTATAAGTGATATCAGGTGTACACACTACTAGAATTCTAGAGTCCTCAATTTTAAATATTAAGGGACTGGGTTGGAGCAGCATCACACCTTTATAGACTATGCTGAAAAAAGCAGTCCAAAACTCTGAATTAGTACAACATTTTTTAAATCTACATCTTCCCATTATGGTACCATTATCTTCCCACAAAATTAAACATAGTCAAAAGAGAATCCAAACATGCAAAGGCCTGGCACTTTTATACGTTCCAGCTTTCATCATTGCCTGAACCTGATAAAAGCAAAGTGGTTACCCGTAAGTGACAGCACATCCCGTCTCCTTTGTTTCATGCCTCCCCAGGATACAGATGGACAATAAAACTTCTCCCTACATGCAGGCACACAACTCATGCTTGTGCTCACTTCCAAGGCTATCTTTTAGCCCGTTGCAGAATTAGCATTACCAAGAATTGCAACGATGCTCACCCATCAGAAAATAAATAAATAAGAATGTTTTAACTTAAGTATGCTTGTCAGACCTCCTAAAGGGAACGCTGCAGTAAAACTCACAATGGAGATTACTTCTTTGTAATCCAGTTATAGGAATTCCAAGTGCATGTATGAGGATTTCTCTAACCGCTACACAGTGCTTTCATGTATTTGTTGTATACTTCCAATTTTATACTTAAAAGTAGCATCATACATGTCAAGCAGAGCACCTCATTGGCCCTCTTCAAAATGAACCTTGATGATTGGATGGGAGATAGGAAATTCACCCCGGGGATCATGTCAGTCGCCCTGCTAGACAGGGGTACAGAGAAGTAAATATTGTGGGAAGAAATATCCATGGAATTCTTATGGCTAGGCTTGCATAGGCCCTAGGGCCGATAGCCTAGTACCAACCTATGAACCTATCAACCTAGCATGTACAAATTTATAAAATTAACATGGTTTAGATCTAAATTACTTGTACCTTTACTCCATTTTTTGCCCCAGCTTGTTGCTGAAGATATTCTTTGACCAGCTAAATCACCCAGTTAACAAACAAAAAAAGACAACAATAAGTAAAAGGGCACAAACCTCCCCCCACCCCTGAAAAGATATACCATTATAATGAATTTTGATAGAACAAAAATTAACTTAGCAGCCCTGAATGAAGTGAGGGAGATCCCTCCTCATTCTGATGTCAGAGGATTTACCCTTGCACACCCATACTTAATAGGTAAGCCCCCTCATCCTCATACCAGGGGATTTACCCCTTGTACCTCCTTACTTAATATAACATCTTCTGAGTTCACATATCCTTATGAGAAGTTTGTTAATTCTGAATAAAGTCTATCAGCCTTGTAGAACTTGACAAACCATATATACCCAAAAGAAAAAAAAAACACCGACAAAAAACTCGAAACCTTCAATATTCTCACAGCTGGTAGCTCTATAATGAGACCTCACAGCCACAGAAGAGTGGACGGTGAGTAAAATGTGTCCACTGGCAGAAGGTTTTCAAAGATCAAATGCTGTACTGTCTACTCATTTCTCTACAGTGTCTTACTCTATGGGGTCCTTTGCAGTGGCTGACTGGCAGGTAGAATATCATGCAGTAGTCACAAATCCCAAAAGGGCATGGAATGTAGGAGCAAGAAAGATGATCTAAAATAAGCCAAAATGTTAAATTATGAAGCAGCAAAGTGGCCAAAGAGCTCTTTGTATGACTTGGTGCTTATCAACAGTATTCAGCTAAGTCCAAGTAGCCTTGACATAGATGCTACCATGGAAATAGGGTCCTCTTCACAAATGCAAGACCCAAATACTGTGAGCACTGCAAATAAAAAAAAATATCTGATTTGAACATTTAAGCAGTCAGTTTCAAAACTCAGTGTTATATTTTTAAAGAATTTTTGCAGCAGGCAATACCTCTGCATTCCTGCACACCCACTAACTATATAGACTATAACAATGAGTAGAGGGGATACTTCAAAGTATAGCCAACTCAGAGTTGGTATGGATAGTTATATATCCCCCACATTTGCATTTCTCATCTAGTGGGAAGTATTATTATAATCCACTGGGCACGTTCTTAAATTGAGCACAAGATTCTGACGTTCTTCTACCACAATGGCACTTGACATCATTTGCAAATGGACTAAAAGCAAACTGGTGATAAACAATACAGATGACAATCCATATGGATAGGATCTGTTTGGCAGCTACATGATTGTCTTTATCTGGAGCAAAGGAGATGAAATTACTCATCTTCCTTGGCTCATGTGCCCACTAGAGTCAAAAGCACAACTGGCAGTAGGCATTTCAATTATGAAGGATATGTTTCTTCTTCTCAAGTCTACCCCGGGGAACACAGGAAAATGGATTCACTTATCAAGCTATAACTGATATCACTTTAGAAAGAAAACATTGGATTCTTCTGAAAAAAATCCAAGTCTTAAGAAAAACAGCTTAAACACAGATCTGCACGATAGACTTAAGGATGACCACGGACAAAGTATTCAGAGAGATTAACTTAATGCCTGCTGAATCAGCATGTTCAAAAGATAGATGGGTCAGCATTTCATCCACAAAATTCACACTGTGAAGAGTAGAAGCATTTTTCATAAAAAGGAGTGAAGGAAGAATCCTCTTGGGATTGTGAATGCTAAAGCCTCTCCTCCTCAAACCAATGGTGTATTAAAATGCCAGAAATGTGCAGCCTGACCATATAATACCTAATGCTCAGATTGACCATCTGCCTGAATACTGACACACACATGCTTGTAAATTCATCAATGAGATTGAAAAGGGATACTTTGCTGCCCAAATGAGAACAATTCTCAATTAGTGTTTATTTTATTTACCAAGGCAGAGCATTGATCCATATGGACCTTTTTATACTTAGTCTGGGAGTATTGTCTGTTTAAGCGACTTGCTCAGGGTCAATAGCAGGCAGATGGAGGCTGATGGAATCAGACCCTGGACTACAGGATGAAAATCATTAACAGCTCACAGCTTTAGTCTTATGTGCTAACTGCGAAACATGCATAAAACATATGGATTGCTTCCTGGCTGCTTCAGGACCTCCAAAAATCACTTCAGTTTGGCCTCAGGAAATAAAAAAGAAGTCAAGCTCTGAGATGGATTTAGTCATTCTGTCATGTGGGAGCACCCAATGTCTCTGAACTAGAATCTTTTTGGGATTCCAGAACTGAGGGCCTGATACCATGTCCTATCTGACCATCAATGAGTTACTAGCATGAGCTGTGGTCTTTCTGTTCCAAACTTCAGGAGCAGATAATGGGAAGAGAAAATGGGAGAAAGCACATAGAAGTATTCCCATCCAATCCAGAAAGAATGAATGTGCCTACCATCCATTCACCTTTTACTCTGCTGAAAGGAGCAGATACTGGGAAGAGCCAGAGAGAATCTGAAGGAGCAATAAATATAAGCTAAGCAATTATGTACATATTTACAAAATAACAAAAAGAAATGTTTTTTAGGTCATAAATAAAGTTGTGATACACATTAATTTTATGTAAATGTTATGGAGCCACATAACAATGGTGAGCAGTTGTTTGCAAGCTACCACAGTCCTGGAAGTAAGAGCATCTCAAAGCTTCATTAAGGTAATCTTTTAAATTAATTTGGAATGTAGGATGGTCAGATATTATTTGCGATAGCATTCTAGCTGGTGGGAGCAGCTCTGAAAAAGAACATTTGTGTTGCAGTTAGGTTGAAGGTAGGCCTGCCTAACAGTACGTTCTGGCTCCAGTGTAAACATTTACAGTCTTTTATGTCTGGAAGGTTTTTAACACAGCTCAGCCAAATGACAGCTTATTAAATAAAAGCATTTTTTCCAAGGTAAGTATATTCTACATGAATAAAACAACACCACATTGATAACTTCTCTTGAATATCTTAAATGTTGTAAATAATATAAAATAATGGAAATATTGCAAATATCTGGGGCATCCTAGAAGTTTTCTTGTGCTGAATTCTGCTTGGGCTGTGAATAATCAACTTAAATTGTATTGTCCAACATAGTAAATTCTGAATGGCTATTCCTAGGGGCACTTATATAGCAATGAGTGGTCAGGGCTATGACTGGAGACTGAGCTAGTCTGTGTGGGTTGAGTTGGAAGCATAATTATCCTTAGGCCTGGGTTAAGGACATCTCAGCTATTGCACCTAGTAACATTCAGGGATGATACTCGCACACTGTTATGGCAGGCTTACAGCTAAAAATGCAAGCCCCTCTCAAGTGGTTATAGTGGCTCTTGGGTACACTAAAAGTCAGCAATCAGTCCAATGGTCTGCTGACCATTAGGTTCCAAAGAACAGGGCATAGGGAAGAGTTTAGACTATGGCTACATAGTCCCTGCCTCTAACTGCAGTCTAGCATGCTGCAGTCATTAGGCTCTATAAGGACTGTGGCATGGGACAGTGTCCCAGAAATGGGCCACAGGCTGGACAGGAAATCATAAGTGGTGCCACTTCACTGGAAAACAACTCGAAGAGCACGTAGCAATTGGACTGCAAAAATATCCTGTCTATACCACTGAAGGAAGCAGCTTCCAACACATTCATCTAGTTAAACCTGCATTAAAGTATAACATGAAAGGTCTACCTTATTGTCTAAACAGCTTCACACTCTAGACACTTTATTTTTATTTATTTTCATTTGTTAACCAGGTACGTACACTAGTCCAAAGACTCTTTTCAGCAATGACCTGGGTCAAGGAGACAAGACATCATATGTAAACATATGTAACAAAAGAATGTCGTATGCTGGTTGGTAATAGAAACACACAGTATAAGTACAAGCAAACACAATAAAAATACATGTGACATTTGTTTACCGGGAAACTCCAACCAAGTATAAGCCCATTTTCTGCAGAGGCCTGGGGAGAAAAGCTCCACTGTACAGATTAAACAAAATTAAAAAAAAAAAAAAAAATCGAACAATGTTTGCAAATATTAAGACAATAACAAAGTAGTACAATTTGTGAATACAATAAAAGAAAATAAGCAAAATATAAGGCAAACAATAAAGATGACCATACATTATATACAATACAGAAGAGAGTTCCTAATATGCATGTTATATGCATACATATATTAATACTGTGTACATCTATAACAAGTTGATAATGTTAAGCCATCTGGGTTAGACATTTAGCATATTCAAGGACTTTACAACAGTATTTAACAGGGTTAATCATATCCCTTCAGTGATGCGCTAGCCTGTATATTACTGGTAGTGATATGAAACTGACAATGGAAAACTGGACATAAGGGACTGAGAGTAAAAAATAGTCAGATAGAGTTGTCGTGTCAGTATTTATCTGGGGCTTTGTTAACATTTACTGTCTACAGTGAGAAAAATAGTCAGATAGAGCTGTTGTGTCAGTATTTATCTGGAGTTTTGTTAACATTTACTGTCTACAGTGAAATGCTTTTTCAGATTAAGTTTAAAACTCTTGAGATAAAACTGTGTAAAGTCTTCTGGGAGTGCCAAGAAATACATAATAGTATCCTTCGGAAAGTCATCCATCCCCGGTAACTAACATATTGACAACACACCCCTTAGAGATGACCCAGTAGTCAGGGACTTAGGGACACACATAAATAGTAATCTAGCCTTCGACCATTACGTGTCTACAGTACTGAGGAAATCATTCTATGTTGGTCAACTTATAAACAAAGGTATGGCATCTAAGGCCAAGGAAGTCATTGTTCCACTGTATTCGGCATTCATCAGACCTATCACCGAGTACAATGCCCCCTTTGCTATGTATCTAACCAAGCATATCCAACAACTAGAAAGTCCAGAGAGGTTTCTCATTAAAGGAACACAGGGCATAGGTTCATAGATTAGTACTAGGCTAACTGCCCTTGTGAGCCATTTTAAGCCTAGCCAATTATCCCTTGTGAGACTCAAACCTTGCACCTTGTGTTTGTAAGGCAAACACCTTAACCATTAGGCCACCCTTCCCACCTCCCATACGTAATATGTCCTATGCAGACCACCTCAAGGCCCTATCCCTGTATTCTGTCTCCTACAGGCTTTTGAAGGAAGATCTATGCCTGGTATACAGGGCATTGTGAGACTCCACTCTGCTGGACCTTCTGTATATCCACAAAACAAACGGCACTAGAATTACCTGTTCTAAAGACTTAAACCTTGCCTGTCATATAAATAGGACCTGCTGGAGAGATAGGTATGTATCCCAGAGACTACCCATCTATGGAACGGGCTCCCCATCCATGTGAAGCAGAGTTCCTCCATAATCCTATTCATGTGCAACTTGGACAACTGGATGGGAAACCGAAAGAAATCCCTGGTTTGGCACCTATGTCTCTAATGGACACAGGTAACCTGTAAATGTTTCATCTTCCAAGCCCCTGTTTACACTTATCAAGGATATCAGAACTTGTCAGAGATTTGGGATGCATGGCTAGGCTTAAAAAGGCCCTTGTGGTCATTAGCCTAGAAAAGACCTATGAACCTATGGGAGTGAGTTCCAGCAAGCACTTTAGTGGTGATAAGTTTAAATTTAATAATTGCAAACCACCACTTTTTATGAGTGAGTGGGTAAATTCTTTGATGTGTAACAAATTTTTTATTGTTAGGCAGTATCTTTCACAAAGTAGTTTGAAGATGTCAGCAGGAAAGTGAAAAGTGAAGCTACTGGCAACCACCTCTCTTTTTTTTGGGGGGGGTGATACAGTGATGGTCATTAGGCCTGGCAAGATTTATGAACCCCAGCATTTTGTTTTCAGTTGATTGGATCAAACTGCTGTAAAAAGTACCCTGCCAGTACTGAAGTAATTTGCCCCTTTAAGAAATTTGAACTTCACTGACAGGAGACTGTTAGATGTCCCAAGAGCAAAGACTTTCATGGAATCCACCCTCTTGAGCTGTCTGTAATGTTCTGGTCAGGATTCTGCCTCAGATCCCTCTTACAAGTGGTACTAGGTGTAAATGCACTGCAGAATGAATATATGCATTGTATAACTTAATGAAAGGGTCCATGTTCAACAGCTAATATAATTGTATTAGACACTAACATGTTTCTTGCTTATGTTGTTTCCTATGGTGAAAAATGACACACTGGTTAAACGCTTAAGAAGTAAACATCTATAATTCTGCAAACCCAAGCTGTGCACCATTTCTTGATCAGATAATATGCAATGGCTTCAGTTGTCCACTGAACTCCCAAATGACTTACTTTGAGGTGTACTCTAACAGTATACAACTGAAGACAGAATCAAATCTTGATTTAAAGGACAGCAGACAAAAGCGATGACCATCTGCAAACTATACAGTACATGGAACCCACTTCTTTATCTTGGTCATTTTGACATATTTAATTAATAAAGTAGCTATTCAATGAAAACTGAAAATCATTACTTGGAAGCATATCTGCTTAAAATATTTTTCAAATATGTATCTTTTAATGATCTGCTTCAAAATGATTTTAACAGGAAAAATTATTTTGTTTTTAAAAAATATATATTTTCAGTTATATTTCACAACATGGACAGCTTAAAATTACAATGAAAATAAACAGTCAAATATATAACTTTTTATATAACCGCATAATATAAAGGTAGCAGGCCTCAGGTGAAATGTAGTATCTTCAGTGGTTAAGACAGCTTAAATAAAATTCTGTAGTCCGGTTCAATTCTCAGCTAGAGCGTCTTCTGAGTGGAGACATGCGTGAATGGGCGTATCTTCGTTGAAGGTTGTGCGTCAGGGCTGGTAACTCGGCACGTAAAAAATCAACTACCAATCATTAGCGGACCGGAGTTCCACTGTGGTGACCCCTAACCCAGAAAAGCCAAAAGACACAACAACAACCACACTGGAGTTCCATTCTGTTCTATTCTATTCTATTCTATTCTGTTTTAATGGCTGAGCATGAAAATGGCCCACCATGATCAGTCTTCAACCCCAATTAACAAAGAATAAATAAAAAATAAAACAGATAATTAAGTTTTATAGTTAGGAACAAGACTGCATGCTCTTAAAAGCATGCTGCATCAGAGAACATTGTGATGAATAATGCCGTTGAATAAAAGCAAACGATCTGCTTCGCTATTCACCAGTGGGTATATTAAGAAAGAAGAGGACATAATTAATGGCCAGATATTCAGAATTTTTAAATGTTCAGTTTTACACAGCTGCACAGAAAGGAACATTTTTTTCAGTTTACAATAGTTAGGTCAAGGTATGGTAGTCCTGAAGGAAAATTAGAGCATAAGCGGAAGGCACAGTTTCATCAGAATGATAGATAAGGTCAATGTGCACTTAAGATCAATGTACAGACCTAAGGAACTGTGACTAAAAATAAGATGCAAGTACACTGACTTCATGTAAGACATATATGTAAATATTTCCTACGTATACTTATGTTTAATTAAAGGATGCAAAGGCTGAACTGTATCGCAGCAAGCAATGGATATAAAGCAAGAGCAAGCCATTGATGGGAGATCTGTGCAATGCAGGGCACAAAGAGACACCTCTATACAGCTGGGTCAATTTAGTGTCACCTTTTTAGCATGCTTCGGGAGTGCGTGAGGAAACTAGTGATAAAAAGCATGCAAATGTGGGGAAGACATGCAAACTCCAGAAAGAAGACACTATGGCGGGAAATCAAACTAGGTGCCCCAGAACTAATATGTATGTGTGTGTGTGTGTGTGTGTGTGTGTGTGTGTGTGTGTGTGTGTGTGTGTGTGTGTGTGTGTATAAAATGCATGTGTCTGTATGTGTATATATCTATTTAATCATTTATATATATATACACATATATATATATATATATATATATATATATATATATATATATATATATATATATGAGTCTACTTTGAAATCCTGATGCCCATATAACCAACACTGATTTATGCAAGACGAAAATAGAAAAAGATGAAATACCCGAACGACAAAATTTTCCCAGGGTAAGTAAACACTTGCCCAACTTGCCCTTTTCTCCACTGTACTGCAATTCTGGACTTGGTATGTATAAGCTAGGGGGGGTGTGGGGGTGAAGCCCCCCACCTAGGTGGGTTTTACTTACCTCGGTGTGTGTTTTGTTTATGTTTGGGCAAGTGTTTACTTACCCTGGGAAGATTTCACTGTTTGGGTATTTCATCTTTTTCTATATTCATCTCACATAAATGAATGTCGCTGATATGGGCATCGAGATTTCAAAGTAGATCCATGGTAAGTGACCAAAAAGCACTTTCCTCAAAGTCTGTCTTTTCAAGGCACATATATCAAAAGCCAGAGTTTCTAAACAAAGTTAAAAACCTGAACATGTGTTTTTTTACTGGAAGTCAGACCTCCATTTATAAATGTTTTATACCTCTAAATGAGTTAAGAGTTATTGTGGGAGCTCAGCATTACTAACAAAGTGCCATCACTCATGGCTTCTTGCCAAGAACAGGGAAAAATGTGAACGAAAAGGACTACTAACAGAAAGAAAGGCAAAAAAACGAAGATGTAGAATGGAAATATGGTCCAGTTTGACGAGCATTTGTGCATCTATACTCCAGAAGAAGATGCCAAGGATTCCCTACAGGTGATCCAGCAGGAGCTTCAGCACATGAATTGAAAATTAGAAGCAGGGATGAAACTAAAGTAGAATGCAGGAGGCATTTACTATTAGCGCAGGCTATTAGGGGCTCACAATCTGCAGTTTCCTGGGGAGCACAAGTGGAGTATGAGCCTTCAAATAAGAAACTCTGTATGATATCACTGCTTAAACTGCATTTCTTGGGCTCAGAACAGACTTCAACTTTGGGAAGACCTGAAGTCAACATTATGAAGACTTTTTATTTATTAATTCATGTATTTATTCATTCATTCTTCTATTTGGTTCTCATCTTTGGATTGAAGGCAGGTGCCAGTCTGGGGGACTGCCCAGGGCACTAGATGACCTAGCTATGGTTCTGAATAAAAGACTACATGGATTTGAATAATAAACAACTTCAGGAAGTGGCCTCAATATTAAATGAGCTTGTCAAATGAGAACACTGAGCTCAAGCCACAAAAACAAGGCCTCCAAAGAAAGACTGGCCTGTACAGAAGAGCTGCTTATTAATCAGAAGCGCTGACACAAAAAAACTGAGATCAAGTGTGTCTCTGAAACATTAGAAGGGGGATTGTTTAAAATAAACATTAGAAGGGGGAACTGTTTAACGTACATGAGAAGACAGCTAAATGGGCAGTGCTGGCAGAAGATAAAATAAAAGCTGAAAGGGTGTAAATTACTCCCATGCAGAATGGACAGAATAAGCACTAGGTACCCCACTTGGTTGCAGTTCACTTGGAGTCATGCCTTGAAAGAAAAATAAAATCTTTCAGTGCTGTGGAGACCTGGAAACATCTGTTTTGTGGTGAGATGGGAGTATGTGTTAAACAGGACCACTCTCCTGTAGCACATAAGAAAACAAAGTTTTTATATATTCTATTAATTTGCTAAAAAGGTAGGTAGGTTGATCTGCACACACACACACACACACACACACACACACACACACACACACACACACACACACACACACACACACACACACACACACAGAATAATAACGGAAATTACATAAGCAAATAGTCTAGTAATTGTAAATGTGCAATATTTTTACATAAAACAACCCGAAATACAAAAATGAACATATTCCTTGTAGAACTTAAATATAACACATTATTAATTGTGATGTAGTGCAATGAGGAATCTTGTAGATTCTTACAGGTACAAAGTTGACAGTTTGATACTCCAAGGATATTTTGGTGTGCATATTACGTGATCTTTCATTGCTTTGCATAGCATTTCTCGATTAATAATACATACAGAAACAGAAAAAAAATGATGCTACAATTAAATATGAGTCTGTCTGGGGCTGAACCACCATTTCTTAATGCAGTACACTGAAATATTAAGAATGCATTTCCCACCCACCCCCACAACCCCTGCCCATGAAGTCAAATCCTTTCAAGAAGCTGAGGAAGCAATACGAGTGGTGTACAGCTACAACAGGCCATTGTACCCAGGTGGAACCAAAGATTTAAAACATTATCATACAGATGATACCTGAGATAAACAGCAGGTCCCTGGCTCCGGGATTTAGACTGTACTGGAACTGTTTCATTGATTCAAGCGGGAAGTAATATTAAGAGAAAAATAACTACTGACAATAGAAAACAGAAGGGCAGTGATTTCTGCTTATGTACTGTCAAACCACACATCTGATGGTAAGAGGCTATGACTAAGTGATGTGTTAGGGGGAGAGAGCTGTGCAATGACTTACAGACTTGATTTGGACTTAATCTTTATGACTTATTTAACTTTACCAGCAAACTTTTTAATGCAAAAGATATAACAAACAAAGGTTGTCTTCTTTGAGGTGTGAGTCAAATGCTGGCTTGATCTTGTTTAATCTAAAAGAAATGTATGTGCTTGTGGGAGGCAGGCAAACATGCAGTCTGTGAGACCTGGTTTGGGGAACTTTGCTGTTCATTGCAAACATAGGTTTCAACTGTGGTTTACTGTTAAAATTATTAATCTCCCTTTTCCTTTTGTTGGGGTTAATGAGATATGATTACTGAAATGTGGTGATGTACAGAAAGTGTTACATTCTACTGCCTCTAGAGCTACACACCTAGAGTGAACTGAAGGTTGGGAATTTTAACAACTGCTACCATGAGAGCCAAAAGCATAGCAAAGTGTTGGGGGAATGATGGGCTAATCCCAACCCCTTTTTAATGCATGCCAGCATTGTATTTGCAGTCAAACCTGAGCAAAGGAGCTCTCACTGTGTGGTCTAAGCTGTAGCAAGGGTTTGCTACATTGCAAACAGTTTGTTATGGTTTAAAACATTTGAACTTTTTAACTAAATTCCAAGCACTGCTGTGCTTCATGCAGAATGTAAATTGTAACAAATGCTTAATTAAAAAAAAAAAAAAGATTTTTTTTAAACTAACATGCCAGGAAGGAGTAGGGTTGGGGACAGCATGCAGGAATGGAACCTGATTGGCTCTTGGGTCTGGAGGGAGGGACATACATAATGCCACATGACTGGTATACCAGTAGAAGAAGTGGATATTTTTGATTTTTTATTGCTCTTCACTTGAAGAGCTGTGGGGTGGGTTTGGGGGTAGTGTAGACTGCAGGAAGCTCTTCCTGGAGGTTTGTTTGCAGAAGTCCTTTTTTGTTTTTGTTTTTCATTCAAATAGCTGAAGGGGTGGGGCCCAACTTCATGGGACTGGCGCAAGGCGTTATCCGAACCTTCTATGCCTGTTGAGAGGTATATACCTAGAGTAAAGAAAGAGGTGGAAATTTTAATGATTGCTATGTGTTTGTTTATTTCTAGCTACCTAAGCTACTATCCTTTGAAATATGGATACATTCCGAAGCAACTTATAAGAAATATATCCAAGCATTGCTAGGGAAACACAGTTGCTAGAAATGTGTTATCTAGAGATGGGAGCACATATTACTAAGCATAGTTGTTTGAAATTAGCAATCACAGTATTCCTGGAAATGTGATGATAATGAGAGGCTTACTTAATTACCCAAAGTAGATGAACGAATATAAATGTTAGATGAAGGCATGTTACTCACCATGCTAGACTTAACAAAAGTCATTGGCATATCAATCTAACCAAAAGGCTAGAGAAAAGACCACTTCTTCTACTCTAGATGGCACATTTCAGTAAAAAACAAATGTTACTGTTTGAGTTAGAAGGCCCCAGTTGCATTTCAAAGAATGACTGATAGAATTTCTAAAATACATATGGAATATGCTGCTGCTTAATTAGGAGATCTGATTACCTTCAGCAAGGACTGGGAGTCCCACATGCCTGAGGTGCCGGGCAGGTCTGGATTGAATCCAAGCAGCAGGCTTAATGAACAATCTTTCCAATGTAAAGGTAGCATGGAGGAAAGTAGTTATCAATGATAGCTCACTGCCCGTGACCAGATAAAAGCTTAACTGGGAAAGGCAGAGACTACTAGAAACTGGTCAAAGTCCACACACAAAGAAGCAAGTATAGCTTTTTAGGGCTAACTGTCTTAGAAGATTGACTGATTGATTGATTTATTTATTGATTGATTGATTTCATCATCACATCATGCATTAACCAGGTAAGTGAACTGGTTCAAAAACTTCTTTCAGCCATGACCTGGGCTAAGTAGGCATAAATAATGTCTTATTGAAACATATAATGCAGATGCAATAAATATCATGGAACGCAGCACAGAAAGTATAACTAAAAGTAAGACACAATGAAAAGATACCATCAAAAGTATTACAAAAAAAAAAACTGAAGACCACTATCAGGTCTGCTAAAGGAATCCATGGACTGTGTGTAACAACTGAAGCCAAATGTAATTACAGATATTTCTTTAGCTGTGCTGGAAAACCAAAAAAATAATATCCAACGTTGCACTGTACATATTCATAATGATGCCTTCTATTCTGACCTGAAAAATATTAAGATCTTTGCAAACAAATTCAGTACCAACTTCGCCATCAGTGCATCTATTAAAAGCTCTGAAATATCCGAATCCCTTACTCTCCAAGATATCTCTAAAGATCGTCTTCTTTCGGCTTTTTCCCAGTTAGGGGTCGCCATAGCGGTCTACCTATCCGCTCATGACTGGCAGTGGAGTTTTACAGTGTCAAGTTGCCAGCCCTGCACCGAACCTTCCACAGAAGGCGCACACACATACTCTCCAAGATATCTCTAAAGATCTTCTTTCGGCTTTTTCCCAGTTAGGGGTCGCCATAGCGGTCTACCTATCCACTCATGACTGGCAGTGGAGTTTTACAGTGTCAAGTTGCCAGCCCTGCACCCAACCTTCCACAGAAGGCACACACACATGCGCACTCACACCTAGGGCCAATTTAGAGTGTCCAATCCACCTACAGCATGTCTTTGGGATGTGGGAGGAAACCGGAGCACCCGGAGGAAACCCACGCGACCACAGGGAGGACATGCAGACTCCACACAGAAGGCACCCCAGCCGAGGATCGAACCAGTGAACCTCTTGCTGTGAGGTAGCAGTGCTAACTGCTGCACCACCGTGGCCGCCCCAAGATATATCTAAAGATAATTTTCTAAAAGTGCTGTCCAAGACCAAAAGTACTTCCTCCACTGGACTTGACTATATATCTGATTGCTTAATTAACTGTATTAAATATAATCTTGCAGACTCAGTCCATAAAATAAATGGAAAAAAGCACCAAAGGATACAAATAAACTACAGAAAGAACAAGCCCTTGGACTCAAGGCTGGAAGAAACTAGGGCTCCAACACTAAAAAACAAACCACAATGGACCACAATTCAAAAAATGCTTAATGCAAATTTAGCTTTTAGTTTTTTCTCCCTGATAAGTAGCACAATACAGTGGTGATGACCCTGCATAAGGGTCGCCTTACAACTGACAGGTAATTACAGACCTTACAGCCTTACAAGCTTCATCTGCAAGGCCATGGAATGTGTTCTAACTGACCTTATAAATTGCGATATTCAGAATCTTATTAGATTTTACACTCAGCAGTTTAGCTTTGTGTGAGGTAGATCCTATACTTAATCTAGTAAACTTTAAAATTTCTTTCTTAAAGAAAACCTTGCATACAATGCTACTTGGCATGACAATCAATGACAACCTTAAAGTGATTTACATATCTACAACAGTATCAAGCAAACCCACCAAAACTAGGTACCCTTCATTCCTTACAAACTGTGCTAAGGTAACCTAGCAACCACTTATCTCTTACCTTCTCTCCTATATGAAGCACGTTCCATGACCAGCATGAACAATTCTACAACAAAATCGCCAAGGGTACCAGATGACCAGCCACTGTCATAGCCGGTTTTAGGCACCAGTGAACCCTGCGGTCGCTGGGGGCCCCCTGGTCCTGGGAGTGCTCCCAACCACAGCAAGTTATGTTATCTTGATATTTTGTAACATGTCTGTCAAACCAACAAAAGCTAGTACAGCAATCTTGTATACTTAATAAAGCAGGAAAGTAATAGTAACTCGTATTTATCTCCTTCAAAATTCAAAGATCTTTAGTTATAGTAACAATATTTTGTCAGGTAACAAACTTTACAATTTCATTAAATATTTTACCAATGACATAACGCCCCAGTCTAGTTAAGCCCTGTTGGTGGACATCCTCTTCACTAAAATTGACAACATAGCCAGTTTTAGGTACCTGCAATAACTGTGGCTGGAGGGGGCCCCTTAATCATCAATGACTGTGTGGGGGCCCCACAAAAACTGCTGTTGGTTGGGGAAAAATGAGGAGAAAAAATGTATTAAGTTTTGATTATAAACCTGAACAGGACTGTGATATGACCCTGTTAGGACAAAGCTGTAATGAACATAAGCAAAGTAAGCAGTGCAGAGATCAGCAGCCCAGGGTGACCAATCTCATTGCAAATTGTGGAGTTTAAGAAGAGCTGATGCTTCTAATCTTCAGGGATGGTTTCTCTTTCAAGGTTTTTATACATACTGGCAGAACAACTGATACTGTAATTCTCAACATCTTTGCTGAAGAATTCTGTTCAGTGATAAAAATAATAGCGTAATAAAGTCTCAAAATGAGGAACACATTTTATATATTACTCTAATTCATTTAAAAAGTTACTATAATAACACATTTTGCATCAACATGCATTTTTAGACAATAAGTATAAAAATCTGATGAGTGGATTTATTGTGACAGAGCAAAATTATGAGACAAAATCTGGAATATCTGTGAAATCAGGGATAGTGATAGGTATTAATTTACTCCTCACTGAGGTAAATAAAAGTGACGTATCCCTGTTGCTGTTTGATGACTGCTAAAAGCAGTCACTGATCTTGTGTAGTAGTACAAGTGTTGTACAATGTACTTGCTGAAATAAGTACAAAATTAGCATTGTTGTGGTGTGTGTGCGTGTGTGTGTGTGTGTGTGTGTGTGTGTGTGTGTGTGTGTGTGTGTGTGTGTGTGTGTGTGTGTGTGTGTGTGTGTGTGTGTGTGTGCGTGTGTGTGTGTGTGTGTGTGTGTGTGTGTAAAAAATATCACAGATTTTTATCAATGCACATATCCAATAATGCCGGAACGCACACATTATTCTTCAGGGTATCAATAAAAATGTAACTAACAAGTGATTATGTTTCAAAAGTAAGGCATAAAATATATCACAGAGGATTCAGACACTTAGATCTTCTAGGAATCAGGTGGCCCCCACTCCTTAAACTGTATAAATGGATACAGGAGGCTCCCTTAATCATCCTTGACTGTGGGGACCCCAAAAAAGCTGTTTTTGGTTGAGGAAAAATGACGAGAAAAAACTGCTTTCATTTTCAGATTGCACTCTTTAGCCTGAATGGAGTTATATGATATGACCCTGTTAGGATAAAACTGATAATAGCCTCTGTCCTCAACCACAGACATTCTAAACCATCCCTGCTCAGATGCTTGTGTACAGAAGTTTATTGTAGGTTATGAGGGTGCTGGGGGTTGTGTACAGACATTTACCGTAGGTTATGAGGGTACTGGGGATTGTGTAGTTATCATTTCCTTAACTTTTCTAACAGACCTCAGAGGTATACAAAGAAAGTTACTTTAGCTCCTGTAGGGGCAGTGTACTGCCTGGTAGCAGCAAAGTGGAATACATTATTGCAGTCATTATTTATTTTCACTTTCCTCACAATCAAACATCAGGCACATATACAGCTGGTTGCCTTTGGGGGTTAGGATCAAAGAGTAAGTAGGCATGCTATGTATATGTATTTCAGAAGTCACTTGAAATACATGACTGTGGCCATTTGAATATCTGCTTTCATTCCAGTCTAACACCAGAGGGTTGCATAGGCAGTGACTGTCTTTTTGGGAGGATTAGGGAGGCATGCAGTATTCCCGTACATGTTCTGTGTATCCTCACAACAACTGACTTGTTAATTTATTTTGAGCTACTATTTTTGTCAGCTTTGAATTTTAAGCCTTGGATACAACTTGTCTTCATTGAAAGAAAAAAATAAGACTGAAATTCTTTTTTCTTACTCACGATTTTTGTTTAGGCCACTTTGGGATTAAAAGGTTGGGAAATGCTCTAGCTTCTCGGGACACCGGCTTAATTGAGTTATTTCCTAAATGGTTATTACTGTGCTGTCTTGGTCAAGAAAGTATATTGAAAAGATGGAAGAAAAACTAAAGCTGGACAGCAACATTGAATTTCTTTCCTTAATCACGATTTCTGTTAAAGCCATCATTGGGTAAAAAAAAAAAATAAACTTAAAAAGCACTTTAGAGCATATATAAAGTTATGGGTTCTTGAAAAAGCTGAAGAAAAAAGGTAAAATGTGAGAAATGGAAGAAAAAAAGTATTGTGCATAAGTGGGAAGCCCAACATGGGGGAAACTCTGGAGGGTGTTTTTTTTTTTTTTTTATTTTGGCGGGGGCTGAAGCAGTAAACAGTGCCTAGGGTTCCATTGCACATTAGCTCTCCCCTGTACATAGAGTTGTTGTAATGTATCCTTGTTACACCTAAATGCCAGTAACTGTATAATGTCCCTTTGTGAGATGGGCCAACACAGTGTGGTATGTATGCCTGTTGTAATAAGATCATTGTAGCTACAGGTCAGTCTGTGTGTACTACTCCTAAAAGCCTGCAGCATGAACTAAAAAGATGGATAGAAATGGTGGCAGTGACAGAGTGATACTTAGACTGAAAGTGCCCAGGGGGCCCCCAACTTGACATTTGCTGGGGGCCCCCAAAATGCTTGCACCGGCCCTGCCACTGTTTAGCAGTAGAAACGCTTAACTACCTTGAAGGTTTTCACCACCTGCCTTTTACCCATCTCACCTTAACCCATAAAATCATCCATACCTCATTTGCCTGCCAAACAATTAGCCCCCACTCCAATACTTTTTTCAAAATTATTCACTTTAGTCAAATAATAAACAGCTGCTTACCATCGACAAACCACAAAGGGCTGCTGGGGTCAGTCTCAATTCCAATAATGTAGCCACAGCTTGGAATAAAATCCCTGTAACAATCAGGTCTATCTCACACCTTCATCTTTTTAAACCATTACTAAAAGACTTCCTCTCTGCTTCCTGGCTTTATCCCTGTTCAACATCTGTGATGTAGCTCTCTAACACCCTTCATCACCTTTCTTATTCCTCCCTTTAAAGCACTAAATTACTTAAGCTGCTTAACACCTTCTAATACCTCACTTTATTGTACTTCTTAAAGTACTATACCTACTTCTAATTAGCACAACCAAATTACTATTCTATCACTACTTCTCTATTAACATTTAAATTTGCTTATCTAGTCTAATACCTCACTCCAATGTATTTCTTAAATTACTCCTACCTATCTCATACTATAGTCTTCTAAATGTAAATTCCCAATACAATGCTTCTATATTAATGCTTGGAAATATCAATACAAATTGTATTATGCTGTGTATTGACTGAAGCTGCATTATAAAACTTATTTAAATACTGATTTCATTAAACATGATATGTTGGGGTTTCTCTCTCCAGGGCTATGCTGAAAAAGGACATCTGTGCCCATTCAAACTTTTCTGGTAAACAAATGTAGGTAAATAAATAAATAAATAAACAGTAAACTTCTTTGGAAGGGTTACGGAGGCTGTAGAAGGTGGCCATTCAGTGCATGTGGTTACAGAGGCTGTAGATGGTGGCCATGCAGTGCATGTGGTTAGAGAGGCTATAGATGGTGGCCATGCAGTGCATGTGGTTACAGAGGCTGTAGATGGTGGATATGCAGTGCATGTGGTTAGAGAGGCTGTAGATGATGGCCATGCAATGCATGTGGTTACAGAGGCTGAAGATGGTGGCCATGCAGTGCATGTGGTTACAGAGGCTGAAGATGGTGGCCATGCAGTGCATGTGGTTACAGAGGCTGTAGATTGTGACCATGCAATGCATGTGGTTAAAGAGGCTTAAGATGGTGGCCATGCAGTGCATGTGGCATATCTTGACTTGGCCAACACCTTCGGCACCAATCCCCATGCATCATACAGAAGTTAAATGCTTAAAAATCAACCATATGTGGTAAGATGGATAGCAAACTGTCTGATAGACAGAAGCCACAGAGAGCATGTCATTGGTACTTATCAGAAAGTAAGAAAGTGACCAGTTGAATCCATCTGCATTTTGTGCTGGGACCTCTCTATTTTGATATTTACTTGTCAGATCTCCAAGCATAGAGCCAAGAGCCCTGGCTAAGAAATCTGCAGGGGTTTTGTTTATATCACTGTATTACAACCAAAACCCCCAGAATAAACTCTCCCTAGTAAAAATCTCTTGATACATTAAAAATGGGTTCAAACTAAACCCTAAAAATTATACTATAATCACTTTTGGTAGACAACCCTCCACTCATCACACCTGGGGACAGCACGCCAATACAAAATGAAAATGCAGTCAGGAACAAAGGTACTTGGGTTACTAGCTCCCTGTGTTTTGACAATCATATGACAATGGTTGTCAGAAAAAATTGCCAGTGGAATATCAAGGTCTAAAGAGGTCATCACTTCCTTATACTCACCACTGATCAGGCTAGTTATTGAGTACTGCACCCTGTTTAGGATGTTTCTAACTAGACATGTCAAACATTTAGAAACACCCAAATATTTCTAACCAAGAAGATCACAGACCTAAAGTCTCTAAGCTACCAAGAGATGTTGGAAGTCTTATCCATTAATTCAGTGTTGTATACACTTTTGAAGGGGAATCTCTGTCTTACTTAACACACCATTAGAGACTAGATTGTCGTGGGCCTCCTTTATTATCGCAAATTTTATATCTCCAACAATACTAGAATTAAGGGACCTATAAATAAAACATGGTGAAGGAATAGCACCTGCCAAACCTCTGGAATAAGCTTCCCTTGCTATGTTAACCAATACCTTCCTTTTACCATAACATAGTTGACTGGATGGGATTGATTGGTATGGCCCTCCTGCAGAAAGGAGATGCAGCTTGAGGGAGGATACTAGGAAGGCATGAATTATCATCAGTCACTTATACTCAGCATTCATCAGACCAGTGGCTCTGGCTCAAGACAGGCCTTTGGTACTAGAAGAGCAGAAGGCTATGGGTTCTATTCCCACTCCATATGACTGGATGAATTTTTCAAATTATTGACACTGTAGTGCTACCTTTATGAATGTGCTGTCCTTCACTGAGACATTAAAGTGACGTCTCATTTGCCTGAGCAGATGGTAGTTCAAGTGAATGTAACACTATTAGCAACTTTGTGCTGTACCTCCTTAACTTTCCCATGACACTTATCAGAAGATGAGCAGAACAAGTTCCCCAGAGCCCTGGCCAAATTTTGCCTAGTAGTACAAATGCCGCCTTGAGTCTCCCCCCTAGTATAATGAGACTAACCTGGTCAACAAAGAATAACTAAATAAATATATAAATATATAAAATATGACTCAGTGGCCTTGGCATATCTATGAATCTTAAATTGTGTCAAATCATGCATACATCTGATTTAATCTGGAATGTTGTTACATCATACTAAAGCTAACTTTGATCAGGCTCTTTCACCACTAAGATAACTTAGAGGAAGGCCTAGATAACAAAAGTGCCTCTGAGATTTAATGAGAATATGTTTGATCTTTTTCATAAAGTTTATTTTTCAGAAGAGGCTATATCTGTCATGCAATAATTTGAATGAAAGAATTTTTAAAATATAACAGCACACAAAGTTCTCCTCACCAGAGGTCCAGTTATTAGACCACAGAAATCCAAATAAAAAAAGCACTGGACCACCGGGCTGGTAGATAAAATTATAGCTTCTTTAATAAAACAGCAGAAGCAGGTAAGCACTTTCAGGTAAAACCCTTCATCAGACAATTAACAAAGCATCAAGATCAGCATTTAAAAAACAGCAGCAACCAATAGAATCTCAATAATAAACTCTCCGCCTCTTCAGGGCAGGATCGAAAGGTACAACACCATTGTTCTGACTTCTCATGGTGACTATTACTTGTGCTTCATCTAATGTTTATAATTTATCTCACGTCAGGTTAAGTGAGGAGCAATTACAGATTTAAATAAGAGTCTAACTTTTGTTCGCAGTGTGGGTTCAAACTTTAGTGAGGTTATGCTAGACCTACATTTATTTGGTAGGGGATTGCTGTTAAAGCAAATGTTTGGTACTACTGATAATGTAATTGGTAACAACATATTAAGACAACCTAGTGCTTTTATTCCACAGTACAATTCAACAGTTGCCACTTTTTTAAGAACTTGTGAGGAAGAAATGTTGATGCATTTAACATCTAAAGAGGGGCATGTTTATCATAATTTAATAAGACATAGAGATGCTTTGAAGTCATTAATGCAGGATGATAGTATTACAATTCATAGGTTCATAGGTTCATAGGTTGGTACTAGGCTATCAGCCCTAGGGCCTATACAAGCCTAGCCATAACAATTCCCTGGCTATTTCTTCCCACACTATTTACTTCCCTGGACCCCTGTCTAGCAGGGCGACTGACGTGATCCCCGGGGTGAATTTCCTTTCTCTCATCCAATCGTCAAGGTTCCTTTTGAAGAGGGCCAAAGAGGCACTCTGCTTGACATGTATGAGCAGTCTATTCCAGAGTCTGGGGAGTCTCTGGGTCAGGAACCTATCCCTCAAGCATGTTTTGTTTATTGTGTTGACAAGGTTTAGATCCCTGGAGCGTGTGGCTCTGAAGGATTGGGATTTTTTAAAATATAGCATGTCCAACAGCTCTGGATTTGACATGGCCTTATATGTTAAGCAGAGATTGCCTATGAGTAGACGATATGTGACAGAGTATAGCTGGAGTTTTTTAAGACTTTTAGTATAGGGCATCTGCTTTAGGCCTGTGATTCTTTTAGTGAGGTATTTCTGCAGCCTTTTCAGTTGTTGCAGATGTCTTGAGAGGTACATACCAAATGGGGTATTGTATTCTATAATGGGTCTAATGAGGGATGAGTACAGTGGGACAATGACCTATTTTTTTCTGGATGAAAATCCCTTAGTGATGAGGTGTGCCACATAGAAGGATTTCCTGACTGTTGTGGCGATGTGGTTATTGAAGGTGAGACCACTGTCCACCTGTGTCCCTAAGTCTCTTATCACACTTTCCTGCCATTAAAGAGGGAGCAGTTGTGGTGTTGGACCAGCAATTTTACCATGATAATGTCACAGGCATGCTAAATGACCATTTGACCTATAGAAAACTCTCTTTCCTAGAAGTCACCATTTTGGTATGTAATGTGAAACATGAGTTAACTATGCACAAACTGAATGGTTTCATCAATGAGGATGTATAAAAATTTGTGTCAATAGATCATCCAGTGGTACCTGTGTTTAAGGCACTACCTGAGATACACAAGTACCCCACAAGTCCACTCTTTAGTCCCATAGTGTCAGGCAGAGAATGGGTGACGGAGAATGCTTCAGTCTGGGTAGAATCGAAATTAAAGTCAGTCATAGCCTCCGTACCCAGGATTTTGAAGGATACTGCCCATTTTTTTATTTTCCTTGCATGCCTACACTCAGACTGAGACCAACAATGGCAACTATCTTTTTGTCACTTTAGATATAAATAATTTATTTACTATGATCTCTGAAGAATATGGCTTAGTTGCCATAGAATCCTTGTTAAATTGTAATGGAGTATCAGATGATACTACCAGGATGACTGTAGGTGTTCTGCTTCAGCTTATACTGCAGAATAACATCTTTTTATACTCAGGCTGACAATATCAACAGAAGAAGGGTATAGCAAAGGGGATGCCTTGTGCAAACTCCTACGCTAACCTGGTTTTAGCATGCTGGGAAAATGAGGTGGTTTTCAAACATAAACGTGCATGGAAGGCACACTTGGGTTACTATGTAAGATTCGTGGATGATGTGTTTATTTTGCAGAGGGACACATGGGATGAACTGCATTCATTTATTGTCTATCTAAAATCTACTACAGATTTTTTAAGATTCAGTATGTCTTGTTCAGATTCTGAGATTGATTATTTGGATGTGCGATTGAAGAGAGTGTGCGATGGTACCATTCAGACTTCTATATATAGGAAGGTTTTTGGAGGAATAATTATTTAGCTTTTGCTAGCATGCACCCCAGGCATTTATTTAAAAATGTGGTAAAAGGTCAGGCATGTAGAGCATCTAGATTATGTGCAGAAGAAGAACAATTTAATAAGAAGACTCATCAGTTGGTCACTAATTCTGTTAATAAAGACTATAACCAGAAGACCACTCAGATGACTGTTGAGGCCAGCAAGAGGGAGAGAGCCACAAAAGCAAAACCCTGGTTCTCAAATGCTATATTGGGGCAAAAGGCCTCCAGGTGTAGGGGCACACAAGCAGATGTGCCACATGTGGTTTTAAGATATAGTAATAATATTAGTATGCCAGATCATACACAATAATTGGAAAATCTTGTTAACTGATGAAAAACTCAGAAATGTTATACAGACAAATCCTTATTTTAGTTTTAGGCATAATAACGACTTGAAGGATTTATTATGTAGAGACAAAGGTATGATAATGAAGTCTTCAATGACAATTTCCCATCAACGTATGGATACCTTTCCATGTAGACACTGTAAGGCTTGTACTTATATTATGAGGCAAAACTTTTTTACACACTTCAGTACTAATGTAACATATTCTTTTATTTACTATGCTGACTGTCAGACTAAGAATGTTATTTATTTAGCTCATTGCAGGTCATGCTGCTAAGACCAACTGCCGGTTACAAGACAGGATTTTAAAGCATTTTTCTGCAATACGTTTGGGTGATAATCATAATGCCTTATGTCAACATATTAAAAGCAATGAAGGACATGCATTTAATTTTATGGTGTTGCATTGCATGTTGTCAAGTTGAACACGGGGGGGTGACATTGAAAATTTGACTGAATATAATGAAGCCAAATGGATTATTGAGCTAAGGGCTTATAAGGCTCTTGGCTTGAATGGTGTTGTACCTCTCTATCCCACCCTGAAGAGGCGGAGAGTTAATTACTGAGATTCTATTGGTTGTTGCTGTTTTTTAAATGCTGATCTTAATGCTTTGTTAATTGTCTGATGAAGGGTTTTACCTGAAAGCGCTTACAAGTTTCTGCTGTTTTATTTTATCATTTTATCTACCATCCTGGTGGTCCAATGCTTTTTTATTTGAATTTTTAAAAGAAGTGAGGTTCTTGCTGACACTGATAGCTAACGACATCTGCTTATAATGGTCGAGTTTTGCTCCCCATTGTTAGACAAGTGAACAGATCTGTCCGTCGTCTTCCCAGCTGTGTGTGTCAGTAAAGTATTTCACAAATAGTGAGCTGCAGTGATTAGAAGACCATATTCAAGTCTGGGATGCAGGACACTGTTTGCAACAGCACATTTAACTTTCTGAATAAGCAGACTGGATATTTTATAAAAGACCTTAAGCTGTACCAGAACCTTATTTACAATTAATTCTTTATGGATTGTGAAGAACAAATTATGATCCAGGATAATGTCTAGGTAACCATGCCTGGTGTTCACAAGTAGGAGTAATGCAGTATAATCATTGGTAGGAATGTCATCAGAAACTTTCAGGTATTTTAAGAGTGCCAAGCAACATAACATTGGATTTTACTGTGTTTCTTTATCAGTTGTTAGTTGACAGCCAATTCAATAGTAATTTGATATCCTCCTGGAGTTTCTTAGTAATTGTATTTAAATTTCTGCCACATATACTTATGTCAATGTCATTTCCATAAAGCAGACAATTAAAATGTCAAAGGGTCCAAGGAAGGTTTTTGACAAATACTGAAAAGGTGATTCATATCTCACAATGTCACTCTAGTATGTCCACTGACAGACTTGACTAACGCAAGAGTCCTCAAGAATGTGAACCTTTCCCAAGATGTTAAGACAGCATTTATGAGTTTGAAATGCTGTGTGTGTGTGTGTGTGTGTGTGTGTGTGTGTGTGTGTGTGTGTGTGTGTGTGTGTGTGTGTGTGTGTGTGTGTGTGTTTAGCCTGCATTCATCACTCCTGAAGTCAGTAAGGACTGTAATGCACTGAATAATACCTCCATTGTTGGGATAGGGGCTATGGTACCCAAAGAAGTGCAGGGTGGGAACATCCCACTTGATATTTAAGAAGAAAGCTAAATTAACAAGAAATGAAGTGTGATGTCATGGAAAAAGAGTGTCTATTAATCAGGAAATGCCAACATTTCATTACTGATTAATGGGAAGGCAATTCAAACTAGTCATGTAACATGCTCCAACTAAATGGATGAATCAGAAAAAAGAAAGGAGGGATATGCAGAGAGAGATGTCGCAGCTCTCCATTCATGTCACAAATGCTGATAACATCTTGGTCTTGCATGGAATCTTTCCTTATCTAAGAATGATGCTGAAACATAAAGAAAAGATAATTAGTTTCAACAAATGGCTAAACAGCTGGTGTCACTCTAAGATGATCCAATAGCTCTCAGCTGGGGAAATGATGCTTGACAGTCCTACTTTCTTTGCTAAGGCAGGCTTTGACCTCTTGTTCCAATGCTTCTGTATATTAGCTAAGGCCTTTGCTGCCCTTACAGTGCTTTTTTAGGCAGAGTCCAGTTAATGGCCATCCAACTGAACAAAAGAAATAAATCAAAAACAAGATCACATCAAGATGGCTCTGCATAATGGCAAGAGTCTCATTAACAAAATACCCAACCTTGAGAGCCCTCTTACATATGCAGAGGAGCGTCCATGCCTGTGTGTAATCACTGAGACATGGATAAATGTTTAGATAGCACCCCCTCCACATCAGAGTGTATTGCCTGTTATGCCTTCAGACCGAATGACAGCTGTGGTGGACGCTCCATAATTGTTAGACCACATCACCACTAGATAGATCCTTGAGACCCACAAACAGAACTCAAGTTGCAGGACCCCCCGCCCCATGCTCTGTGAAAATCAAATTAAATTCCTAAATATACCTGAAGAACTTCCTCTAAACAAAAACTTCATTATTTTGAGAGACTTTAACTACCATTCAATAAACAGGAACAGTCATATCTCAACTATAGGATATGCCCAGAAGTTAATAGATTTAATAAACAAAAAAATCCTAGGATCAGATTGTCAAAGAACCCACTAGAGGACAAAATATCCTGGGCTTTCTTTTTATAAATATACTATTTGTATGTACTATTCCCCTGTATGTCCCTCCCTCAGTTAAGTCCAGTTACAGATTGGTAATTTTTCACCTTTAAAATCTTGAAACAAACAATGCCAACATCACAGACATACAGATCTCCTCCAATTCTGTTATGATGTTTCTAAATTCACCTAGTCATATCATTTAAGACATATGGCAAGTAGCTATACCAAAAAAAAAAAAAAATTTATGATCACCTGGATATAAATTTGACAGTCCCGGCCAGATCTAAATGTAATGGGAAGTTTAAGATCAAATCATTCTGGAGTTCGACAAATATAAATAACCTATTTTATAAAAGAGAAAAAAATCCTCAAAAAGTACAAAGCAAAATAAATGGCAATCAGATCAAGTTTAATATCAAGGAAGTGTCAAAAATTGCATGAAAAAAATACCATCAGAAAAATTAAGACAGCCCATGAACTTAGGATAGCATTATATGCTAAGGATAATTATAAATCCTTCTTTAGCTGTGTCAGAAAATTAAGAAATAATACCCAACATTACTCAGATCTTACTCAAAATCGCATCACCTACTCTGATCCATTGGATATTGTCAACATACTAACAAACATATTCAGTGTAAATTTCACCACAGGGCAACTATAAAAGCCCACTTATCTTTGCACATCTCAGTCCTTCCATCACCAATGAAGAACATACTCTGAAAGTACTTTACAGACTTGATAATATTCCAGACTGCTTAATAAACAGCACTGACTGGTCAGTGGCAGAGCCACTCCTTAAACATTTCAAGCAGAGTCTAGCCTCTGGCTTTGCCCTGAGGTTTGGCACAACAGTAGTGATACCACAAGGGTGATCCCACCACTGACCCCAGAAATGACAGACATCAGTTTGGCAGGTCTCATCTTCAAAGCCATGAAACACATCATAACTGATGTTATTATGATATCAAAAATCTTATCAGGCTTAATCTTCAGGAATTTGGCTTTGTCACAGCTAGATCCTCCCAATGAATTTGGTAAACTTCTTTGAAAGGGTAATGCAGACTGTTGACAGCAGTCATGCTGTACACACAACATACTTCAATCTGGCAGAGGCATTTGATACCATTCCTCACACTGGCATAATCAACAGACTAAACATGGTTCAAATAGATCTGTATGTAGTAAGATGGAGAACAAACTGGCTTAGGGATAGAACCCACAAAGTGTGGGTAGCAGGTGATTCCTCAAAGAAAATAAAAATGGCCAGTGGTGGCCCCTAGTGCTCAGTACTAGGACAACTATTGTCTGGCATCTACTATTCAGATTTCCAGATCACAAGCCAACATTCTTTAACCAAGTTTGCAGATGACTGCAAACTGGGTGTCATTGTAAAATTCCTCTCTGGTGCCCTGACACTCCAGCCCTCCAGCATGAGCTTACACTTGCTAAAACCTGATATATAAATAACAAACTCAAAGTAAAAGGAAATAAATTCAATACTGTTATATTTTGTATGCACCCCCCATACCCAGCATATACCATAGACAGCAGCTCACTTCAAAATAAGAGTGTAGTTACAGACCTTGGAACGTGAGTTGGTAATTCCTTCTCCTTTGACCATCATGCTGTTGATAGTACTCAGGAAGTCCTTCTAGTTAATGCAGCTCAAAGCAAAAGGAATATCACCCAGATCTAAAGAAGTCATTAGCCTCTTACAAAACTCTTTTTGGGGTGTAGCCCACTAGACATACTAAACAGATGTAAAGAGAGTAGAAGTTACTAATTTATAAGACTACAAGCTAAAAAAAATCCTAAACTACCAAAAAAAATCTGGAAGTACTGTTCCTTTTGGTCAGTGTCCTACAGACTCCTGAAGGGTGGCCGGGCCTTGCTTTCCCTGACGTTAGGGATTCAGTAGTGAAGGATCTCTTGTACTTGCATAAACCACTAATAGCAGAACCACAGATCTAAACCACCTATGTCAACAAATAAACAAAGCATAGTGGAGCAGTAGATGCCTTCCCCACCCTTGGAATAGACTTCCAGTGTAATACATTATCTTCCTTCAAACAGGAAACTAAATGACTGGATGAGTGTTTATAAATTCACATCCAGCTTGTCTGGCTTAGCGGTCCTTCAAAAAGTTGGTAAGGTGTAAGAATGCGTACTGGTAACATGTAAATGGCCACCAGGCTCAGTTGCCTTGTTTTTCCTATAATCCAATGAACCCTAGGGTTGCCAACTGGCTCTTCGGCCAACAATCCTACATTTTTCCACTGAACATAGCCCTAGAGTGATGCGTGACAATACAGTTTCCCTGTCACACATCCATTCCTTGGCTTCTCTGGTTGTTCATAGGTTCATAGGTTCATAGGTTCATACTAGGCTATCTGCCCGAGGGCATTTATAAGCCTAGCCCATAGTTTTGTGGCTTACGCCACCCCTTTAGTTTGGAGAAACTATGCCCATTATTTTGCTGTGCCTCTGTCGAGCAGTGACACTGAGGTAACCCCTGGGGTGTATCTGCGATCTCCCATCCACTGGTCAAGATTCCTCTTGAACAAGGCCAGCGAGGTGCTCTGCCTCACATAAACCGGGATTTTGTTCCACAGCATAGGGAGTCTTTGGGTGATGAATCTATCCCTCCAGCACGTCCTATTAATAACCGTGTCGAGGTTTAAGTCTCCCGCCCTTGTGGCTCTGAGGGATCTAGATTTTTTGAGATGAAGCATGTTCATCAAATCTGGGTTTGACATGGCCTTGTATGTCAGGCATAGGTCACCTCTGAGCAAGCGGTAAGCAACTGAATATAACTGGAGTTCTTTCAGTCGGGCAGCATAAGACAGATTTTTGAGACCCTTTATCCTTTTGGTGAGGAACTTTTGTGGCCTCTCCAGCTGCTGCAAGTGTCGGGTCAGATACATTCTGAGTGGGGCATTGTACTCGATCATTGGTCTGATGAGTGATGAGTATAGGGAGACTATGACTTCCCTTGATCTAGATGTGAATCCCTTCATGATAAGGTGGGCAATGTAGAAGGTCTTCCTAACTACTTTAGCAATATGAGTGTTGAATGAAAGGCTACTGTCAACCTGGGTTCCCAGGTCCCTAATAACTTCTTCTGTGTTCAGGGATTGCCACCTATATGGTAGCTAGGGGTAACCTTATTTTTCCCGAAGGGTATGACTATGCATTTCTTGGCATTTAACTTTAGGCCATGGCTCTGGCACCAGTTATCCGTTTCTGTGAGACCCTTCTGAAGGATATCTGTGTCGGATGTGTTTTCAACTTCGGCCCAGTTTGCAGTCATCTGCAAACTTTGTCAGCCATAACCCTTCTGTGTTTGCTTGTACTTCAGAAAAGTAGATGCCAAACAAGAGTGGGCCCAGGACTGAGCCCTGTGGGACACCACTTGTGACAGGCTTTGAGTCTGACATGGCGCCAGCAACTCTGACCCTGTGGGTTCTGTCACTCAGCCAGTTTGCAACCCATCTTGTAATGTATGGGTTTACATTTAAGTTGATGAGTTTTCAATGATACCCGAGTGAGGTATTGTATCAAAAGCCTTCGCCAGGTCTAGGTAGGCTGTATGGACTTCCTTTCCCTCGTCAATGGCCTTGGTGACTGTTTCAAAAAAGTCAACCAAGTTTAGAAGGCATGATCTGCCTTTGACAAAGCCAAACTGGGTTGGATCCAAAGTCTGCAAGTTCCCTATGTCTTTATTTATGAGATCCATTACGATCCTCTCCATGGCTTTGCAGATAAGGCTTGTCAAGCTAATGGGACGGTAATTTCCAGGGTCGGTGGAGGCACCGCCTTTGTGGAGTGGGACCACAGTCGCTGTGCGCCACTCCCTGGGTACGTATCCGGAGGTGAGACTAAGATTAAACAGCTGTCCTAACTGTGGGTTTAATATCTCGTTGAGTTCATGGAGCACACAGCCGGGGACACCATCAGGTCCCATGGATGCTGTGTTCTTTGCCTTGGAGAGAGCAGTTCTCACCTGGGCGTTAGAGATGTTTGGGGGCTACAATCATTTGGTATAGATATCTCTCCTTTAGGGGGGGAGAAGTTTGCACTGAACCTTTCAGCCAGTATGTTGGCAATGTCTGTAGGATCAGTAATTTTCACATCATTTTGAACTAATTCTGAGCATATCTGGGAGTTTCCTCCTAGGTTTCTGACATAGCTAAAGAATGCCTTATGGTTGTCTTTAGAGTCCTTAGCTATTTTATTCTCAAAATTAGCTTTGGATGATTTTATGAGAGCTCTTAGCTTTTTACTTGTAGTGATCAGCGGTGTCTTACCTTTTAAGGATTTTGCTCTATCTTGTAGTAGCTTTCTCCTTTTGTTGTAGAGTTTGTTTATGGCTGGGGTCCACCAGACTGGACGCTTGCCTTTGGTACAAAGAGTCTTTGTTTTGCTTGGGATTTCCTGATCCATGCAGCCCTGCAGGTGCTGGTAGAAGGCATTTGTAAGTGATTCAGTGGTTTGAGTAATGTTAACCGCCGGCTCAGGGGCCTTAAAGGAGACCACACTAGTCTTTAGAAGTGTGAAGTCAGCTTTCGAGAAGTTCTTTACTGTGGTCTTTTTCTTTTGGGGGGGGGGCGGGATGAGGACCTCCAGCGAGATTAGTTTGTGATCAGATCTCACCAGTGAGGGGTATACTTCGGCGTTGAACATTGTGCTCCCATGTTCGTGATGATGAGATCAAGTATGTTTTCTCCTCTTGTGGGGATGGTGACTAGTTGTTCCATGGCATTTGAGTTTATGAATTCCAGGAACTTTTGGGCTAGAGTGTTTGGGCTTGAGTAGTGTTCCCAGTCTATATTAGGGTAGATGAAGTCACCTAGTATGATGGTGTTCGAGATACATTTATCCCCTCCAGTGTTTTCAGGAAGGCCATATGAGGTTCCTGAGTTTGCGAGGGTGGCCTGTAACATGCTACAAATTGCAGAGCAGTCTTGCCTATGGTTAATTGCACCTGGATGGTTTCCGATGCATCGTGCGATGCCACCAATCTTGAGGTGTGGGTGTCCTTGATGAATATGGATACCCCTCCTCCTTTCTTGGTATTGTCCGGGTTTTGGGGCCGGAACGCATGATATGAGGTAAAACCTGATAGTGCTGGGGTGCTCTCAGGAGCCTTGAACCAGGTTTCTGTCACAGCACAGACATCGATGTTCTCCATACTGAGAAGGGCCTCGAGTGCGTGCATCTTGAGGTTGAGACTTCTGGCATTGAGCAGCATTACCCTTAGTTTTTTTTCTTTGTTTTGTTCTAGGGTGGTAGGTTTAGAATTTGAGCCTTGCCTAAAAAAGGCACTATGGGGGTGGCAAGAGCCTTTGCCAAAATCCGGAATCCCAGGGGTGACAAGAGCAAGCCGTCCCTTGCGAAGCAGCGTGGCTTGTCCAGCATGTCATCCCAGGCAGACAGACACTGGATCCCCTTTGAATGACACCAGAGTTTAAGCCAATTGTTAAAGCTGATCATCTTATCTCTGTATTGTGGCATCATTCTTGGTGAAGGTAGGATACTGCTCAAGGTCAGGGTCATACCTGCTTGGGCTACCTGTTTGGCTCCCTGGATCTGAGCTAGGGGAGAGGACAGTGTTACAAGGAAAGGGGACTGCTATATGAAGGCAAGTATATAAGTCCTGAAGTGATAAACAATTTCTGGACACTGTCCTAATAAACACTCTGAAAACAATTCCTCTTAACTTTCTGTTTTTTCTATCTCTGTTTAGTAATTTGAAATATTGTGGCTTGTGTACCCTTAGAAAGGGGGATGGTTCCTGTGTGTGCGTGTTTGTGGTATTTAGAATAAACACAGTCAAAATGTAAACAGCATGCTTAATTTTACAAGTGTTATGTAAAAATGCACCTCATAGATTAGGACTAAGCTAACTGTCCTTATGAGTCATTTTTAAGCCTAACCAATTATCCCTTGTGAGACTTAAACCCTGCACCTTGTGTTTGTAAGGCAAACACCTTAACAATTAGGCCACCCTCCCAACTCTGTTATGCATGCTTACTTTTTTATATTTTTTATTTAAAATTAACTTTATCTAAAGGTATGCTTACCATTTTATATTTTTTACTTTTATTTAAAATTAACTATTTAAACTGCATTTTGCAGCTTTTGCTAGAGAGACTTCACTGCAAAGGGGATTTCTGATCAGTAAAACTATAAACTGTCCTTCACAGGAATATAGTTATTTAATAATTTGAAATAAGACTGAAAATGTTGGTACCAAATCAACAACCAAAATGAAGATTATTTTGTGAGGTTTAAAACACTGGAAATGAAATAAATTTAGGTAAGAAAAAACTTCCAGCCCTGATCAGTATACCACGTTAATACATTTGACAACTGATAACCAGGAAACAGTAGATGCACTCTGTATAGAAGGAGAAATAAAACGTCAGCAATACTGGGCTTTCAAGGCCGCTGACATCTGCCGAACTGCTTCGCAGCTGAAGGCAAATTAAGCCTGACAGTTCTTACTGGGAAGCAGTCAGCCTGCTCTCTGACTGCAGGTACACTGCAGTGGTTTCTACAAATTAGCTACAACATTAGCTGGCAACAGACACAAAATGATATTAACCTATTGTTGACATTTTGGTAAATCCTGAATCTACCTCTGACTGAGGAATTTGTTGTGCTTTGCTACAGACTGCATGAAAACATATAAAGCAGAAAAACATGAAAGCTGTTTAAGCTATGTAAAAGATAACTGCTTACAGTAATGAATCATGTAAATATTATAAATCATGTTTGCTAATATGATTAGTACTGCTTCCATATTTTAGAAGTATAATCAGACTAAAGATAATTTGGCAATGTTGAAAGTTTGCTTAAATATTTTGATAGCAATAAATTTGAAGTGACTGTCATTATCAAGCTAAAGAAATAAAAGGCACAGCAGAAGTGGAAATTACAAGTGATATCTTCATTCCCTTCTGAGTATTTTGTTAGATAACCTGGGCTGTAACAGTATGTTCCAAGGGAGCAGTCATTTGACAGGATGTGAAACATGATGTTTGCCAGGGTCTGCAAATTAAGGCTTATTAAATGCATGAGAAGCCGTGCAGGGGCAGGTAAGCTGGTGACTTCTAGTCAGTTATGAAACTGTCCAAGTTTTAAAACTGTGATGCAAAAATTAAATATATGCTTTTAAATACATTTCATCCCAGTGTAATACCATAGATTTGCTAGTCAATACTGAGGATTGCATTTAGTAATGACTGCCCATGTCCAGGAGGGTTGTGGGCTCTGTCCCCCATAAGAATTGATAGTGCCCCATCCACTCATCCAGGTTCCTTTTGAACAGTGTCATAGAGGTACTCTGTTTTACATAAATTGGTAACTTATTCCAAAGATGCAGCAGTTGCTGGGAGACAAGTCTGTCTCTCCAGCATGTCCTATTTATTTCACAGGCCATATTTGCGTTCCTTGAACAAGTAGCTCTAGTCCCGTTTGATTTACAGATGTGCAGCAAGTTCATTAGGTTTGGGTCTGAGAGTGCTCTGTAAGCCAAGCATAAGTCTCCCCTAAGAAGTCTATCCAATACAGAGTATGGTGACAGGGACTTAAGTCATTCTGTGTAAAGCATGTGCTGGAGTCCCTTGATCTTATTTGTTAGAAACCTCTGAGGTCTCTCCAATTGCTGCACATGCTTTCTGTGGTACATGCCGAACAGGGCATTATACTCAATTATGGACCTAATTAGTGACGAGTATAGAGGGGTTATATCCTCCTTTGTTCTCAAGGCGATGCCTTTACTAATTAAGTGTGCTACATAAAAAGCCTTCCTTATTACAGTAGACACATGGTGGTCAAAGTTAAGGTCGCAGTCAACTTGTGATCCCAGATCCCTTACCACTTCGTAGGTACTTAAGGTATTGTTGTTGACTTGATAGTGTGAAGTGACATTGATTTTGCTGAAGGTAATGATGATGCATTTCTCTGCATTCAGTTTGAGACAGTGAATAAGACACCAGTTGTTGGTCTGTATAAGACCATCCTGGAGTATACTGACATCATGTGGGGATTCTATGATTGCATCCTCTGCAGACTTGGTCAGCCACAACCCCTTAGTTACGGCCTGAACTTTTGAGAAGTATATACCAAACAGTAGGGGGCCCAGCACTGAACCCTGTAGCACCCTGCTGGTAGCAAATCAGTTGGTTGATGTGGAGTCATCTACTTTGATAGTGTGTGCCCGGTTTGTGAGCCAGTTGGCAACCCACCTTACAACAAAGGGGTTTACTTTCAGTCTGTTAAATGTATCAGTAATGCCTGAGTGTGGGAATGTGTCAAAAGCCTTTGCCAAGTTGAAGTATGCTGTGTGCACAGATTTGACCTCATCAATAGCCCTGGTCACATTTTCAAAGAAATCCACCAGATTTAACAGGCAGGATCTGCCCTTGATGAAGCCTAATTAGGTTGGTTCCAGGGTTTGGAGGTCATGTATGTCTTTATTTACGAGGTCCATAATGATACGCTCCATGGCCTTACAGATGAGGCTAGTCAGGCTTATGGGTCTGTAATTCCCCAGGTCTGTTGCTAGGCTACCTTTGTGGAGGGTGGAGGGGTAACTGTTGCTATTCTCCATTCCACAAGAGCAAAGCCTGTGGTTAGGCTATGACTGAAAAAGAGTACTTAATGGTGATGCTAGTTTATGTTTATCCTGTTTAGAAGACAGCCTGCGATGTTGTCTGGTCCCATAGAAGCTGTGTTTTTGCCTTATACAAGACTTTAATGACTTGCTCTTCCGATATGTAAGGTGAGGGGGGGGGGGTTGGGGCAATGTTTGTGATAGGTTTGGAGGGGATAAGGGAGTGAAATTTTCAACAAACCTATCCACTAGCAGGTTTGCTATCTCTGTGTGGTCAGTGTGTATGATACCATTATTCACTAGTTCTGCAGGTGCTTGGATCCGTAGCTGTAAAAGGCCTTTTGGTTATGCTTTGTTGTGCTTGCTAAGTTTTTCTCAAAGAAGCCCTTACAGGATTGATAGGTTGGGTTATTTGCCTGTTGAAGCTAAGGAGGGTACTTTTCCATTGTTGGGGCCTCACCTTTGTTTTCTTGGGCAGCAAATTAACAAAAAGAGCTTTGCAAATAGTGAAAACAGCAATAAAATACCATTTAACAGGCACAATAATACAGACAATTGCAGTACAACAGTGCAGTTTACTACACAGTATTTAAATACAGTATTAAAGTAAATGGCAGACAAAAGTGCAGAAAATAATATAAATAAGAAAAAAAAGAACAGGCAACGTATGGTTTTTGGGAAGCTCAGAAGCTTCTAGTCATCTGGTATCCCAGCTCAGAGTTGTGGCTGGTAGCTCAGTTCAACCTGGCACAAACAATCAGAAACTTGCTCAAATGCAAGGCTTAAATACCAGAAGCAAAAAACTTTAAAAAGGTTCAAAAGGACCAATGAGGATGCTTACTCCAAGCCCTAGACCAACCACCCTTCACCAGACAGGTTCCAATCAGCACACTTCTCTCACTAGAGTGCAGAAGGGCCCTTTCCAATCAAAAATAGCCTGGAAAATGTGCTCAGAATACAACAGCCACTACAGACACAGATGCATCAAACCAGTATTTGGACTGTGCTACAGCTACTAGCTACCCAAGTTTCTGTGGCAAACACTACAGAATGTTTAACACAGCAGAAAAATAGCAGTGAAACACTAAAAAAAAAATTCCGAAGGTTTGCTTCCAATATTTGCTTAAGAACATTGAGCAATGTATTTAATGATAAAGGATTAGTAAAGAAACCAGAGAAAACAGTTCAGTTTTAGCAAAGAAGTGACAGTAATCTCTCCTGTCATTGTGAACACAGGCTTTGCCCTTATACACGAGATGCAACACTTTATATAGTCATCTGGTGACCAAGAAGAAAAGTTCAAAAACTGACAGTTTTACAAACCTCCATTTGCCAAAGGAAATAAAGCACTCTGTATTTGTCAGAGTTCAGTATTTTCACCACTACAATAATACTGTTTATTTATGGTACTTCATAATGTATACAGTCAATAAATGAATAAACAAATACACAAATATACACACAGCATCTTTTAGCATGTTATAATAAAGAAATGTCTTCACAAACCATTTAAAGGCATCACTTCCTTCAGAAATTGAAATCTGTACATTGTTTCTTAGAGCTACACAAATAATAAGCGAAATATATATCTACTTCATATCTGGGAAAAGTATATATTAACTTGCCAAAGTTATGGAAATGCATTTGCCAAACTAAATGCAGTGCAAATACATTTATTTACTGCAATCTGCCACTGAGACATACAGCTGTCAGATTAAATACAGTGTGTGAAGACTATTAAAGTTTTAATATAATGAGCTTAAAATATTCTTTATAACTACAGTTCATAATGACAGTCAATAAAATGCTTCTAACATCACAAACAATACTGCAAGGTGAGAACAAAAATGTATTTTTGAATTAGAAAAATACTTATACCAGTATCTAAGAAATGACAGCAATCACAGTCACGTAGCTTTCCAGATTGTTAAACTGAAACTTTTTTGAAAAGCTCTGAGGATGTGTATATCCAGTCAAATGCATTGTCATAGCTCTGGCAGTTTTCAACATCTGACATTGAAAGTTAAGCACAGGTATGAAAGACTGGCATCCTAGCCAGCATATGTTTCTCTGCCTTACACCCACTGAATACCAGGATAGGTTGCATCTCCCTTTCAGCCTATATTAAGTAAAGCAGATAATCAGAAACTTAATGAAAGACACTAATGGTAGCATGTATGTGACAACATCCCATGTTCATAGGCAACAAAATATACTCACATATTATATGAAGGCAGCTTGTAAAATAGGAAAAGAAACACCTTTCTAGATAGAAAATGCATTTTGATTTACAGCTAAAAAAGCTACAGATCTGTGAATATCTCTAAAAAAGGTGCCATACTGTATATCTGTGAGAATACACTGTACACTGTTATATTTATTGGCCTACACTTACCAGATATTCATGACATTGATGAAGACTATACCATAGCTATGTCACTGATGAGGATGGGTACTGATACCATAGCCATGTCATTGGTGAAGATTATACCATAGATATGTCACTGATGAGGATGGGTACTGATACCATAGCCATGTCACTGATGAGGATGGGTACTGATACCATAGCTATGTCATTGGTGAAGGCATAGCTATGTCACTGAAGAGGATGGGTACTGATACCATAGTTGTGTCATTGGTGAGGACTATACCATAGCCATGTCACTGTTGAAACTACACCATAACCATGTCGTTGGTGAGGACTATGCCATAGCCATGTCATTGGTGAGGATATGTACTTATACCATAGCCATGTCATTAGTGAGGACTACACCATAACCATGTCATTGGTGAGGACTACACCATAGCCATGTCATTGGTGGGGACTATACCATAGCCATGTCATTGGTGAGGATGGGTACTTATACCATAGCCATTCATTGGTGAGGGCTATACCATAGCCAAGTCACTGGTGAGGACTACACCATAGCCATGTCATTGGTGAGGACTATACCATAGCCATGTCATTGGTGGGGACTATACCATAGCCATGTCATTGGTGAGAATGGGTACTTATACCATAGCCATTCATTGGTGAGGGCTATACCATAGCCATGTCACTGGTGGAGACTATACCATAGCCATGTCATTGGTGGGGACTATACTGTAGTCATGTTGTTGGTGAGGACTATACCATAACCATGTTGTTGGTGAGGATGGGTACTGCACCTTCAGGTGCAGAGTTCAGGAAGGCTTTAGTGTCAGGAGATCTATCCCACTCTCTAGAATGTTTACGCACAATTTGGCCTCTGTTAGTGAACATATCCTCTGTACTGTCAGTCCTAAACAATATCCTCCTCACTTGAGGTCAGTTGCATCTATAGTGAACACGATTACTGAGGATAGTAGAAGAAGAGGTTGCCAAGATCCAGGTTGGGTTGGTATAGCCACAAAGTAAGATTCTGTTGGGAAGTATGAAAAATTATGGCCATTGAAGTCATGGGATCTGTACACTGAAATTAACAAATCTTGAGGGTCCTTTGAAGGACCTTCATGTGAAGTTTGAGAAATGGAACTATGAAGATTGTCACTGATATCCAAATCTGACCTCAAAGCAGTGGCAAGTGGAGTACCACAGGGTTCCGTCCTGGGACCTCTCCTGTTTGGTATCTACTTCTCTGAAGTACAGGCTAACACAGAAGGCCTCTGGCTAATGAAGTTTGCAGATGACTGCAAACTAGGAGCCATAGTCAAGTCCCCAAATGATGTGGACATCCTACAGAAGGGCCTCACTGAGACAGATGCCTGGTGTCAGAGCCATGGCCTCAAGCTCAATGTCAAAAAGTGTAGTGTCATCCCCTTTGGTAAAAACTCTGTACCCATGAACTACCACATAGGCAGCACTCTACTTAACACTGAATGCGTGATAAGATACCTTGGGACCCAGGTGGACAGTAGTCTCTCCTTTGATAGTAGTCAGGAAGTCCTTCTACATGGCACACCTCATCATAAAAGGGTTCTCATCCAGGAAAAAAGAGGTCATTGTTCCCCTCTACTTGTCACTCATTAGACCCATTATAGAGTACAACGCCCCTTTTGGAATGTACCTCACAAGACATCTGCAGCAGCTGGAAAGGCCACAGAAGTACCTCACAAAGAGGATTACTGGCCTCAAACAAATGCCCTGCATTGACCGCCTCAAAAACCTCCAGCTTTACTCCATAGCATATCACCTACTCCAAGGTGATCTCTGCCTAACATATAAAGCTATGTCAAACCCAGAGCTGTTGGCCATGCTACACCTAAAGAAATCCCAATCCCTCCGAGCTACATGCTCTAGGGACCTAAACCTTGTCACCACAATAAATAGGACACACTGGAGGGATAGATCCCTGTCCCAGAGACTTCTTATACTCTGGAACAAGCTACCCATCTATGTCAAGCAAAGTTCTTCATTAGGACTCTTCAAGAAAAATCTTGATGAGTAGATGGGAAATAGGAAATACACCCTGGGGATCACTTCTGTGTCTCTGCTGGACAGTGGCACAGGAAAATAACTTTCTTGGGTGGCGTAAGCTATGGAACTTTGCTGGTTAGGTTTACGTAGGCCCTTGGGCCAATAGCCTAGTACCTACCTATGAACCTATGAATCTATATAACACCTAATAGTCAGAGACATGTTACTGCTGTTACTATAGTTAATGACATTAGGAATTAAACACAAAACTGAAGCATGGAGACACTATGTTGAGGAAGACTTGTTTTGCAAGACAGAGTATCTAAGTGGTATCCTTTTAACAAAATTGCTTGTGACATCTCCACCTGGGACTTCACTGTGTTACTCTGCTAACCAGGGACTGGAAGAATAGCAATAGAGATTCAAAGGATTTCATCAACCCTTCTAGTGCAGGGGCTGCTAGGAGTCAGTCATCCCAATAAAGGAATATCTTGGTTCCTAATAGTCTCTGTAGAGCAGTTACAGCAGGCATGCATTTACTGAAAATTCAGGGGCTGTGACAGAACCCAGAACTAGAAATAATTGGCACTGACCTGGACATGTAGGTATTTCCTGGATGTCTTGGCAATTATGGTGTGTAGATTGGTGCCCTGGAGGTACAAAGCACACTTTTAGTCTCATTGTGATAGACAACTAATGATGGATTTGCCACAACCATCCAGAACTTTTCATCTGGAAAGAAATAATTTAGACCACTGAAATCTAATATATGTCTGAAGTCATTAGTCTTCTTTGGAACAAAAAAAAATCTTGAATAAAATTCAGAGCCTTCTGGTCTAGTAGGACTGCTTTGATCACTCGTTTGTTTATAATATTTGGAACCTCTACTATGGCTGTATCCTTCTAGTAGGTGATATTTGGAAGGTGAAGGGAAGATGGACGGGGCTTAGTCAAAAATGGAACTGTAGAGCACCTAGATAATATCAGTCTTCTCCCCTTCTGTGAGATGGTCAACCACATATAAGCCCCACCTGCCTCTATTGTAAGGCACTTGAGCAACGGAGTCTGAGTACCATGAAGGATGACTATACAGTCCTTATTGTTGTTGATGGATGACTACACAGTCCTTATTGTTCTTGATGGTTGACTACACAGTCCTTATTGTTGTTGATGAATGACTACACAGTCCTTATTTTTCTTGATGGGTGACTACATAATCCTTATTGTTCTTGATGGATGACTACACAGTCCTTATTGTTCTTGAAGGATGATTACACAGTCCTTATTGTTCTTGAAGGATGATTACACAGTCCTTATTGTTCTTGATGGATGACTACACAGTCCTTATTGTTCTTGAAGGATGATTACACAGTCCTTATTGTTCTTGATTCCTTCTACCTTGCTGGTGATAGTCATTCTGTACTGCAATCTGTAGGCTTTCTTATTATCACTGCAGCAGCCACCACAACAAAGGTGGCTAGTGGAAACTCTGTCCAAGCCTCCAAATCCTGGGGGGAGGGTGGTGGTGGTGGTGGGCTGGAGAATCTTGACTGGCCTCCCATGAATAGGACCAGCCATGCTGGTCCCTAGCACTTTCATTGTATCACAAAAGCAGTAAGTTTGGCTACAAAGTCAAAAAATGAATAGGACTGGCAGGGGAAAAAGGAGGGCTCATGCAGAATCTCTTCTGATGGAGACATTAGCCCTTGTAGTGCATCATTTGCCTGTGCCCCTTGAGATTTTATATCACTGGCCTAACCTTCAGTGCCTCATGTCCATGTTGGGTCTATCAGTATGTCTCCTACCCTCTGTATAACTGGGGCCAGTCGTAGATCCTACGGGCATGCTGGGGGCTCGTCCATCTCTGCTTCTGTCCTGGGGGGGTCATTATTTACCCTACCCCCCTCCCCCAACTCCCATGCTTTCCACTTTCACATTTGAGGGAACGCCCCTCTTTGAACCCAACTTTCCTAACAGAGCATCAGTGACAAATGCCTTCCTACCTGGAACAGGCACACCCACCCCTTTCTGTCACTCTTCTCAGTCACCTGAGTCTATAAGCAAACCCAGATTGACAAGCTGCTATCAGGACTTTATTCTTCTATGCTACTGGAGCGATTTATTGTGCATCATTCTTAGGACTTTCCAAATCAAGGGTTGTCTACAGATGATAATGAGACCTGTTTTCCATCAGCTGTATCTTTATCTACAACTGAAGAATCCCATTTGCAATCAATTTGCACCCCTTATATTTTTTTCTTCTTCAAAATACTTGAAGGGGTAGAACCTGCAGATGAAGAACAGAAATAAGGCTGGGACATTCATTGTCTATCCTGCAGTCAGTCCTTCATTCCTTTGTCTTTCCTGCGAGAAAATAGAGGGTCTAAGGACCCAGCCATGTAAAGCATTAACTAAAACCAATTTGTTTATCCATATTGCAAAGACCACAATTTGTCTAAAGCAGAACAAAGTGCAACTGAACTGTCAAAAATTGCCAAAGAGAGTCACATACTATCAAATAAGATTAAAAAAAAAACAGGCTGCAGAAAATTGGAAACAGGTTAATTTTGATACAATATATACTTCAGTAACACTGATATATGTGTGACGGTGTCCTGTATAACAGTAACAATGACTCTGCAAGAAAAGTTATTAAGGCTATATTTAAATTGCTTCAAAAATAATAACCTTCCAGTAATAAACACATGGAAGTTTGTCATGCAACATGGAGTCAAAATAATTAATTTAGCCAACTTTAATTGCACTGAGATAAATTGCAAAATTAAAGTAAGTAACAAAAAACATCAACTTAAAAAAAAACAGGCAGCATAAACAAAAAAAATAAAAAAGTGGATGCATAGCTATCTACATTCACTTTACAAAATTTGGAACACTATTTCTCATAGGCTGGGATTTAGAAAACTTAGCTGCACTACAGTAAGCAAATTTGCAAAAGCGGCCATATGAAGGGTGTGTGAGATTCAAAATCGCACACACTGCTAGTACTGCATATGCTAAAGACTGTGTAATGATTGGGTAATGTGAAATATAATAAAAATGAGCATTTAGTTGTATGCAAATTAAGAAAATCAAGATGAAGGAGTGATTCAGAAATATAAATTGGTAAACCAGGAAGTTCTGCATGCCATAGAACTGAACACAAGAGATTCCCGGTGTTCACTGATGGAATTCAAAAAATATCACAGGTTACTACCACATCAGTAAATGAGTATTTTCAACATGTTCTAACTGCAGTCATGAGACAAAGAAGTACACATTGAGGCCCATGGAGGCACTGAGTCATTTAACTGTACTTATCTTATCATGCCCTCCATGAAAACAACATTGTGGACCACTACTGAGTGGATGAGGAGACCATGCAGTTCATAGTGAACACGTGTTGGCCTCATCTGCAGCCCTGTGGGAGTTGAGGAATATCTACCCCTGAGTACAAGTTATGTAAGGCTTTATATATATTAAAAATAAAAAACATTGTAAAGGTGCAAAGAACTGGACCAAAAAATGTTTTAGTGCAGTTTCTTTTAATATCTGCTTTTGTAAACTTTCATCAGAACAAATACAATTCTAAAACCACTGCTTTTATATACCAATGATTAAAAAACAACAAATTAATTTTTTTTTTAGTTATTTTATTTTATTTACATTTGTTGACCAGGAGTTTCCAACTGGACGTAGGTACATTTTCAGCAGAGGCCCGGGGAGATTTTTAGTTATTTTATTTTATTTTATTTACATTTGTTGACCAGGAGTGTCCAACTGGACGTAGGTACATTTTCAGCGGAGGCCCGGGGAGAAAAGCTCCACAGTTAAAATATACAGACAGTAGTTACATTGGATTTACATAGCGATTAACAATTTGATTAACATAGCAATTAATTACAAACATAGTTACAGATGAAGAACATAGTATATCAGTAGACAACTAGAATCTTTATCTGCGAAGTACATAACAGACATTAACAATTGTTACAATAAGAAGTTCTTGCTGTATAATAAGTACTAGGCCTATGAGCATCGAACTTGCTATAATCAAGGTAGTTAGTGGGGTGGAAAGAAAGGTAGTGGTTGGATGGGGTGGGTGATATTAGAGTGGGAGTTGTAAGGGCAATTTGTTCCACAATCAAATAGTTAAACAATTACTGACTATTAACTGATTCATGCCCTTTTAGTTTCTTGTCTCTTAGGAAACATTTAATATTGATATGTTCATTTAAACCAGGTAGATAATTGGCTTTTAACTTTACTTGCCATGCTACTACTTTCGTCTCTACCTGGTTTTTAAAATCACCTCCTCTTTTGACAAAATAAACTTGTTCTAGTACAGCAAAATTAAAGTTTTTATATTTGCTACATACTTTGATATGTTTAAATAAAACATTATTATTGTCAGAAGTTTTAATGGCATAAAGATGTTCTTTAATTCTATCCCTAAGACACCTGGCCATCATGCCAATATAAAAACTATCACATCCAGAACAGATATCAATATATATTACACCAATAGAACCATAATGAAATCTGCCCAACATCTTAACAGTGTATCTTAAATGTGGTAAAGTTATATAAGGTTCTTCATAGATGTATCTACAAACTGAACATCCATTACATTTGTAGGTCCCTCTTTCTTCATTGGTTTAAGGTACAAGAACTTTAGTTCTATCTTTTTTAATAACTACTTAAACAGATATTCTTTTTCTAAAAAAATGAGGCTGTTCACCAAACACTTCAAATAAATCTTTATTCCCACTAATAATTTTCCAGTTGTCTTTTGTTATATTCTTGACACCCACCGTGTCTACAGTCATATCAAGTATACATCATGGAAGCCATTTTATACTAGAGCTATTGGGTTTTGTACTGTGGCCATTACAACACCCTTTCTTATTTTAAAACCATCCATAAGGATTGGTTTAAATGTAGTGTGCCTTTTGTTTTGAACCCCCAAAGCTGTCGTTTCCAAAAAAATCAGCACTATAACCTCTTTCAACAAAAAGAGAGCTAATGAAATTAACTTCTTTAAAAAAACCCTTGGTCATTCCTTATCATACGAGATGCCCTAATAAACTGTCCTATAGGAATATTCCTTTTAATCTGGTAGGGGTGGTTACTACAAGCAGACAATCCAAAAGGAAAAACCACTTTAATGACAAAACACAGCAGAGCTTTTGGACATAATCCTTCTTCAATACTACAAACTTAAATTTCTTTTTTCATCTTATATACAGGCTCCCAGTCAGTGTGTGTAGTAAGCAGAAAAAAATCTAAGTACCATAAGTAACAAGGCAAAGCAATAAAAAACAGTATAAAACAACACAGATAGTACATAACATAAATAATTTAAATAATTTAAAATTCAGCTTGCTAATATGATTAATAATCAAGTTTAATAAGTAAAAGTTATTATAAAATTCATATATAAAAAATATATACAATAACAATAAATTCAATCATAAAAAGCCTCTTGGTTTTGGTACAAAAATTGGTTTAAAGCATAAAACCATAAACAGAAAAACAGAAAACCATAAAACTTAAAATATTCTTTAATTCTTTTAAGTTATTTATATCACCACCTTATTGGGATCACTTACCTCTTGGGGACAATAAACAATACAACGAACCTGAATTTAAAACATGATCTGTCATATAAAACATGTGCTTATATAAGCATTTCTAATTTGTACATGACCTTTGGGTGGTTACTACAAAAGTGGAGTTAACTATTTGAAAAATCACTTTTTCTACTATGTATCCAACTTTCAAAATTATTGTTGGCCTTATTCCATTTTAATTTAACATCTAAAACCAAAATCTCCTGACCAAATTCACCTATAGTGTATCTAAAACATGAAGAAATCTCATTTAAATTCTCAACAAAGGAACTCCCAAATATGTTTCCTTCTAAAATAAAAATCATGTAATCAGCAAACCTCTTATAAAATTCTATATTTCTGTAAAACAAAGTAGTAGGGAGTATTTCTCTCTCCCACCACTCCAAAACCAGATTAGCATAAGCGGGGGCTACAGTTGCCTCCAGCATTACACCTCTTTTCTGTTGATAATATTTGTCACTGAAAAAGAAAATCCTGAATTTTTTTAAGTAAAATTTCCAGCAATGTAGCAAACAACTGTATGGAACCAACATCATAATTAGTGCATTTTGCTGAATAATTTCTTACATAATCAACTCCTTGATCCTCAGGGATACATGTAAAGAAAGAAACTACAACTGTAATAATAAAATTGATTTCTACATTATAAAAATATTCAAGGTTGAACACCTTAATACCATTAAGAAAATCCTTAAGACAGAATCCAAAAATATAGAAATTCCTTTAATGACACTACCACTGGCTGAAACTATAGGTCTAAATGGGGGGTGGGTTGAATTTTTTATGTATTTTAGGAATCCCAAGTAACATACCAATACCTAGGTTTTCAACTGTTAAAAATGTGCAAAGCTGTGTATCAATTTCTCCATTCATTAATAAATCATATAAATGGTAATTAATAAACCTGTACCTTCTAGGAATATCTACTAAGGAAATCTCCTGATATTCTTCTTTATTGTTTAACAGATCTGCCATGGCTTTTACATAATCACCCACTTCCATAAATACCAGCGCACCCTCTTGTCAGCTTTCATGAATCTCAAATTATTGTCTTCTCTCAATTCCTTCAAAGCTTTAAGTTCAGCCGGATTTAATTATAATAACACTCTAATTTTTTTTTGACCAGCAAGCATCTCATTTCCCTCTTACATGCTGTTTCATAACTTTTTATGGTGAAATGCAGAGGAGGATTAAAAACAGAAGGCTTAGGCAAACCGTTACCAAACTTAAAACCATTTAAAATATAATGCAAATTAAGTTTTCTGGTAAAAAGTTTAACTCGAGAATAGCTTCTTCCTTTTTCTAATTTCTCCAGATCTTTTGGGTTTCTAATACCATGACGGGAATGGACCCCATTCCTAAGCCAAAGTACGATTAAAGTTCATGAAATTAGTAGTTTCAATCTTTGATGTCAGCCAAAAGTGATCTTTGCAGCAACTGCAATGTGCCCAGTAATGACTCCTTCTGCAATTTGTACTGAGTTACATGGATTGGTAACATATCTAAATATGATTGTAGATTCTTTTTTATAAGACCCATTGTTCCTAGTACTATTGGAACTGTCTGGGTATCTTTCGTCCACATTGCTCTCACTTCTGCCTGCAGATCCTGGTATTTTATGACTTTGTGTATCTCTGTACGCAAGACACAACAGTCAAGGGGGATGGTGATTTCAATGATCAATGCTACTTTTGTCTTCTTTTCTTGGACCACTATATCTGGTTTTCTAACATCTATCTTTTGAACTGTTGGTAATGGGTGATCCCATGTGATATAAACCATCATTTTCTATGATGCTTTGTGGTTCATGTTTCCATTGTTTTTCAGCCACTCTGATACCATAATGTTTGCACAATCCCTAGTGCAACAGTCTCACTACATTATTATACCTTTCAGTATACAGTTCTTCTGCTATTAGTGTGTCGCAACCAGCAACAAGGTGTGTGGCTGTTTCCAATTCAGTCTTACAAAACCTACATTTGTCTGTTTCGCCCACATGTTCAATGGACTTTGTAAACCAGTGTGCACGTAGCCCACTATCTTGGGCTGCCAATATTAACCTTTCATCTCTTGGTTTGAATTTGCCTCTCCTTAACCATTCCTGTGTTTGTTCCTGATCAACATGAGGGTCTTCCAGACGTTTCTATACTTGCAACTATATTTATGTTTTTTCCACATTTCTTGTCTTCTCATCTGGTCCTTCACCTTATACTCTTTCTTTTGTTTTTTTGGCACATTCAGTTGCTGCCTGGTTTTTATCTACTTCTGGTTTGATTTCAATTCCTGCTTGACATCTATATGCTTCTGCTAAATTAAGCAGAGAAGTCATCTTAGATTTATTCTCCTCATGTTTCAAAACTTTCGCTACATTTGGATCTTCTGAGGTCAGTAGATATGTGGAGAGTCCTTCAATTACAGATCTATACATGTAATCAATTTCAAGGAGGTCCATCCCTCCTTCAGAATGGGGAATATATAATCTTGGTATACACTGATTTTTTTAAATCATTTGCTGAGCATGAAGCATCCTTCCTGTTTTAATATCTAATCTATCCACACTTTTTGGGGCCAATCAATCACTCCAAAACTGTATGTTAGGACAGTAAGAGCAAATTGATTTATAGCTTGGATCTTGTTCCTAGATGTCAATGCTGTTCTCAGGATTAATTTAAGTCTTTTAAAGTATTCCTTACTGAGTTTTATTCTCCTTTGTTCTTGTTTTATTGCTGATCCTTCAATTCCCCAAGTATTTATGCACTCTCTCTTTTGCTCAAGTTCTTTTATTATTTTATTATTATTTTTTTATATCACATTCTTGTCCCAAACTGAAGTTTCCCTGGTGCTGCAGGTTTCCTGCTTTAAAGGTTGCTTTTGCACTTTTATCAAGACCAAATGGCATTCTTATATCATCTGAAAAAATAGCTTTAGTTAGATTAGCCCTATGGCTATGTATAAAATTTAGTTCAAGTCTTAAAATGTCCGTGTAATGTTCATTAAGAATAAACAAACTTAAATTGAAAATGTTTGTCTCTGGTAAACTTATTTTTGTAACTGTTCCATTTATCTCTTTTCCGTCTTATTTAAACTGTGTGTAAGATAGGGATGTGATGGCATTTTTTGTCCGACAGAGGTTTTGCCTGCTTCAGCTGTTTTGAACAATCTCTGGAGGAAAAAACATTATTGTTTGATCCCAACTGCAATTCGGGGAAATCTTCATCATAATTATTCAAAGTGAAAGAGCCAACAGAGCTGGATTTGGTAGTAGTATTTGTTAATTCAGATGAACTAACATAATTTCTGGTCAAACTCTTCCCCCTCCCATTTCTTAAAGTGCAAGCACTCTGTGTTTGCCGAGAAGAACTATTAGAAACACCAGTGTTAAAATATGATCGCCGTTGATTACTTACATTCACAGTTTTATTGTTAAAAGTCTTATTAGGAAGAATAATTTAAGCTGTGTCAGTTTTATAAGCTAGAAGATCTCTTTCGATCTTCTTCTGCTTATGAACAGTCACAGTCCTATCATACCGGTTCACATTAACTAGTAACGGTTCATACTGGTGTAATAATGAAACACTGTAAGAATATGGTTCATTCTGGTGTAATAATGAAACACTGTAAGAATAAAGAACTAACTGTGACAAATTATTAACTTGGTAAAATTTACAAAGCTTATTAAAAAAGCATTAAGTATTTTAGAAACGCTTTGAATTTTGTTATGGACTTTGTAAATAGTATGTACTTAGTTTCATGAGATTGTTAATTCATAATTGTGTAAATGATTATTGTTTTGTTTTAAAATAAAATAAAAAGGGTAAAAAAAACTAGATGGTTGCCATGGGTAAAAGTAACCTCGTATCTCTTGCATTTCACAGTTATCTCCACTGTTCTATCATCTATATTATGCCTGTTAAAGTGGATGGTAGTATTCATATAAGTAAATATGCAAATGAGCTTAAACTGTAAATTTGTGACAAAACAGTGACTTAAAGAGGATTCAGGAAACTTTTAATAACATATTTTAGTGGTTGAATATTACAAGACTACTAACAGCAAAAAAACTGTGAATAACATTTAGCAAAACTAATACATTTTTTTTCTCTTTTCCCATGGACCCTTAATAGTTATCCTTAAACTTAAACTAGTGTCAATATTTTGTATTATAAAGAAACGTACATAGATTCCTTGACAATTTTGTAAGATCGGAATACTCAAGATTCCCTTGTATCTTCTTTAAAAATACCTGCTTACAAGGAATAGTCTGCAGTTCAAATGTTCAGAGTTTTGGATCTTTTTTATTATATAGCTACCATTGTACTCGGTACTTTACAGGAGACATAATAATGGCACATTTTGAACTGAATGTGCCAGACTAAGGCTATCTGTCATATCAGTATTACCCCCATATTTGAAACTAACTGCTTCAAGAATAAATGTAAACTGGAGGCACACTGATGATGGTTTTATTTAAAAATACATCAACTGCAGAAGCTCTTTACTTGATAAAATGGGCTTCACGACAAGACTTTTACTCTGCTGTGATTAATCATCAAAACTGTGATTAAGAGGCAGCAATATTATTCAAATGCAAACAGCAGTCAAAGTGAAAAAAAGCACTGGTAAGAAGATCAGTAACATGGGTGTCACACCCTCACAAACTCCTTTAGTTATATATGCTGACTCTGCAGTATGGGGTGTCACACCCTCACAAACCCCTTTAGCTATATATGCTGGCTCTGTGGTTGCACCAACTCAGGGAAAGAGGAATCCCAGGGGAATAGTAACCTTGATGTTGAGGAGAGAAAAGCCAGAATGTGCACATTAATGACTGCCCATGCAGGAGTTGATCATTAATGTATGGAAGGCTAGCCTGGTACCCATCACAATGGCAGCATTAGATCTACTTTTGAAGCTGAATAACCTAAGAATTAGCATTAGAGCCTTGCTAAATTAGAAAAATCCATGGAGTAACTGGATATACACACTACTGTCTGAAGCCAAACGTGATCACAAATGGCCAGCTATAATGGAGAACACTGAACCCCACATGAGTACATTTCAAGGGTAGTAATTGCATTATTTTCTGAGCAGACAGAGTTCTCTGCTGCTCAGTAACCATCCTGGCCTGTTATTATTTCACCCATCATTGTTTCATGGTCCAGCATTTAGAGCTAATAGTTACACAGACATTTTGTTTTCTTCATATATCTGATGTTATTCTTAGACAGATTGAAAGACAAATAAACAGCCAGACAGACAGCTACACAGTCAAAAAGATCATTAATTGGTTTATAAGGGGGACTGCTGTCTCCCTCAATTCCCTTGCATCTAGTATTTTTTAAGAACTAAAATTGAAGGGGTACACTAGCCCCTTACAAACTGAATTAACAATAAAATACACGCATGATGCAGGTCTTGTCAAAATGACTCAGTGCTGACTGTTGCTAGGAAGCTATAACTACTCCATTCCCCTGAATCTGTCAGAATGATGCAGATACATGTCAAACTATGCAGCTGGCATAACGTGCTGACAGTTATGAAGATAAACTTGTGGGATTCGATATCCTGCATTACAACTGTTCTACTTTATCTGCAGATCTAGTAGGGTCGACAACAGTGATCAACCATTCAGTTACTCAGCTAAGTGCTTATTCTGTATTCCACAGCATATCAAATATCTGCTCTTTGCTTTCCTTGCTATATACTGCATTTAAAGAGATAGCTTCACTATTCTCCAGTATCAGAAATCTGTAGCCAGTTCAATATCCTCCACTTCTTTCATGTAGTTTTCAGTATATGCATTAATGCTCCATTACTGTACAAGATTCTGGTTCACACCTATAGTCTGTTTTGTATTATGTCATGTTTTACCTGTTTCAGCTGTAAAGTCTATACATTGTTTTTTTTTTTGTTTTTTCATTAGAATGGATCTCAGTTGCAATAGTAGTGCCAGTAGCTCACCAATCGTAACACTTGCTTTTTGTGCTTGATGACTAGTAGGCCATGGGTTCTAGTCCCCTTTCAGGTGAGTCGATTGCTGACACTGCAGTGCAGCATTAGAGGGTGTTACATTTCTGAGAGTGTAATCCTTCCACTCAGATGTTGGTGATGGAGATGGTGCAAGATGAAAAGCCTCCAGAGGTGCCCTGGCCAAATTTTCCCTAGTCAGTATAAATACCACTTTGGGTCTCCAATGAAAAGAAGACACTGTCCTGGTGGGTCTAACCAGGTCAACAAACAGTAAATAAATGTTGCACCATCATTTTTAACCACTCTAGTATGGTACTGGAGTTGCAATTCTAAATATTAAGAGAGAGTACTGTCATCACACTACGATTGCATGCTATCTAAGCAGTCCTGCTGCACTCTCATATTGTTCTCTAACACTTTATGCAACTGTTGCTATGAAGATATATGACTAAAGTGCATATAATGACAACATAAATACTTGCTGCACCTTTAACACAGCAACCCTACAATGAACAGAATAAAACTTTAGAAACAAACTCTAATACCAACTTTGATTAATCACAGTTTTATGCAAGAATGTTCTGTGATGTCCGAGGATAACAAGGCAGATACTAAGGTAGCTTAAGGATATACTATTTAAAATCAAAATTATATACTCTGAAGTCCATTTTCACAAGAAGCATCAAGATGTACCTGCTATTTAAATGTTAGAGCCAGATCATGTCAGGAATACCGAGTCACATTTTTACTGTCATATTAAATATCAACATTGCTAAACATGAAAAGATACAGTTGAATTTCAAACAGAAATTAAAGAGGGTGGTTACACAGTCATTAAAGACAGGCTAATATGACTTCTGTTTCCTGAGCTACAATAGTCAAAGTGATTTATTTTAGTCTCACAAAGTTCTATAACGTAATTTCCATGAATGTTCACTTCTTACTACTTAGGCAAATCATGAAGGTTTTGTGGTGTTATTAAATTATATGCATCTTTATCACATTCCAAAGTGGCAGACAGCACAATGGGCTAAAGCTCCACTTGTTAATAAACTGCTTCCTGCACCAAAGGTGCAGGGTTTGAATCTTTCCACATTCATTTAGGTGGGTGGGTTTGGCATAACGGTTAAGGGTTTTTCACTTTATAAACATAAGGTACAGAGTTTGATTCTGACCCTAGGTTATTGGCTAGGCTTAAAATGACTCTTCAGGCTAGTTAGCCTAGTATTCACCTATGAATCTCTATAAAGGGTTGAGGATTAGTATGATGGTTAACGTGTTTACCTCATAGTCACAAGGTAAAGGGTTTGATTCTTAGTTTTGAATGGGAAATTTCTAGGCTTAAAATGTCCCACAAAGGCAGCTAGTCTAGCACTTATCTATAAGTCATATAAATTCTTGACACCATTAAAACAAAGATAAATACTACAGCAAAAGAGTTAATGCTATTGTATCAAGTCCTAGACATGCATTACGTAAATAACCATATAAATAGGAAACACATAATTCTTTAAGTATATGTTAAAAGGTAACTGGAGACAACTAACCAACAGTACCTCTCTGATTAATCAAAGGAAGCTAAAGTAAATAGAGACAACAGTACATTTAAAGCTAAATCAGTACTGCTGAAATCAGAAATGGTGAAAACAGTTTTGACTCGTACGATATCAGTGCATCGTTGTTCTAGGATGGAGATGGGACAGAAGAAGCACTGAGGTGTCAGGAGGAAAAAAGAAAACAAGTTAGAAGATGGACAATTTCCTTGCCCAGGACCTGAAGGGCAGGCAAAAATGAGTTGTGCAATCTTAAATTAACACCAATGGAAGAAAGATATGACCAAACAAGTCAGGTGGTTGAAGAAAATCATGGTAATAGATGGAGAAGTGGGACTGACACATATGGCTACTTTTTATTTGCCTTTCCAGACAGCATGCCAGGACTCTTCAGAACAATAAGACCAGCTTGTTATCATAAAGGCAGACTATTCATCACAGTGTTAGTGATCCATGGTCTAGCAGTGGTGTGGCTGTCAGATGGAAAATCATATAAGCAAGGAAAGGAGCATCTCTCTAGCTTGATCACATCATGCAGAGTGGTGGAGGTGAAAGTCTCAGCTGTCAACGCAGTGCAACCCCTTTAAATAACTAGGGGAAGTGCAAAACAGATACACAAACATCATGGCAGGAAGATTCCTATACAGGGTATAGGCCTCTGTAAAAGTCCAGTCTCATCAGTAGTTCGGGTCAATGCATGCTGGGCTGGAGGGAGTAGATTGGGCTAGGTAGTTCAACCCCACATCTCTAGACACAGACTAGAATGAATAGGCTTTCAGTGAAGGGATGGACTATGCCAGCAACTTCATATCTTTAAGGAGGCAATAATGACAGAAAAAAGTACCTGCAGCAATGCCTGACTCAGCATAAGCAGACAGGATAAGAAACAACCAGTCTCCCATTCTGTCCTGCTTTGGTAGGATTTGGGAGTGTAGGCAATGCCTGACTCAGCATAAGCAGACAGGATAAGAAACAACCAGTCTCCCATTCTGCCCTGCTTTGGAAGGATTTGGGAGTGTAGGCAATGCCTGACAGCATAAGCAGACAGGATAAGAAACAACCAGTCTCCCATTCTATCCTGCTTTGGAAGGATTTGGGAGTGTAGGCAATGCCTGACTCAGCATAAGCAGACAGGATAAGAAACACCCAGTCTCCCATTCTGTCCTGCTTTGGAAGGATTTGGGAGTGTAGGCAATGCCTGACTCAGCATAAGCAGACAGGATAAGAAACAACCAGTCTCCCATTCTGTCCTGCTTTGGAAGGATTTGGGAGTGTAGGCAATGCCTGACTCAGCATAAGCAGACAGGATAAGAAACACCCAGTCTCCCATTCTGTCCTGCTTTGGAAGGATTTGGGAGTGTAGGCAATGCCTGACTCAGCATAAGCAGACAGGATAAGAAACACCCAGTCTCCCATTCTGTCCTGCTTTGGAAGGATTTGGGAGTGTAGGCAATGCCTGACTCAGCATAAGCAGACAGGATAAGAAACACCCAGTCTCCCATTCTGTCCTGCTTTGGAAGGATTTGGGAGTGTAGGCAATGCCTGACTCAGCATAAGCAGACAGGATAAGAAACAACCAGTCTCCCATTCTGTCCTGCTTTGGAAGGATTTGGGAGTGTAGGCAATGCCTGACTCAGCATAAGCAGACAGGATAAGAAACAACCAGTCTCCCATTCTGTCCTGCTTTGGAAGGATTTGGGAGTGTAGGCAATGCCTGACTCAGCATAAGCAGACAGGATAAGAAACAACCAGTCTCCCATTCTGTCCTGCTTTGGAAGGATTTGGGAGTGTAGGCAATGCCTGACTCAGCATAAGCAGACAAGATAAGAAACAACCAGTCTCCCATTCTGTCCTGCTTTGGAAGGATTTGGGAGTGTAGGCAATGCCTGACTCAGCATAAGCAGACAGGATAAGAAACAACCAGTCTCCCATTCTGTCCTGCTTTGGAAGGATTTGGGAGTGTAGGCAATGCCTGACTCAGCATAAGCAGACAGGATAAGAAACAACCAGTCTCCCATTCTGTCCTGCTTTGGAAGGATTTGGGAGTGTAGGCAATGCCTGACTCAGCATAAGCAGACAGGATAAGAAACAACCAGTCTCCCATTCTGTCCTGCTTTGGAAGGATTTGGGAGTGTAGGCAATGCCTGACTCAGCATAAGCAGACAGGATAAGAAACAACCAGTCTCCCATTCTGTCCTGCTTTGGAAGGATTTGGGAGTGTAGGCAATGCCTGACTCAGCATAAGCAGACAGGATAAGAAACAACCAGTCTCCCATTCTGTCCTGCTTTGGAAGGATTTGGGAGTGTAGGCAATGCCTGACTCAGCATAAGCAGACAGGATAAGAAACAACCAGTCTCCCATTCTGTCCTGCTTTGGAAGGATTTGGGAGTGTAGGCAATGCCTGACTCAGCATAAGCAGACAGGATAAGAAACAACCAGTCTCCCATTCTGTCCTGCTTTGGAAGGATTTGGGAGTGTAGGCAATGCCTGACTCAGCATAAGCAGACAGGATAAGAAACAACCAGTCTCCCATTCTGTCCTGCTTTGGAAGGATTTGGGAGTGTAGGCAATGCCTGTCTCAGCATAAGCAGACAGGATAAGAAACAACCAGTCTCCCATTCTGTCCTGCTTTGGAAGGATTTGGGAGTGTAGGCAACGCCTGACTCAGCATAAGCAGACAGGATAAGAAACAACCAGTCTCCCATTCTGTCCTGCTTTGGAAGGATTTGGGAGTGTAGGCAACGCCTGACTCAGCATAAGCAGACAGGATAAGAAACAACCAGTCTCCCATTCTGTCCTGCTTTGGAAGGATTTGGGAGTGTAGGCAACGCCTGACTCAGCATAAGCAGACAGGATAAGAAACAACCAGTCTCCCATTCTGTCCTGCTTTGGAAGGATTTGGGAGTGTAGGCAACGCCTGACTCAGCATAAGCAGACAGGATAAGAAACACCCAGTCTCCCATTCTGTCCTGCTTTGGAAGGATTTGGGAGTGTAGGCAATGCCTGACTCAGCATAAGCAGACAGGATAAGAAACAACCAGTCTCCCATTCTGTCCTGCTTTGGAAGGATTTGGGAGTGTAGGCAATGCCTGACTCAGCATAAGCAGACAGGATAAGAAACAACCAGTCTCCCATTCTGTCCTGCTTTGGAAGGATTTGGGAGTGTAGGCAATGCCTGACTCAGCATAAGCAGACAGGATAAGAAAAAAACAGTCTCCCATTCTGTCCTGCTTTGGAAGGATTTGGGAGTGTATGCAATGCCTGACTCAGCATAAGCAGACAGGATAAGAAACAACCAGTCTCCCATTCTGTCCTGCTTTGGAAGGATTTGGGAGTGTAGGCAATGCCTGACTCAGCATAAGCAGACAGGATAAGAAACAACCAGTCTCCCATTCTGTCCTGCTTTGGAAGGATTTGGGAGTGTAGGCAATGCCTGACTCAGCATAAGCAGACAGGATAAGAAACAACCAGTCTCCCATTCTGTCCTGCTTTGGAAGGATTTGGGAGTGTAGGCAATGCCTGACTCAGCATAAGCAGACAGGATAAGAAACAACCAGTCTCCCATTCTGTCCTGCTTTGGAAGGATTTGGGAGTGTAGGCAATGCCTGACTCAGCATAAGCAGACAGGATAAGAAACAACCAGTCTCCCATTCTGTCCTGCTTTGGAAGGATTTGGGAGTGTAGGCAATGCCTGACTCAGCATAAGCAGACAGGATAAGAAACAACCAGTCTCCCATTCTGTCCTGCTTTGGAAGGATTTGGGAGTGTAGGCAATGCCTGACTCAGCATAAGCAGACAGGATAAGAAACAACCAGTCTCCCATTCTGTCCTGCTTTGGAAGGATTTGGGAGTGTAGGCAATGCCTGACTCAGCATAAGCAGACAGGATAAGAAACAACCAGTCTCCCATTCTGTCCTGCTTTGGAAGGATTTGGGAGTGTAGGCAACGCCTGACTCAGCATAAGCAGACAGGATAAGAAACAACCAGTCTCCCATTCTGTCCTGCTTTGGAAGGATTTGGGAGTGTAGGCAACGCCTGACTCAGCATAAGCAGACAGGATAAGAAACAACCAGTCTCCCATTCTGTCCTGCTTTGGAAGGATTTGGGAGTGTAGGCAACGCCTGACTCAGCATAAGCAGACAGGATAAGAAACAACCAGTCTCCCATTCTGTCCTGCTTTGGAAGGATTTGGGAGTGTAGGCAACGCCTGACTCAGCATAAGCAGACAGGATAAGAAACAACCAGTCTCCCATTCTGTCCTGCTTTGAAGGATTTGGGAGTGTAGGCAATGCCTGACTCAGCATAAGCAGACAGGATAAGAAACACCCAGTCTCCCATTCTGTCCTGCTTTGGAAGGATTTGGGAGTGTAGGCAATGCCTGACTCAGCATAAGCAGACAGGATAAGAAACAACCAGTCTCCCATTCTGTCCTGCTTTGGAAGGATTTGGGAGTGTAGGCAATGCCTGACTCAGCATAAGCAGACAGGATAAGAAACAACCAGTCTCCCATTCTGTCCTGCTTTGGAAGGATTTGGGAGTGTAGGCAATGCCTGACTCAGCATAAGCAGACAGGATAAGAAACAACCAGTCTCCCATTCTGTCCTGCTTTGGAAGGATTTGGGAGTGTAGGCAATGCCTGACTCAGCATAAGCAGACAGGATAAGAAACAACCAGTCTCCCATTCTGTCCTGCTTTGGAAGGATTTGGGAGTGTAGGCAATGCCTGACTCAGCATAAGCAGACAGGATAAGAAACAACCAGTCTCCCATTCTGTCCTGCTTTGGAAGGATTTGGGAGTGTAGGCAATGCCTGACTCAGCATAAGCAGACAGGATAAGAAACAACCAGTCTCCCATTCTGTCCTGCTTTGGAAGGATTTGGGAGTGTAGGCAATGCCTGACTCAGCATAAGCAGACAGGATAAGAAACAACCAGTCTCCCATTCTGTCCTGCTTTGGAAGGATTTGGGAGTGTAGGCAATGCCTGACTCAGCATAAGCAGACAGGATAAGAAACAACCAGTCTCCCATTCTGTCCTGCTTTGGAAGGATTTGGGAGTGTAGGCAATGCCTGACTCAGCATAAGCAGACAGGATAAGAAACACCCAGTCTCCCATTCTGTCCTGCTTTGGAAGGATTTGGGAGTGTAGGCAACGCCTGACTCAGCATAAGCAGACAGGATAAGAAACAACCAGTCTCCCATTCTGTCCTGCTTTGGAAGGATTTGGGAGTGTAGGCAACGCCTGACTCAGCATAAGCAGACAGGATAAGAAAAAAACAGTCTCCCATTCTGTCCTGCTTTGGAAGGATTTGGGAGTGTAGGCAATGCCTGACTCAGCATAAGCAGACAGGATAAGAAACACCCAGTCTCCCATTCTGTCCTGCTTTGGAAGGATTTGGGAGTGTAGGCAATGCCTGACTCAGCATAAGCAGACAGGATAAGAAACAACCAGTCTCCCATTCTGTCCTGCTTTGGAAGGATTTGGGAGTGTAGGCAATGCCTGACTCAGCATAAGCAGACAGGATAAGAAACAACCAGTCTCCCATTCTGTCCTGCTTTGGAAGGATTTGGGAGTGTAGGCAATGCCTGACTCAGCATAAGCAGACAGGATAAGAAACAACCAGTCTCCCATTCTGTCCTGCTTTGGAAGGATTTGGGAGTGTAGGCAACGCCTGACTCAGCATAAGCAGACAGGATAAGAAACAACCAGTCTCCCATTCTGTCCTGCTTTGGAAGGATTTGGGAGTGTAGGCAACGCCTGACTCAGCATAAGCAGACAGGATAAGAAACAACCAGTCTCCCATTCTGTCCTGCTTTGGAAGGATTTGGGAGCGTAGGCAATGCCTGACTCAGCATAAGCAGACAGGATAAGAAACAACCAGTCTTCCATTCTGTCCTGCTTTGGAAGGATTTGGGAGTGTAGGCAATGCCTGACTCAGCATAAGCAGACAGGATAAGAAACAACCAGTCTCCCATTCTGTCCTGCTTTGGAAGGATTTGGGAGTGTAGACAACGCCTGACTCAGCATAAGCAGACAGAATAAGAAACAACCAGTCTCCCATTCTGTCCTGCTTTGGAAGGATTTGGGAGTGTAGGCAACGCCTGACTCAGCATAAGCAGACAGGATAAGAAACAACCAGTCTCCCATTCTGTCCTGCTTTGGAAGGATTTGGGAGTGTAGGCAATGCCTGACTCAGCATAAGCAGACAGGATAAGAAACAACCAGTCTCCCATTCTGTCCTGCTTTGGAAGGATTTGGGAGTAAATTCCCAAGATTCTTTAATGGAATTCTGAGGTAGCTTAGAAGCCATATCATATGTGAAATATCATGAGGAAAGAGATCCATTCATGGATAAGGAACAAAACAAACATAAATAGAACCCGCACGCATTGTATCAGTTACTGATGCAAGATAACATGAAAACGAAGTGGAAGGTAACAGTGCTTAACACCACATTACAAATAACTCAACATAAAACAGCAGTATATAATGAATGAACATTTCTGATGCTCACATGGACACCAAAGCAGGTAAATCACAATAAGTGAAGAAGATGGAAAAACGGACATAGACATAGAGCGCAGCAGGAACAGGAGTACATAACAAAGATGACTGGTCATCTACAAGGCAACAACTAGCAAATGTACTAAGGCATTTACCTGCACGTGCCTAAGGGTCATCAGCAAGAAAGATCTGTGTTGCAGAAAACAGAAAAATAGCTGGCTACTGATAACGTTTCACAGACAAGAAAGAATTTGTTCTATAATTGTACAAAGCATGACAACTTAAAATGTTATTATTTAGGAGAATTGTAAAAGAAATAAAATGTGAAAAAATGCGTTTTCTTACACAGATAAAATGAAGGCATATGCAAAACAGACAAGAACATAGTTGTCAAGATAATATAAAACTGCAAATCGAATGTCAGTTTTAAAACTAATGAAGACAAGGCAGGTTATAACACTAGTATCTACAGAAATAGATTTGGGAATGGATTACTGAAAAAAATGCCAAATGCCAATGTTCTAAAATTTGACAAAAGACAATGAAGTTATCAGAACAGAAAGCCTGTGTGAGGTCTTGCATGTCAGTGTAATAGATAGGCTAACTAGTGAGGCTAAACAATCTCACGTCAGCTAAAAAATGGATCATGTCTCCACATGCAACACAGAGAGGCAGTGAGAGAAATGATTTATAGGGCACAGTAAGATCAATAACAGACTGTCTACTTTCTTTCTTTATAGACTCAGTTCTGCAGCTGATAAATCACATTAAATGAGTAACATGGAGGCATTTTCAGTCTTTCTAGCTCCTACCAAATCCTACAGAAACAGTATAAAGATCACATACCTAATAAATGGGGATGTTCATATTTCAGAAGAACACAACACTTTACACAAAAAGAAAAAAAAACGGTATTCCAGTGCACTTGTCTCAGTTAAATTATTTCACATACTGCTTTGCCCTTTGAAATCATTCATCAGTAAGGACCTACAATAGGATAATAAAATTCCGAGACATCTACCTTTATGTTTGCCTTTGCAGGTGTACATGCATGATTGTGACACCTTTGTAGACCTGATGAGTTAGTTAATTCAGTCAGAATTATTCTTTTTAATTAACCTGAAGAATGCTCTACAGCTTGAGATGTTGTTCATATCATAATTACTAAACTGTTACAGTTCCCGCTCTGGTATTAAAAAAAAACAACAATTATTCCTGCACTGCTATGTGTCATGTATGTCAGTCTCTGCTTGTCCCTTTTTCAGGTTTCTGACAGTAAAATTCCAGCACAATTTGTCACTTTTCATCCTGACGTCCACCTACTACCGAGTAACTGACATCTTATTTTAAAACTCCAGCACCACTTTTAGCAACAGTTTAACCTAGTGCTTTAGCTGGGATATTCCATGAAATAACAAAGCACATTTAGTTTAGAACTTCTTAAATTCCCAAGATTCTTTAATGAGAAAAAATTAAGTGTACTCCATTTCATTTCATTTCAGTCACTGCCCCATTCAGAATGCATCAGCCAACAAGTGCCTACTTTTCCTCTTTCTGGTTTGGGTAGTCAAAACTTATATCGGTTAGTACCTACCACCATATATGCCACGTGTTAGGATGCCAGATAAGTATACCTTTCAACCTCTTAGCACAAGAATTCTGGACAAAGCCAAAAATAACGGAGTGAAAAAAGACCCAAAGTTAGGGACCTATTTTAAGTATTGCTCTTATAAACTTAGAACATTGATAGATTTACAGGTTTTACTTTAGCATGCATTTTCTGAAAGATATGAAGTCTGAAACGCAAATGTCTTTCATTTAGTGACTTCAATCCCTAATGATTTGTCAGAAAAACACAAATTTGATGAAGAACAGACCAGATATATCAGGCAAAAATCTGGATATTCTACAAAATTATAGACAGTTGAGAGTTCTGCATAAAAGTGCCTAAGTCTCTGGTGTCACTGTCTGAAATAAAAGCATGGGGAAAACTATCACAGATAATCTTTTACTGTGCAGTGAATAAAAATATCCATTGCATCTTTAGCAGATGAGTCAATTCCAGCATGCACTCATCCATAACCTGTACTATTCACTATCACTCGGACATTGTTCACCTAAGTAACAGACATTTCAACAGAGAAATGTTTCATGTTCAATGATAGACTATTAACTGATGAAAGCCTGCCAGTAGGTTAAGTTTAACTTGCTAATCTATTAACTGGTAAGTGAACTAACCCTTCTTGGACACTTTTCAGCTGTGAGCCTGACCACAAGGGTAAGTATAGCAGACAGGGACAGTTTACAATAGGCAGTCATCTAATATGTTTTGGGTGAGGTGGAAAAAAACTGTGCACTTGGAGAACATTTAAAAAAAGTGGGGAGAATATTTACACATTTACTGATAACTTGGGTTGATTGCTGGACTCTGGAGCTGTGAAACAAAAACCTTGACAATTGCACCACCATGCTGAGAAGCAACATTTGGTTTTCAAAGGATTTTAATCATGTCCCTATACATAGTCACATTTTTTAAAATATTTTTCTTTCGATTTCAACGGTCTTTACAAGAACCACATCACAAATACTATGTAATGCCTGTGTAAATAGTCAGGAAAGATATGTTTTAGTCCATTGTATAAAATTATTTTTCACTTTACTTTTGAAACATTTTGCAGCGTAAATGGTAATTTTTGCATTTGCAGATTCATATGCAACGTATAAGCTGGACATACTAATCAAGTAGAAGTTCACTGCAAGTAAAGTACATGTTAAACAGCAGCCCTAGTCTCTATGTATATATTAATACTTTATTGTGTCACATACATTAGTGAAAATACAGAACAAACTGTAACAAGAGTAGATCAGCTATGCAAACACATTCTATACTGGAGAAGCAGAAAACACCGGAATGAATATTACAGAGTAAGTGGCAAGAAGAACCATGTACAGATCAAGATGGGAAATTATGTGGTAGTATCAGCACATACTGATAAAATCCACAAAAATAATTATGTGTAACAAAAAAGATCTTTGGAATTTTTATTAACTATTTATCTAGTATAATTTTACTGAGTAAGCATCTAACTTCAGTGTTCATACGGTTCAACTTCTGGAATTGTGTGTGTGTGTGTGTGTGTGTGTGTGTGTGTGTGTGTGTGTGTGTGTGTGTGTGTGTGTGTGTGTGTGTGTGTGATGTGTCTGTAAGCTCTGTGACATGTGTGAATGGGTCTGTAAGCTTCTGTTTGTGAATAACTATTGGGTATTGTGCATGTATGTGCATGTGGCACTCTGACATGTCACAGTGCATGAGCAGCTCCATGAGCTTTTGTTCATGAATGGCTATTTTGTGTCTGTGTCTATGTTTTTCCATGCATACGTGACTGGGGGGGGGGTGTCAATGTCTGTGTGTGTCCCTCATGATACCTGCACTAATGTGCAAGTAGAAGCTCCACTACATAGCTTTTTCAGCTGCAAAGAGGTGTGATTAACAGTCATGCAAATTCACAGCTAATGACGTTGCCTTTTAAGGAATTTGGATGTCTATAAATCAGTACTTTACACTCCAAGTACAAATTACCTTAAAAGTCCATGTCAATTTCTACTGCATTGAATTTATTATAAATTTAGTTATTTAACATTTGTTTACCAGGAAAGTCTGACTTGGAATGAAGTCAATTTTCAGCAGATGCCTGGGGAGAAACACTCCAGACACATTTCTTTGTAATGGGGAAGAAAACTTAAGCAACCGGAGGGAACCTACACAGACAGGGCATGCAGATGCCACACAGAAAGTATACCAGCCAAGAACCGAACCAGAGAACCTCATGCTGTGAAGTGACAACACAGCCACTGCACCACCTAATAAATCACAGCCATAATGGTAATAGAATGAACTGGATATATGTGTTGCTTTAATGAAAAAAAAACATTATTCACTGATTTTTATTAACAGTTTAAGCAATCAATGTAATGGTATTAAAAAGTAACTACTACATTATGAAGGATGATTTAAAAAATGAATGAGGAAAAATTAATCAAAGTGCAATTGTGGGAATTAAATGTGTTATAATAACAAAATAATGTCTGTCATATTAGTGAGTATATATTTATATTGGAAAATTTCAAGTGAAATGTGTCTGTTTAAGCAGAAAGGACAATCAACACTTATGTCTCAATATTTCAGAGCTCTAGATGTGACATCTCTGAGAGAAGTAGTTAAATGATTGAAACTGAGGATGGCTACAGTTCAAGTTCTTTACAAAGGTACCATCACCTTTAATTACATTATAATAGCATTAACAAATTGTGGGTTTCTTTTCATTTATCATTCATTTTGCAGCAAGTAAGCATTTCTGCAAGTGTAAACAGGTTTCCTTCTTGATTCAAGTTTTGATTGCTGTAAAGTGTTTGATTCTGGCTAATTTGAATACTTGGGTTAAAGATGATTTTGAGAATGATGTGAAAGACAATGTCAGTTATGAAAGGATTTTTTTTCAAAGGTAACTACTTCTGCTACGAACAGATATGTTTCTTGGATTTAATATTCCAGATCAGTGCAGTCATCTCAGATAGGTGATGGAATGTGCCTCTTGGTCACTGCATCACCTGTTCCCCTTCTTTGTAGAGTCATCCTGTCTTGCTATTTTGATCTGGTTGAGCACAGGATCCTAAGTAATGCTGTTTTGCTACAAGCTGTGATTTATCTCCAGTAGCCCACCAGTATTTTTAAGAATGCAGCATCTGTGGTCCTGGTCAGATGTGTGTAGAATATATTATCTTTCTCACCACAGCGTCTCACCAGTGCTTGCCTTTCCATGCCTCTGGAGCTTTGTGAAGGACAATGTATGATCTCAAACTCTGAAGGCTACATAGAATGGAAAGAAGACTGGAACACCTTTGGTGGCATATCTGTTTAATGGAGGAAAAGGTGGTAGAACTTACATAACTCCAGGTACTTAAAAGAGATTTCTCAAAAAAGGCATGTTATTTGTCATGCAAAACCTCTACTGTGGGAAACCAACTGGCCAAAGTCTTTGAAGAGTGGAACAGAGAGTGCACAAAACAGCCTGCCACATCATTTTCTCCACATTTGACTGTAAAATTGCTGCACAATTGTATCCAAAAGTATACTCTCCAAAGAAATGCTTTTCAGGATGTGTCCTTAAAACATATGGTTAATTTTCTCAAAAATTTGGCAGACCAAACAACAGGACTTTTCTAAGGTGAAATGGAGCCAGATAACTCCATGGTGTCCGCACTTTAGCTTAATGGATCCCCCTTCACCCTCCCCATCATCTCTATGCCATTCAGATAGTTGACATCTTTTTTGTTTTGTTTTTTACATTTTGCCTTACTCTTCAGCTTTTTCCTCCATCCTTTCAATACATCTTAATTGGCCAAGACTGCACTTTAGTAACTGAGGAAGAAATAACTGAACTAAGTTGGTGTCTGGAGACTGGTAGGTCCACAGAAGCCATAGGGTTCTAAATGCTCTGAGGGGAACTTTAGAGTTATTTTTTTCATTCTTTTAATCCAATGTTGGCCATCAGCTCTCCATCCCAGCCACCATACTTTGAGACATGCATTCCCTTTTAGTAAGAGCCCTACAGTGAATTCATTCCTTAAGCATAAGGCATAGCAATAATCATTTTACAAAGATTTTAGCAAATACAATACACTATGCAGCACTACTTCTGCCAGGCCAAATCAGTGACTGCTTAACTGTGGTAAAACAAGAGCAGGGTAAGTCACTTTAATCCACAGACATCCTCCACATCCATCATGTGAAGTCACCTTACTAACTGAGTGCATACACTTCAGATGTCTGCATGATTAAAAGAAATGGCCACAGCAAAGCATTCCAACTTGCTTTACACAAATGCATTCAGTCTTGTAAAGCTAGTTTGATGACTGTTCAATTTAATCATAACAATAACCTCAGTTATTTTCAGCCACAGAAAGCACCACCCTCTGCAATTACAATCAGCTTTTCTGAATGCATATATCTCAGATATCTGATTGCGATAAAAATAATGGTCACAGTTATATACCTAAAGCATGTTTCACACAAGCACAGAAAGAGCATAGTAAATATTTCTAACTTACTTCAAACAAATGCACACTAATCCCACAAACCCATATTATTGACTGTTTAATGTGAGCAAAAAAAATCAGGGCAAGTCAATTTTATCCAAAAACAACCCCACAACTGGAAATTATAGTTGGTTTGTTGACTGTGTACACCTCATATGATTAACTGAAATGCAATATGACCACAGTAATGTATTTCATCATTCTGTACACAAACAGTAGCCACAGTAAAGCATTCTATTTGTTTCACATAAGTGCACACTAGTTCTTACAAAGGCAGAAAAAAATGACCATTTAACCTAAACAACAGCAAAGCAAGCCATTTTATCCAAAAACAGCCCCATATCTTACCCAGTATATATAACCATATTGCTGACTATGTACAACTATAACATCTGCCATTAAAAAAACAGCCACAGAAATGCATTTCAGTTTTAGTTTTCATAAACACACAGCAGCTATTCACAGTAAAGTATTCCATCTGGTTTTGTGCAAATATATATTACTCTTGCAAAGTTATCCACTGTCCATAATAGATGGTTGCATGTCAGGATAGTAAAAAAAATGCCTATTGCAATCCAGACCAACCTGAGTGCACATCAGTCTAACCACAGCCTTCATTTGTATGCATTCCTAGTGCCAGTAGATACAAGCTCCAATTTTATTGTTTCACAACAGACATTGCAGCCACTGCATAACTTTCATTGTTTAGAATTCTCCAGGTTTTCTGTTTAGTTTGACTGACAAGTTAAATAATGAATCAGGGAGCCGCCAACGACTCTTTGATTCATTGTCTAGATAAAGGATGAGACAAGGAAGAAAGCAAGTAAAATGAAAAGTACACAATACTTTCTTTATATAGTACTACAGTAGCAGTGTTTTATTATTTGGATAAATAATTAAGTTCTAAAAGTGCCCATGGTCAAATGTTACCCTAGGTGGCTGCCTAGTTCACATACACATAAGACTGGCCATGTGGAGTAGAAATAATATATGAATTTATCAATTTTGATGAGTCCACACATTTGATTTCAAGTATTTGTCCCACTACTGGTGAGGTGAATATTGTACTAGAAAAAGTGACTTCTGTTTTGTCTGTATATCCTTTTTTTCTGGCTTGTCCAGGCTTATTTGCTTATTGGTGTGTTTATACCTGTTCCGAAAGAAGTAAGTCTTGATCACATCTGTTCCCCTTCAGATTTGGGCATCCTGGAAAGGTAGTGCTCTATCTCTTATGTTCCCTTCATTGGGAAAGCTACTGAGAAAGTCAGGAACCTTGTTGTGAGAGTAAAGATGGTTGGTGACCCACGAGGCACGGAAATTGTTACTGCCGAAATTTCATCTCACCAGCATCTAGTGAAAGACAGCAGAGAATTTTCCCACAACTGATCTTCATGTCAAGACTGGTCACCTTATCCTGAACATTTGTGGTAAATATTTTCTTCTGTTTTTCTTTTAACAATGAATGCAATTCGTGAAAATGCCAAGAAGTGCACTTAGTCTTTTACTTTTGATGTGTCTCAACTATATATAAATGTGTGGAATTATTTAAATGCATTGTATGATCAGCATGTTAGCACCTGTAAGTCTTTGCTAGGGAAAACAGATAATCCAACATTATGTAAGTGGATCTCTACCTTTGATTAGTATGTACGTAAGGCAAAGGTGCCACAGCATGTACAAAATGTGCTATATGGAATGATTTAAATGTTTCTTTTTGCATGCCTTGTCATAAACATGTTGTACAAAACCTGGAACACAACCAGGATAAAGTAATGCCTGAAGCACAGACAATGGTTCCTATTTCTATATATCCTGCTGCAAAGGATTTGTTAGAGGGTGATGCAAGTTACAATAAAGGCGGGAGATAAGTATTACTTATCCAACTTCATGGGATATGAAGGAAAACGACATGAATGCATTAGGCACATTTCAAATCCTGAAAAGCCCATTCTGTCTCCTGATTTTCAGGAAGGCACGCCATCCGTCTCATTGACGGTGCTCGATTTTGGGACAATGGATGATATCAGACTGGATTTGCAGTACTACCAGAAAACCCTTCTATGGGACAGTCAACTCTGATTCAGTTTCCGGAACACATCTGCCGAGCGAGCTGAACTGGTAAGCAGTTCTTTATGTGTTACAAAATTTTCCACCTGTCAATATTTTTTCAGACAGTGCATATGTAGTTTATTCTCTGCATATGCCTACATGGGTAAGGAGAGGATTTGTTGACAACATGGGCAAACCACTCAAGCATGCTTCTGTGTTGCAGAATATTTGGAATTTGGTTCGTAGTCAGTCCCTTGTGGTTTGCTACAGCATCTTAAAGGTAAAAACTCATCAGAAAGCTACAAATGAAAGTTGTCAGTTAAATAACTATGCTGATTGGATGGCAAAAAGGGCAGCAAAAAGAAATGCAGTTGTATCCTACAGAGCACCTGTCCAGGGTACCAGATAAAACCACTGCAGTGCATGCCATACAGACATTTTCAGTTCAGAATTTGCAACTTGATTTGCTGCAGATCCAAACTAAGTTTGGACTGCATGAAGAGTTAGAAAAATGTACTCTTGCAGGAGAAAGTTCAGGACAATATTATGCAAAATGTTTTGAAGACAGTTCTAATCTTCCTTACGTACTGTACCAACAGGCATGTCAGTTTAATCATCAGGTATTGGGGCATTTGGGTACACAAACGTTATGGCCCATTGTAAAAATAAGTACTGGTATCCACAGTTGAAGAAAATCTATGATTCAGTGCATGCTGAATGCTTGGTATGTTTACAGGTTAATGCTCAATTGAAAAAAAAACGCAGTTACTAAGGGTAACTCCAGCGGATGGACCTTGATATGCCATCCAAATTGACTGTGCAGGTCCATTACTCCCAGCTAAAGGTGGGTACAGGTATCTTCTAGTGGTAGTTGATGTTTTTTTCAAAATGGGTAGAAACAATTCCTACAAAAGCAATGACAGCTAAGGCTACAGCAGAAGCCTTATGGAAAAACATTTTTTGTCACTGGGGATGGCCACGAGTTATTGAATCTGATAATGGGCCACAATTTGTCAGTAAACTGATGAAAGCTCTGTGTGATTTGCTTGGTATCCAGCAACGATTTTGTGTTCCTTACCCTCCCTAGTCTAATGGGATAGTTAAAAGAATGAACAAGACTCTTAAGGAACGCCCTAAGGAAGCCTGCTTGGAAAAAGGCGTAAATTGGGTAAAACATTTCCCTGGAATCTTGCTGGGTGTCAGAGCAACTCCACACAGTAAAACAGGGATCTCACCTTTTGAAGTCATGACAGGTAGAAAAATGCCTGTACAATTGCCCTTCGATCCTACTGTTAGTACAAAGAGACCATTATTAGAAATTGCACAGCATCAACAATGGTTAAAAGATATTTCTGAATTGTGTCAAAGCTTATCAGAGATGCAAGCATTCAAGTTACGGTCAAAGGATCCTGTTATGCCAGAAAAAAACCTTCCCTCTGGGACACAGGCATTGATCAAGATGTTCCAGATGGAAACAGTTGGAAAAGCATCTATCATAGCAACTTTTCAGATTAATACCACTTACGTGGAAAGGTTATATTATTGTACATAGTAAAGATTTGGTTTGTTATTGTACTGACTGTACTCACTGGAGCCCTTGAGCGTAAGGTGACAAATAGGAGAAACGCAAGTTTTGAAAATAAACAATGGCAATAATACTCTAAAGCTGGATTGGGGTAGATGCTCAAAGATAAATCTTTTTGTGGGCAAAGACAGCAGGACACCTTCACTTGTCCATCTAATGCTAATTGCACGTTTGGGCATATAATAGTTCCCAGTAAGGTTACCTTTTGGTCTGAGGTTATGGGTCATTATACAATGACCCCCCCCCCATTAATATTCTAAAATGTGCACACTGATTGGTCAGCGTGCACATTGTAAATCAAAGACTTATACTAATGGAAAAAGGTCTGGTCACCCGGACTTTTTCCATTAGTATGTCTTTTTTTTTTTTTTTGCAGCAACGGAGAACGCAAGATCTCCATTGCTTTTTAGAAACTGTCTCGCTATGTTAAAGGAGTTTAACATAGCAAGATAGCTTTAAAAAAAGTAACTCCTTTAACATAGGGAGACACTTTGTAAAAATCAATGGAGATCTTGCTTTCTCCGTTGCTTCCACCCACAGCTCTGATGTACTGCGTAAGCATACACATGCGCAGTACATCAGAACTGCCGCAGAATACCAGACAGCTGTGGAAGGGCAGCAAAGAGGCATTATACAATGCCATTATTTAAGAAAAGTAAGTATTTTTTTCTTAAATAATGTCATTGTATAATAGCAATAACCCACTTCTGGGTGTGAGTAATACTGGATTCACCCACGGTTGTCTTTGTTTGGCCACTCAGGCTTCGCCCTCATGACCAAACCGCACCAACCGTGGGTAAATCCAGCATTACCCACACCCAGGCATGGGTTATTGCTTAATTATTACATTCGGCCAAATAGTTCTAAGGTAACTCTTGAATTTGATTCCAAAGTTTCAATTAAATGTTGTCAATTTCTTATATTTTATTTGGGAAAAGGAGAAAATTCAAAGAAATATCCACCATCAACACAACAACTAGTCTTCACTTGCGTGAAAAAGTCTGGTAATCATATTATACAGGAAATTAGTATTCCTCCCAATAATATGAAAGTACAACTAAATTTTACTACTGGAGTTTCTGTAATATGTACTAATACCACAGTCATTACAGGTGGCATGCATTGGGCATATGTTTTATCAATATTAACAGGTAAACCTACCTCTGTTCATACAGGCCATTTGGTTAAAATCCCTTCTACCTGTAAAAAGGTAGGCAGACATTATCAAAAGGTTCTAGTACATTTTAACTTCACATTCCCAGACACAGGCAGGTGACACTATAAAAGAGCTTGGTATGATACGCTGCTAGGAGGCCTAGGCGCAGGCATTGGAGCTATTAATGCAGCTGAGATTGAATTTCTAACTAATCATTTAAAAATAGTGGGGGAAGATATCTCTCAGACTGTCCATTTACAGGCATCTTGGAATCCAGTAATATGGAGGCACACCTGCACAATATAAATTATCAGCAGCAGTTTTTAGACAATCATGATGCTATGCAGCTACATCAGTTGAAATTTGATGGTAACATGACAACTTTTGTAAATTGGACAAAATGTACTATGCAATCTTTGTATGTGGAAATTCAGAAAAATAGAGTACAAACTGAACTTATGTTACAAAATGAAAATGGCGACAATTGTTCAACAAATAGATACCTGATACCGATTGGATTAGGTTGTTTACTGGAGTAACATACTGTACTCCACAATATTGTACAGGAAAGTTTATGCATTATAATGTTACTGATACCACTATTATGTGTCAATTTACTGTGTTACCTATGATATTTCTCATACCACAAGGGTATGAGTATTGGTTTCCACAATTTGAAGGTAATTATATAGATATGAGAGGAAAAACACATAAAAATGAGTATTATACAGAGACTCAAAATGGACTAATTTGTGGGCAGCATTCGCCTGTCTATGAACCATGCTTATTGCAGCATTATGTTAATTTGTGTAAATGGACTATTATGCCTTCTTCTTTTCAAATGTTTATAGTTGTTCCTCACTATATTTGTCTGGTTACAGATTAAGACATAGGTCATAGTTTAGAATTACCTTTTGTAGAATGTTTATCACATGTTGATTTCTTTACATGGAATAATAAGAGCTATGTGTTTATCGAACACATAGAAGTAAATATTTCCAAGAACTGAAATTATGACTTAATACAGCTTCCCAATATATCTGTATCTTTGAATAATTTAAAAAAACATAATGGGCAATGCTAAAATTCTCAGAGAGTATTTGGAAAAAATAAATAAAAGTATCCTGTATTATGAGGCATTAAGCATCATTGCAAAAAATAAACTACTTAGTTTGGCTGAAAAGACCAAAAAAAGGCACTGGTCACAACTGGTGGGATATCTTTTCTGGTTGGTCAAAATCAGGGAAGAAATATGTTAAATTGGTTGATACATCCTGTATTAGTAGTGTTACCTCTCTATTACCAATTCCGTCTCTCTGTCTTTCTCTCTCTCTCTCTCTCTCTCTCTCTCTCTCTCTCTCTCTCTCTCTCTCTCTACACTTTGCTTTTAGATTGGTACCCTGGAAACTGTATGATATTTCTAAAAATTTAAATGTATTTAGGATTTGTTATGATTAGTCCTGTTCTACTGCAGATGTCACGGTGGTACGGCAGTAGCATTGTTACCTCACAGCAAGAGGTTCTCCCGTTCGATTCTCGGCTGGGCTTGGGAGTGCCTTCTGTGTGGAGTCTGCATGTCCTCCCCACGGTTGGGTAGCATTCGAAAGACATACGTGCGTAAATGGGCATGCCTTCGTTGAAGGTTGGGCATCGAGCTGGCACCTCAGCATTTCATAAAAATCTACTGCCAATCATTAGCGGACCTGAGTTCCGCTGTGGCAACCCCTTACCGGGAAAAGCCGAAAGACAAACAACAACAGTCCTGTTCTACAGCAAGAACATTGTTATAATGTTTATCAAAATGTCTTATGTGTACATAATTGTCAGTTGTAAATGTTTTATTTTGTATGTGGAGCTTTTCTCCCCGGGCCCTCCGCTGAAAAAGGACCTGTGTCCAGTAGGACTTTCCTGATAAACAAATGTATAATAATTAAAATAAAATAAAATAATAATTACACTCTCATTAATTTTGTACCAGTTACAATCATAGAGATCATGTAAAATTGTGTGCAATGGTTGTAAGACACTAGAGAGGATCAATTTACATAAGTTGCAAAAATGAATACTTCAATTGCATAACTGAAAAAGAAAAAGCAATTTTACAACAGTTGCACAAAATTTAAAAAGGGGAAACAATAACTTTTCAGAGAATTGTTTTACATCTGTATCAATGAACATGTAGATCGTGTTCAAGTACACAAGAAAGAATTTGTGAAAACAGTTACTTGTTTTAACATATTTTTTAAAGTACATCAGAGAAAATGGGTGTTGCAGGATGATAGTTCAGTGAGTGAGCGTGCAAACGTTTGAGTTGTACTGAGAAGATGAGGAGTGGAGAGGGAGTTTTCTGGTTTGCTGAGGTTACTTAGGGGTAAAAGGTGTGACACACTTAAGTGAGGGAGAGCAAAGAGGGGAATGAGTATTACAGTTTAGAAGATGGACTAGTCCTAAATATTACTAACAAGCAAGGAAATGTGAGTGGCAGAAGATAAGCTGGATGTGTTAAGGTTGAATGAGATAGTGGGTGTGTGAGTGGCTATTTTTGCAAAAATGTCTCAAACTTTACAGCGAAAATGTAGTTATTAGAAAGGGAGGTCTGGAACCCTGCAGCAGTTATTAGACCACCGGAGAAAGCAGGTCACAAGGGAATATCAGAACCTCAGCCACACCAGATAAGATGGGAGATGAGATTCTCAGTGATTACTACCTCTCACGCCCTATCCCTAAGTGACCATAGACAGAATCCAAAGGGTCTGGAAGATGACAGTGGGTAGAGAAGCCTCATATAAATGTCTTGTGATTACTACCTCTCAAGCCCTATCCCCAAGTGACCATAGACAGAGTCCAAAGGGTCAGGAAGATGACAGTGGGTAGGGGAAGCCCCATACAAATGTCTTGTCCACCTCATTAATTCATGCCAAAATAATATCTACTTTCAGAGGTAAGGGAAGGATATGTAGCTAGAGTGAATGTTTCATTTCTGATATTTCTGCAGAACTAATAAGGAGAACTCTACAAAAATACAATAGATGTGATTCTATGAGAGAATAAAGTCCTAAGGAGTAAGGAAGCAAACTCAGGGGACTGGTTTAGCCTGAGAAACTGGGATTAATGTGGAAGAGTAGGAGATTAGCATTCTTCTCATATAAATACAAAATTATGCGGAAAGAGAAATGGAGGCAGAATATAAGGAGGGTGAACATTCCAAATCTGTCATACCACTGAGAGAGAAGATGGGGCTTACACAATAAAAGAAGAAGGCAAAATCTGTTGTAAACCTTCCCTGGTTATGAAAAGAGCAGAAAGAAGAAATTGGAAGGAGATAGTCAGGATTTGCTACTGTACGACAAGTAAATGGAGAAATCAACCAACAAGATCAGAGTTGATCTGAGAAAAGCAAACAGAAAACACTAGAGGGCTCAGAGGACGTAAGTAAAGTAGGGGAATCCACAATGGCAGAAGACAGAGCATGTACAAGGAACTAGTCAAGTAGTAGAGGAAAATACTCACCCTGGATAAAAGGACAAGCATAGGGGTGAGAGTATACCTCCACCACGAAGAGCAAATGAGTGGTACTCAGGGAGACAGGCAAAGCCAGGCTGACCTCCACCACGAAGAGCAAATGAGTGGCACTCAGGGAGACAGGCAAAGCCAGGCTGACCTCCACCATGCAGAGCAAATGAGTGGTACTCAGGGAGACAGGCAAAGCCAGGCTGACCTCCACCACGAAGAGCAAATGAGTGGTACTCAGGGAGACAGGCAAAGCCAGGCTGACCTCAACCACGCAGAGCAAATGAGTGGTACTCAGGGAGACAGGCAAAGCCAGGCTGACCTCCACCACGCAGAGCAAATGAGTGGTACTCAGGGAGACAGGCAAAGCCAGGCTGACCTCCACCACGCAGAGCAAATGAGTGGTACTCAGGGAGACAGGCAAAGCCAGGCTGACCTCCACCACGAAGAGCAAATGAGTGGTACTCAGGGAGACAGGCAAAGCCAGGCTGACCTCCACCATGCAGAGCAAATGAGTGGTACTCAGGGAGACAGGCAAAGCCAGGCTGACCTCCACCACGCAGAGCAAATGAGTGGTACTCAGGGAGACAGGCAAAGCCAGGCTGACCTCCACCATGAAGAGCAAATGAGTGGTACTCAGGGAGACAGGCAAAGCCAGGCTGACCTCCACCACGCAGAGCAAATGAGTGGTACTCAGGGAGACAGGCAAAGCCAGGCTGACCTCAACCACGAAGAGCAAATGAGTGGTACTCAGGGAGACAGGCAAAGCCAGGCTGACCTCAACCACGAAGAGCAAATGAGTGGTACTCAGGGAGACAGGCAAAGCCAGGCTGACCTCCACCACGAAGAGCAAATGAGTGGTACTCAGGGAGACAGGCAAAGCCAGGCTGACCTCCACCACGCAGAGCAAATGAGTGGTACTCAGGGAGACAGGCAAAGCCAGGCTGACCTCCACCACGAACAGCAAATGAGTGGTACTCAGGGAGACAGGCAAAGCCAGGCTGACCTCAACCACGAAGAGCAAATGAGTGGTACTCAGGGAGACAGGCAAAGCCAGGCTGACCTCAACCACGAAGAGCAAATGAGTGGTACTCAGGGAGACAGGCAAAGCCAGGATGACCTCAACCACGAACAGCAAATGAGTGGTACTCAGGGAGATAGGCAAAGCCAGGCTGACCTCCACCACGAAGAGCAAATGAGTGGTACTCAGGGAGACAGGCAAAGCCAGGATGACCTCAACCACGAACAGCAAATGAGTGGTACTCAGGGAGATAGGCAAAGCCAGGCTGACCTCAACCACGAACAGCAAATGAGTGGCACTCAGGGAGACAGGCAAAGCCAGGCTGACCTCCACCACGAAGAGCAAATGAGTGGTACTCAGGGAGACAGGCAAAGCCAGGCTGACCTCAACCACAAACAGCAAATGAGTGGTACTCAGGGAGACAGGCAAAGCCAGGCTGACCTCAACCACGAAGAGCAAATGAGTGGTACTCAGGGAGACAGGCAAAGCCAGGCTGGCTGGTTGGATGAAAGATGTAATGTGGATCTGAGGGGTTCAGGTGCCTAGGCAGTGAGACATTTCCCTGTGGTACATTTGAATGGGGACACATGGCTGAAGTGATGTTTATCTACAGAGAAATATGGCTGTTTGCAAATTCCCTGTGGGCAAAGAAAAGCACACACTGCCATGCTCACAGCTTTAATAACCAAATGCACAGGGGCGAAACAATGTCCGTGGTCCCCAAGGGAACATGAGAAAGCAGGCAATATGGCAGGCATCAGCAGTAGGTTGGCTAGAGGGCATGTCAGTGGCAGTAAAAATGTAGGGCATAATGGGCAGTGCCTTTATAATCAGTGTGTGTGGATCACTGCCCCCTTCACAGTGTCTAGGGAACATTACCTAAAATGCATACTGGAGCATTAATGTGACTACAGTAGCCTGCAGGATTTCCTCCATGCTGTAGTGCACTTCTACATGTTGTAGTTACATAAGTATGTACTGTACATTGAGCACAACACTCATTACTTCTTCTGCCACCATGTATTTGGTTATTAAAGCTGTAAGCATGGCAGTGTGTGCTTCTCTTTGCCCACAGGGAATTTGCAAACAGCCATATTTCTCTGCAGCTAAATATCACTTCAGCCATGTGTCCCCAGTCAAATGTACCACAGGGAATGTCTTACTGCCTAGGTGCCTGAACCCATTTTAGGCTACTGTACTGGTGTGACCAGAAATCTATGTCATCTCCCTTTTTTTGTATTCCTGTTCCAGACTCTTGTCTCTCAGATTCGGGTTCAGGTGCCTTCAGGCTGTACTAAACAGTACAACAAGTGATAAAGGGTGATGAAACAGTACAACAGGTAATAAAGGGTGATGAAACAATGCAACAGGTAATAAATGGTGATGAAACAGTGCAACAGGGGATAAAGGGCAATGAAACAGTGTAGCAGGTGATAAAGGGCAATGAAACAATGCAACAGATAATAAAGGGCAGTGAAACAGTGCATTAGGTAATAAGGGTAATGAAACAGTACAACAGGTGATAAAGGGTGATGAAACAGTACAACAGGTAATAAAGGGTGATGAAACAATGCAACAGGTAATAAAGGTGATGAAACAGTGCAACAGGTAATAAAGGAGTAAGAACAGGAAACCTCGAGCTTCACACTTTTATTCACAATCACGGGCTTCATCATTCTGATGAAGTCTGTGATACCTTGATGAAAGCATTCAAGTTTGTGAATAAAAGTATGAAGCTACGAGGTTTCCTGTTCTTGTTCTTGGTCGGAATTGGCTTGTGGTTTTGTTCTGCCTTTAGGAGTAGCATGATAAATGGTTTTGTCCTTTATCTTCATTCTGTCTCTTACCAGTTCAAAACATAGGAGGTGTTCATATCAATCCTATAGTGAAGCAGTTCTAGGTCTGTACACAATATCTGACACTCAAAGATACTTTTATTTATTTATTTATTTGTTTACTGTGAAAGTCCTAATGGCATAGCCCATTTTCAGCAGAGGCCTGGGGACAAAAGCTTCACATTGATATAATATAGTTGCAGTTAAATAAAGTTATTACAAAACCTAATACAGAACAACCTATTAACTAATACAAATTCAGTTGTAGTTCATACAGTCTGAACGTATATGTAGTGTAAACATTTGGACAGATATAACAAGATGAAAAAGAACATTGTCAATAGTCAAAGCACTCACCATTTGCAGTTCATACAGATGACATTAAACACATCTAGACAAACAGCCTGGGCAAAAATATATTTGTCCTTTATCTAACAAATAGAGTTTGGTAATTCATTCCTTCCAAACATAGTCAAAGGATGTTGGGGTGGAAAATGGGAGGGGCTAATTCCGACTGAGGCTCTGCAGAAACAGACCCAGTTTTTAGTTGTCTACTGGTTGTCTTTTAGAAGCCGTTTGAAGCTGCAGAGCTTAGAGGTAAATCTAATTTGCAGAGGGATAGAGTTCCATTTCTTAGTGACAGAGTATGAACAGAGACTTTGGCCAAATGATTTGTGGGGATTATATATGCTGGGAAGATATTGCTCACTAGATCAAAGCAGTCTATTAGGGTGATAGGAATGTAGAACAGAAGTAAAAGCATCGGCATTGCAAATAATACTGTGTGTGCGGAGATAAGCTGTATGTAAGCTAAGTGGTGAGGCAGTTTGAGTCAATTCAAAGCTTTAACGGAAATACAGGAGTGGCTGAGGTATTGTTTGTTGGTGGCAAATTTTGCAGCCTTTTTACAGTATGCCTTCAGCTTATTTTAAACTTCAGTCTGAGGGTTGGTTTGGATGGGTGCACCATAGAAGAGAGATGGGAGAAGGTAGGTAGTGGCAAAACTGATTTTAGTGGTATCACTAAGGAAGATTTAATGCCTGTAAAGCATTCCTAATTTTTGGTGAATCTTTTTTATGCTATTTTGAACATGCTGGTAAAATTTAAGGTTATCATCTGTAACTACTCCAAGACGTTTTGTATGAGAGACTACTTCAATTTCAGTTTTGTTTAGTGAAAATATTTTCAAATTCACTTTATAGGACATGTGTGATTTGGGGAAAAACAGTAGCAACTTTGTTTTATTTTAGGGTTGAGTAGTAGCTGGCCATTATGGAGCCATTTCTCAAATGAGGAAAAAGCTTCTTGTGTGATATGGAGGAGATGAGGTAAGTTATTGGATGCACATATACGTGTAGAATCATCAGCATATTGTATAAGAGAGGTTGAACCTACAGAGGTATAGAGGTCACTGATGATGATATTAAAGAGGAGGGGACCAAGAATAGAGCCATGGGGTACACCACTGGAGACTTGCAGGTATGGACAGAGAGTATTCTGCCATTTTACAGACTGGACACCGTCAGTTAAATAGCTATTGAACCACAGCAATGAAGAAGGGGATAGTCTAGGATGAGACAGTTTATACAGGAGTTTAGGGTGAGAAACTGTACTGAAGGCTTTTGACAGGTCAAAGAATAAGAAGGAAACAGGATTATCTGAGACCTTGTATTTGTTTATGATGTCAGCGAATGATAGGAGGGCAGTAATTGTACTGTGTGCTGGGCAGACACCATGTTGGGTTGATGTTAATAGCCATTCTTGTAGAAGATAGTGGTGGATTTGCTTATGCATACATCTTTCAAGAATTTTTAAGAGATGTAATAATATTGTAATAGGCTAAAATGTAGAAACATCAGCCAAGGCAACACCTTTATGAAGGGGGAGTTATACAGGATTTTTTCCATAGTGAAGGTACATATGATTCAGCTATTGATTTGTTGTTAAGGATTGAGACCAGGTATGTTATGGCATCAGCAGCTATCGTTAGAAATTTGAGTGGGAGGTTGTCAGCTGCAGCAGAGCAAAGTTTGACTTCAAGTAGACGTTTTTGTATTATTGATGTGAAGACAAGTCCTGAGTGAAAGTTGCTAACAGTGGACATACAGGGTGAATTAGGTTCGTGTGAGGATGCTGGGGGAGGGGTAAAAGTAGTGGTAGTGTGTGTGACATATGGAGAATGTTGTTTTTGGTCTAACCTATTGATCACTGAATTACTAGGACTGGATGTTAATGTGGTGGTGGTAAAAACATTGGATGTGGGTGAAGAGTTTTTAATTAGGGAGGCAATGCTTTCTATGGAATAGGTACTGAACAAGGTAGACATTTCTAGTAGAGAGCTATTATGAGAAGGTTTGGGTTCTCTGTTTGAGCCCAGCTATAACAAGTTATGTATTGATGTATAGAATTTCTGGGGGTCATTTTCAAGTTGAAGTTGTGGATAGCTATAATGTTTTTTATCTAGGTTAACTTGATTTTTACTCAGATTGTGCAATTCTCTACAAAGTTGCAGGTTATAGAAAGTTTTAAATTTAAGTCATTCTTTACAAGCTTTGTCTCTGTTAGACATTGCAGCTTTTGTATGGGTAGTGAGCCATGGCGTGGTTAAAGTTCACTCTTTTTTTGCAGAAAGGAGAGTGGTTGTTTAAAGTATTTAAGAGTAAGGTATAAAAGTATTGACTGCCTCATTCAGTGAAAGAGTTTTTAGGGCAGACCAAGTAAAGGTTTTCAATATATTGAAAAAAAGAGTCTTTACTGAGTTTAGAAAGGGTTTGAAGTTGGTGAGTGTTAGGTTTGAAGTGGTATTTTTATTATTACAGGCTGCAATGTGGTCACTAAGTGAGGTTTGGATAGGTTCCAGAGGTTGCAAATTTACTAGGGTCAGAGACCAATATCCACTCAAGAAATGCACATTTACTGTTGGTATTATTAAATCTAGTGAGTGTGTCTGTGTTTTGCTAAGTTGTACGTAACCTTAAAAGGTTTATACTTGCTCAGAGAATGTCTGATGTAAGGTTTTGCCAGTCAATACTTACATTACCTTGTATTATTTTTTCATAACATGTATTATTATTTGTCCAGGAGAGGATTTTTTCTAAAGTTGTTATATTATTTTCAGGTGGAATATTGACTGAAACAAAACACAGCTGGTTCTTATTGTCAGCCTTTAGCAGTGATACTAGTATTTTGGCATTTTGGAATTTTGAGGTACTGTGTGAATAGCAGGAGAGAGATTGTATGAACTTAGATAAATTAAGGCTACCCCACCCTCCTTTCTTGTGGGAGTCTATCAGCTCTGATAATACTGTAGCCTGGGGGGAGTAGTTCATAATCTTCAATGTTAGGCTTAAGTCAGATTTCTGTGATGACAAGAATATGAGGGTTATACTGTAATATCCGAACATGTAGCTCTGTAATTTTGTTAAAAATTCTATGGAGGCTGACAGTGGCAATATTAAACTTTTTTGGAAGACCAGAAGGAAAATGATGGGTTGAGGTAGTTGATGTACTAGTTTTATTAGTATGGATGGGTGGTGGTTTAATGATAAGGCAGTACAACTGAAAAGAGGTATCGTTTGAGGTGGTGGTTGAAGGCTGCTTAGTTAAGTCACAGTTTTGTAAGGGTGGCTCTTTAATTAGCAAGTTTTTGGGGTCTGGGTTGGGGTGGACATTACCACACTGTGGGATTTCTAAGAGGTAGAGTACTGATTTTAAGGAGACCTGTATGTCTTTTATTTTTTGATTAGAGTGGTGATAATCAAGTATTTTGTACTTAAAATAAAGACAACGTGAGAGATTAAAAAGACAGTGATGTATATGACTTGCCATCAAAATTTCGAAGGCTCCTTTATGAAAAGCATGTGGCTGAAAGCATGTTTTCAAAGTTTAACAATGCCAAACTGGAATAATATGAAATCATAATAATGAAAGTAAAGCTTGATTCGTTATTCTGAGTTCGGCTTTGTGAATGGATATTGCTGTACAGTGAGGCTCGGGGAATTTACCCTTTTCCTCACTGTAGTGTGATCTCAGTGTTGGTATATAAAATTTGCAGGGGGTGTGGGGTTGCAGAGGGGTTTAACCCTATGATAAAATGTAAAAAGATCTATGGACTTTCAAAACTGGAAGTTGGTATGTCGACTGTTGATCATTGTGTTTTTGACTTTCAACATTTTGGCTAGATGTTGTTTTTGTTTTCAACATTTTTGTTCAGTCTTTTGCTTAAAAGTTGTTTTGCCTTCAACATTTTGGTGGTAAACCTACACGTATAAATATATATATATATATATATATAGATATATATATATATATATATATATATATATATATATATATATATATATATATATATATATATATATATATATATATAAGTGCTACAGAATCCTGAAAGACCAAAATCCTGAAGATCAAAATCCTGAGACCAAAATCCTGAAAGCTCAGAATACTGAAAACACACAGGATACCAACATTTACTATATTCCAGCACAAGTACATACAGAAACATATTACCCTTCAACTATATGCAGGGGGCAAGCCCCCCTGTGCCCCCCACACCCCCTGCTATTAAATATATCAACTAAGAGACTGCACTTCACTACACTAACTGCAGTCTTGGAGTTGATAAATTTAAGTAGCAGGGGGTGTGGGGGGTGCAGCCCCCCACATGAGGGGTGCAGGGGGGTTGCCCCCTGCTTATTCTTGGAGAACAGTAATATAGTTTGTGTTTTGTTTCTGTATGTACTTGTGCTGGAATATAGTGAGTGTTTTTATCCTGTGTGTTTTCAGTATTCTGAGCTTTCAGGATTTTTGTCTCAGGATTTTGGTCCTTCAGGATTCTGTAGCGCTCCTATATATATATATATATATATATATATATATATATATATCTATATTGGTATAACTACTCCTAATTTCATAGTGTGCTGAGTAAACTGCAGTAGGAGTGTACAGAGATGAAAGTATACAGTGATAGTTTCTTACGTAGGATGTTAGTAGCAGCAGACTCTCTGTGGTTATAGAGAAGAGGAAGTGAGGTGTAGTATAAAGTGGAGGGAGGCAAAGGTTAAGTAAATAAAAGAAGCAAATGGAGAATATATGTTTTTTAGTTAACTGTAATTATGTAATAATGAAAAAGGAAATGTAGGAGTACCAATGACATCTGAAGTCAGTTAGAGGTATAAAGAGTAGAATATAACTAAGGACATAAATGATGAAATTTAGTCTGGTGTACAAAAATATGAAGAGCAGATGAAGGAGGTGTAAATTTCCATGGCTGGGTGGGTGACAGCCTGTGACTGGTTCTTTGTGAGATGGTTGTGTTGCTGCAGGTGGGAGGAGGAGTGAAGAGTCCTGCGATGGGTTGGAATTTGGATAGTGATGTTGGGGGTGGGTGGCAATGGGGGGTGGAATGGGTTTCGAAGCGAAGCTAAGCACAGCCAGGTGAAGCTGAGTGTTACCAATCCTAGTCCTGCAGGAAAACAATGTGTCAGGATCAGCAAAAGGTAAGTAAAATGTCTTAACAGATTAGGGCACAGTAATAGCATTAACAGTGTTAAAAACTAACAGCAAATAAAAAAATGGAAGCATTAACACAAAAAACAGGGAAGATAGTGTAAGCAGGAGAAAGAAAAGGTATATCAAATGGCAGTATGACAGCATTAACAAAGATAGAACTAGGCCGACCCAGATGGGAGAAAGATGACAGAGATTTAGGAGAGAGATATGTGTTGCAAACAGGGGGCAAACAGCAAATAAGCGATCAACAGGAAGTCACCCTGCCTTACAAGTGAGAGACAAACAGGAAAGTGTCTGGGGTACAGCATTAGAGTAATAAATAAATAAATGGGCTCCAGTAGGAAGGAAACCAAGTAGGGAAAGTATTCCTAAGATACCTCAGCAAGTCATACAATAGGGTAAAAGGAGGCAGTTGCACACACTCTGAGGCAGGAGACACCAACAACAGAGAAATATCCCTGCACTAATGCAGGAAGTGTCTAGCTAAACAGTTACACTATAGTGGAAAGTCCTTACTTAAGGCATATCTTTGTGACTCCTCACTCTAATGCCCTCTGGAGAAGAAATAAATGGGTGTCCTGACCCTGCTTCGGAACCTTGTCTGATGTTACCAGTGAAGTCGCTCTGAATGGGGGGTGGGCTTAAAAATAGCATTGCTGTACCTAGTAAAATGTATCTGAAAAAGTTTAGTTTGCAGGTTAACAAAAGTATGCAAATATCTCTCTAGACCATTGACACTAATCTCTGTATGTTAACTGAAGAACTGATATGTTTAAGGACTATTTAAGGGTTAGTGGTAAGATAGAGATGGAATAATATTCACCTTTATGCCCAACAGTAGCAATCCAACAAACACACTGGAGTGAAACTGTGGGGTGGATCGTGTAAATGGCAGGAAAAAGGCACACTGTAGGAGATCACGCTGGAACAAAGTTTAAGTAAATCTCTATCAGCATGTTCTTATCCAGTGCTTGTTTATGCAAAAGCAGTCTGTTACATAACAGTAACCCTGAAGCAGTAAGCTAACTTAAATGGTGGAATCTGACCTGTAGTACTGTAACTTATAACTTTGTTTCACCTACTGAAAAACTCTTAAATCAACTAGTCACCCTTGTATTATAGGTTCATAGGTAGGTACTAGGCTATCAGCCCAAGGGCCTACGTAAGCCTAGCCAGCAAGGTACCATAGCTTACGCCACCCAAGAAAGTTATATTCCTGTGCCATTGTCCAGCAGAGACACAGAAGTGATCCCCGGGGTGTATTTCCTATTTCCCATCCACTCATCAAGATTTTTCTTGAAGAGTGCTAATGAAGAACTTTGCTTGACATAGATGGGTAGCTTGTTCCAGAGTATAGGAAGTCTCTGGGAGAGGAATCTATCCCTCCAGTGTGTCCTGCTTATTGTGGTGACAAGGTTTAGGTCCCTAGAGCATGTAGCTTGGAGGGATTGGGATTTCTTTAGGTGTAGCATGTCCAACAGCTCTGGGTTTGACATAGCTTTATATGTTAGGCAGAGATCACCTCGGAGTAGGCGATATGCTACGGAGTATAGCTGGAGTTTTTTGAGGTGGTCAGTGTAGGGCATTTGTTTGAGGCCAGTAATCCTCTTTGTGAGGTACTTCTGTGGCCTTTCCAGCTGCTGCAGATGTCTTGTGAGGTACATTCCAAAAGGGGCATTGTACTCTATAATGGGTCTAATGAGTGACGAGTAGAGGGGAACAATGACCTCTTTTTTCCTGGATGAGAACCCATTTATGATGAGGTGTGCCACATAGAAGGACTTCCTGACTACTGTGGCGATGTGACTATCAAAGGAGAGACTACTGTCCACCTGGGTTCTAAGGTCTCTTATCACGCATTCAGTGTTAAGTAGATTGCTGCCTATGTGGTACTTCATGGGTACAGAGTTTTTAGTGCCCTAATAATCAAAGCTTAACAGTAGCATTGCTGTTACACAAGCAGTGGAGAAATAGAAACAATAAATGCCACAAACTCTTACAAATGCATTAGCTGAATACACATTTGACTAACTGCAAATTACATAGATACCTAAATCAAATAAGCACACAATGACAATTACCAGCACCATAGCATTTCAGCAAACATAAGAATATGCAGTCAAGTAACACAGTAAAAGCAACAAGTATGTAAAATCACAACAGTTACAATTTTATAAAGAGAAGAAATGCAGTGTTATAATGATACTATTCAAGATTTAAAAAGAATTTTCACCTAAAAGTATAAGAACTGATATTGTGTACCTTAACTCCTCTGGAGCCATTATGGTGGCATAGCCATGTGACTGAGTGCGACTCTCACATACAGGAGGTGGAAGATCAAAGACTGACTTCAAAGGGGCAAGAAGAACTAAAGTGTTCCAGTAGGTACTGAAAGACAACACAGTCCCTAACCGTAAGTTACTACCCTGCTGTAAGAATTATCCACCCAAACTGAGTCCGGCAGGAAAACAATCAATCGGGATCAGCAAAATGCAAGTAAAAATGTCTTATGGAATATTACACAGCAAAAGCAGAAACTAACAGAAAAAATATTTAAACATTAACAGGAAAAGCAGTGTTAAAAACTAACAGAAAAAATATTTAAACATTAACAGGAAAAGCAGTGTTAAAAACTACCAGAAAAAATATTTAAACATTAACAGGAAAAGCAGTGTTAAAAACTAACAGAAAAAATATTTAAACATTAACAGGAAAAGCAGTGTTAAAAACTAACAGAAAAAATATTTAAACATTAACAGGAAAAGCAGTGTTAAAAACTAACCGAAAAAATATTTAAACATTAACATGAAAAGCAGTGTTAAAAACTAACAGAAAAAATATTTAAACATTAACATGAAAAACAGGGAAGATAGTGTCAGCGGGAGAGAGAGAAAAGGACAGTGTATCAAATAAGAGTATGAGGGTGCTAAATGAGATAAAACAAGGCCAACCCAGATGGGAGAAAGCAGAAAGGGAGTAAGAAGTGAGATATATGCACCAGACAGGGCACAGACAGCAGTCAAAAGAGTGACAGTTAATCCTTGTACCTTAAAACTGAGACACAAACAGGAGGGTATCCAGGGGATGGCAGTAGAGTAATAAATAAATAAATGGGCCACAGTAGGAATGGAACCAGGCATGGGAAGTATTCTTACCATACCTCAGTACTCACAGAGTAAGGTGAAATGGGGCTTTTGCACTTGTGCTAAGGCAGGAGATACCAACAATACTGAAATTTCCCAACACTAATCAAGGAAGAACCTACCTAAATAGTTACAATATAGGGAAATCCTTAATTAAGGCAGTGCTTGGTGACCTCTCACTCTAATGCCTCTGGAACTAAAATAACTGGGTGTCCTGACCCTGTTTCAGAGCCTTGACTGATGTTGCCAGTGACATCACTCTGAATTTGGTGGTCTTCAGCCTAGTGCTGCTGTACTTAAGGCACTTCTTTGTGACCTCTCACTCTAATGCCCTCTGGAGATTAAATTAATGGGTGCCCTGACCTTTTTTTGCAGTCCTGTCTGACATTACCAGTGACATGCTATGGTATGTGAGAGATGTATTTACACAATGTTACTGGAGGCAAAGCACTCACTTAAAAGCACCCCTAATGTCAATCAGGTTGTCAGTAGTACACACTCTGCACCCATCACAGACAGTTCAAAGCAGACACATGGACCCACATATGTTGAGATGCTTAAATGTAACCTTCCTAAACCCCAAAGACCTCCTAGATGAACTACACATAACAAATACCCTCAGCAGCCTAGAATGCACTCTTTCAAAACAACACCCACATCAACACATACAGCCACACCTCATGCAGCCGTCACATTCTAAGCCTATAAGACAAGCCACCACACAATCCAACATTCTGGTCATTAAAGACTTCATTATCAGGCACACTGATGTTCCTCTCAACAGGTTGAGTAAGGGGAAAGCCACAGTCAATTGCTTATTAGGGGCCTGGGTTGGCCACATTATGCACATACTCAAGTTACTGGACCGCAAATACCAGTATGTCTCAGTCATAGTACACGTGGGTGTAAATGACCTGAGATGTACATCCCTGGACTATGAGCCATGCATTGAGCAGCATTTTACCTTCCCAAAGGACGATGCCATAATACAAACATAAAATGTCTGACTTTAATAATTGGTTTGGTTTCTGGTGTCCATCTGAGGGGGTGCAATATTTGTCAGCATGGAAAGAGATGGTCAACAGACCATGCTGCTTTGCCAGAGATGGTTTGCGCCCTTTCCCTCTAAGGTTTTGAATATTAGCTAAAACGTTGTCCTCCCCCACAGGGCCTTTTTTAGGGAATGTCAAACTGAAAGTACTTCCAACATAGCAAATCAAAATCAAGAAAATTTAAAGGTATTACTGCTTGATGCTTGCAGTCTAAACAAAAAAATTCCACTCCCTACAACCTCCCTTCACCCTAGAGAATGTTGATGTCTGTGCAATCACTGAGACATGGCTTAAAGCCAGGGACAGTGCACTGTCAGTGCAAAGCTGTAATGCCTTCTGCACATTTAGAACACCTACTACACAGATAGACACTAAATGTGGAAATGGTTTAATTTACATCAAAAATAAATATACTTTAAGGCTGGTCAAACAGGACAATGCAATTGAGCTTCTCCACATTCAAATTGCCATAGGCAAAATCACACCACTTCCTTACAGGCTATAGGTCCCCTTCTATGACCCAGGAAATCCATAACATGTATTTAAATGTACTGGAAACACTCACCATTCAACCCAATACCATATTCATGGGTGACTTTACTTACCCCGCAATAAAATGGGAATCATATACAACACCAAATGTACAAGCACAGAGATTTCTGGATTTTGTAAACACAAACTTCCTGGACCAGACTGTTAAGCGGGCACAATGCAATATAAATGGCTTTTAAAGGTACAGAGTTTAACATGCCTTTTTAAATGACAGAGTTTATATATAATGCCACAAGCATTGCAAGTATGACTGATAGCTGTAGACATCAAAAGACGAATCACCGAATACAGAAGACATTCAAAGTCATTGATGCCCACCTTTGTTTGAAAACACCAGCTGCAAATATTACTGTGATTTTTAAACTGCATTATATAGACTTCACTTATTTGTTTTTAAGATAGAAGCACATAGAGTGCTGAGTAAATAGGCACAGATTAGTAGAGTACAGCACTGACCAAGAAAGGTAAATTTATGAGGAAAGATAAATGTAGGGTCAACAGATCTTCATATGTCTCCCAAGTATACAGTTATATCCAGGGGAATCTGCAGCCCACTGATATACCAGATATGAGGAGATATGGTGCAGGCTAGAATAAAACCTAAGAAATAAAAAGCAAATCATAAATATTACTTTCAACTGTCTTTGAAATATTAATTACATATATTCAAAAGGATGAACAAGAGGGTCAAATGACAGCG